>NC_135328.1:112418951-112727882 GCF_023851605.1 Tamandua tetradactyla | reverse complement strand
GATGCCCTGACCAGGTTTCCTAGAAAACAAAGTAAGAGAGTAAATGACGGGCCAACACTTAATGGGGAGCCCAGTTCCAGGGAAGCAGGAGTGAAGTAAAGGGGCGTGGGCTGTTGTTCAGTTATCACTATAAGCAGGTATCTCAACCTTCTTTTGCCCCTCTCTGGGTGCCTTAGTTGTATCAATAACACCTAGAAAAATACTAGTCTGCAATGTAGCATTTAAATTATACACTGAGTTATACTGTTTTTAAAAGAAAGCCAAACCCTCCCCTCAAATTCTTCCCATAAACCCTTAAATTCTATTCCTAAAGGCCATTTGTTCTGTGTGGTGGTTTTAGCACAGCCCTATGACCCGATTATGGTCACATGTACATGAAAGCATATTTGCAGGAACTAGGTTCCTGCTTTGAAATGCAAAACATGAAAAATGCAAACATGATTGCAACTATGTAAGCATGGTGTCTTAAAGGAATGGCCCTAATCAAGGCAAAACCCTGTATAAATGTGAATGAATGAATGCATGAATCCACTAGGAATAAGCTAAAAAGAAGTGAAATGTATGATGTGGCTAACTGCTCTTGGCTCACCGTGAATGTTAATCTCATTTAATGTGTAAGAGACAAACAGGGAAAAGTATCACTAAGCCTGTTCTATGTCCCAGCATTCTTTCTACGAGCCATTTTGTAATTTTCACTTCCAGAATCTGTGTCTGTTCTTAGATATTCAATAACCCCTCTTATAAGCTGCTGCGGTTAGGCATGAATTAATGAACACTTAATACGCAGGGTGCTGACAGTATATTGCTGGCAGATAGAGTCAGGCGAGGAGGGTGGTGGAGAGGAGGCGCGTTTCAAGATGTTACATGAAATAACAACATGGAGCTGAGTAAATGGGCCACCAATTTATGAGCCCTTCAGACCCCAACCAGGAAAATGTTCACGCTGCCCAGGGAGGGCTTCGAACATCCCACCCACCCTCACAGCCATCAGAGAGGCAGCCACCGGAGCAGATGGACCCCCATGAGGCTCTGCAGACTGAGCTCCTTCAGGTCAAAGGTCACAGTGAAAACACAACTGTTCCAATGAATTAGCCAAGGTGAGACACAGAAATAGGAGCCTCAAGGTAAAAAGTGGACATCTTGGCCCAGAACAAACCAAACCAAACCAAATAAGATGAAAACAATGAGGAGCATCCAAAAGAGAATCCAGTTCAAACAAGCACAGGAAATTAGTTTAGCTACACTGATTTGTAGTAGTTACTGCCTCTTTAGGGATTGAGGTGAATATAAGAATCTACCAATTTCCCTCACACTATAGTATATATAAGTATGAGTGTAAACTACTACAGATTTAACTTTTGTTAGAGAGTAGGCCAGTCATTTTCAACTGAGTCTTCTTTGGGATCTCAAGTTAAATAAATATATATAACCCCACACCTTCATATCTGAATTAGTTCTGTTTTTGTTTTTTTAATTTTTATTGTGGTAACATAGAGACAACTCAACTTTGCCATTTCGTGTTCCCATGTGTACAGTTCAGTGGTATTAATTATATTCACCATATAGAATTACCACCACCACCATTACCAACATTTTTATCACCCTAAATAGAAATTCCATATCCATCAAGAACAAGGCCCCGTTCCCATCCTCACCCACCCCCAGGGGCTCATAAACTTTAATCCACTCTCTGTCTCTATGTATCTGCTCTAGTTATTTCATCCAAGTGAGAACGTACAACATCTATCCTTTTGTGTTTGGCTTATTTCATGCAACACGAAGTTGTCGAGTTTCAACCGTGTTGTAGCATTGTTTTAGTTTGCTAGCTGCTGGAATGCAACACAGCAGAGATGGATTGGCTTTTAATAAAAGGGGATTTATTTCATTAGTTCTTCAGGGTAAAGGCAGCTAACTTGCATCTGAAGTTCTTTCTTACATGGGAAGGCACAGGGTGATCTCTGCTGGCCTTCTCTCCAGGCCTCTGGGTTCCAACAACTTTCCCCAGGGTGATTTCTTTCTGCATCTCCAAAGGCCTGGTCTGAGCTGCGAGTGCTGAGCTGCGAGGGCTGTGCTAGGTTGTGCTCTCTTATTTAAGCATCATCCAATTAAGTCAAACGTCATTTTTTGCAGTAGGCCTGCCTCCTAGCTGACTGCAGGTGTAATGAGCAACAGATGAGGTTCACATACCATTGGCTCATGTCCACAGCAACAGAACTAGGTGCCTTCACCTGACCAAGTTGACAACTGAATCTAACTACCACAAGCATATATCAGAACTTCATTCCTTTTTTAAGACTGAATAATATTTCAATGTGTGTACACACCATCTTGGCTCACCCATTCATCTACTGCCAGCTACTTGGGTTATTCCCACCTATTCACTACTCTGAACAATGCTACTGTGAATACTGGCACATGGATTAGGCTTTTAATTTCTGACTTTGGATCAAGACTCTGGTTACCAGGGGTGTAAATCTCCCTGGCAATATGGAACAGGCCTCCCAGAGATGAGCCAGGACCCAGCATCATGGGACTGAAAAAGTCTTCTTGACCAAAAGGGGAAAGAGAGAAATGAGGCAAAATAAAATTTCAGTGGCTGAGAGATTTCAGAGTCAAGAGGTTATCCCAGAGGCTATTCTCATGCATTATACTGGTATCCCTTTTTAGTTTATGGTGTATTGGAGTGGTTAGAGGGAAGTACCTGAAACAGTTGAAACATGTTCCAGTAGCCTTGATTCTTCATGATGACTGCATAACCATACAGCTTTTAAAGTGTGACTGTGTGATTACGAAAACCTTCTGGATGACACTCCCTTTATCCGGGGTATGGAGAGATGAGTAAAAAAATAAGGACATAAATAAATAAATAATGGGGGTGGGGGATAAGGGGTAAAAAAAAATGGGTAGGTTGCAATACTAGTGGCTGATGAGAAGGAGGGATATGGAACATATGGTTTTTTTTCCTTTTTTCTTTTTCTGGTGTGAGGCAAATATTCTAAAAATGATTATAGTGATAAACACACAGCTATGTGATGATATGGTGAGCCACTAATTGTATACTTTGGATGGACTGCATGGTGTGTGAAGATATCTCAATAAACATTTTTTTTTTAAAAAGGACGCTGGTTGCCGAGATGGCCAAAATTTTAAAAATTAATTTTTAATTAAATTTTAAAAAATCAGATAAGAAACCTTTTTCAGGACAATGTGCGAGTATACTACATATTAATGGATGTTATCTACTTCGCTTGCCTAGGACGTCCCCCTCCTTCTGGGAAGGAAACCCCTTCTCGGAGATACCCCCTTGCACAGTCCAATCATGTGGCTTGGTGGGGAGGGACAGCGCAATGTATGACCCTGCCCCACAGACTGGTATTGACTGGTCTCGGGTAGGGACCCTGCCTAAAGCCAGCACAATCACAGCAGTCCCTGTAATTTTTCTAGCTGGAATGAAGAAATAGAGTCCGTTCTCCCTTTGTATTTTAGCCTACAACATGCGAATTCAAGATCCACAATGAGAGAGAATGACTTGGAGAAGCGGGGAGGGTCAGACCTGGAGCCCCAGAGAGGGGTATCTTGATAGCACTTGGGACCCTGCTTCCAGGTTTGTTTTGTTTTGTTTTTTTAAATCTCTGACTGTTTCCTTGTCTTTCCCACAGACTGATTTTTAACCCCTCCTTCGATTGACATATCTCAGTATCCTCTCAATACGTTCCTAGCTGTTTCCTAAATGAATTTAATTTGGGTTTTGGTTGCCAGCAACCAAGGGAATCCTGATTAAAACAATATACTGTTATTTTCTCACTCCTCAAAGGATGAACGTGAAAATGGGCAATAGCTAAAGGACTTTGGGGTGATCCCCAGTTACATCTTCATTTGCACTAAACTCCCTAGGTGACTTGCCACAACGTTTAGTCTCAAGGGTTAGGCTGATATCAAAGTGAAAAAATCCTCAGTTTCCACATTGTTGCTGCACAGCAATGAAAGGGCAGTCACTATGGGAGACAGTGGGAAACAGTGAGGATTTTCAAAGAGGTCTTCTTTGTTTCATTCTTTCATTATTATTATATTTTTAAAAATCCTTTGCTTGTAAACCATTTGCTCCACAGGCAGTGCAGCTGGGGAGCCCTGGGTGGTCCTAACTCCACCAGGATGGCTGGAAGTGACTTGTCTCCTGGTCGTTGCCCCTAGCTAAATAGGGTCCAAGGCTAGGAGAAATCAAAGAAGTTGTTTTTACAAAACAGGCTTTTTTTTTCTGCATGCTGTGCAAGGACATTACAGGACTGTCTGGCTGGAAGCTGGGACGTCTGAATCAACTGTAGCAGGAAAGAAATGGCGAAAGAAGATCCTTTTGCTTAGCTTGCAACTTTCTCTGCTGCTACCACCAAACCTACCTCCAAATGAGAGTGGAGACATCAGCCCCCATCTGGCTCAGAACAACCTTTTGAATCTCTTCTTGCAGAATGGATTTGGGAGGCAGAAAGCTTTCATTTGGTTGATTGGCTTTGCCCTCTTGAAGGAAACATCAATACCACACAGCGCTGCCATCAACAGCCCCACCAGGTGGGTGATTGGCAGATGATGGGAATAGACAGCACCACCCAAAGTGAGTGAAGGCAAAATAAGACTTGACCAGCCGAGCAAACCCCCTGTCCCGTCTCCCAACTGGCCACTACCCACACAGAGGCAACATCACGAAGGATGAGTCTGGTTCACATGTGGGGGGATGAGCTGGGGTCAGGCAGGACAGGCATGGCCCTCCCAGCTGCTGTTGTTTGTGGAGCAGACTGTTATTTTTAAAAAGAAAACCTGGAATCCTCACCACTCCCCACCACTCCTCCCCAATCTCCTACACAATAGGGTCTTCCTCCACTATTTTGTCCAGCAAGAAAGTAAAAGCACTGTAGTTAAATGATTGGGGCTTCTTCCTTCTCTTTTCTCATGAATATGAGCTTTACTCTGAACACTGGCCTGCTTTTAGCCAAGAGAAATCTATAGGGCCGGATTTTTAGCGATTATGTGTATGTGGTCCTTAGCAAATGCACATTAAGAGTCACAGGAAGAAATGCTCAGAAACAAACACTTTTACAGTGGGCGTGCTCTCCTATGTCATGGCAAAAGGACCATGCCCACAGAGAGGAGCCCTGTTAGAGGTTACACGAGTTAGGATAATTTTTCAGTGTGTCATTGAGTTAGCTGAGTGAGAACGGATATTATTTTTTCCTTAATCATTAAAAAAAAAAACTTTTTCTGAGTATGAAAATCAGTCAGCGTTTTTTATTACCCGAACTCTATTCAGATCTACTTTTTATTTCTTAATCAAAGATTTCACAGTATTTGGGCAGAATCCTGCGGACTGTTTTGTAAATGGGCTTTCATGTATGCTGTTACTTCTAAAATCCAGACTTTATAGAGCCAGATGTACATTGTTCCCTTTACAGCATCTCCTAAGGAGGCAATAATAATGCTGAAATTGTTTAAAGTATTTCTGGATCCTCCTTAAACACGGCCTACAGAAAGAGCGTGTGCTTTAAAGGGAACCAGATCTGGGTTTGAATTCTCTCTTTGCCACTCATTTGCTGCCTTATCTGATAATTAACTCCTCAGCCTGTCTTTCATCCATAAAATGGGGTTAGTAATACCTACCTTTCAGAGTTGTTGACAGCTTTAAAGGACATGCTGGTATTGCATTAGAAACACAGAGAGGCTAAATAAATAGTTATTCTAAATAATGCTTTCAGAGCAGGCAATGCTCTTTTAAATATCCTCAGTGTTTACAATTTTGGTTTTCAGGATTTTTTAAATGGCTTAAGTTTATTTAGAGCTTGTCTCATGGGAAAGGCGATCAAGATGGTTTAGGTCAGAAACTGCTTCTCTCTCACGTAATGAAGCTGCTTTAGTTTTACTACTCGAAAATTGGTTCTGAAGGAAATTTTAAGAGATCTAAAAATGGTCATCATGGTTTTCCGTGGTGATTTTCAGCTTCCACTGAGTACAAACAGCTATATCTACTACTGCCCTCTCTATCCCATGGAAAGTCTCAGAGCAGAGGTCACCCAACCAGGGATGCTTGACCTTCTATCCATTTGGACGCTAGCACTTGTCACCTTCCCAGACCTGGTTTCAGGTAACACATTTCCAAGGGCTGGACTCCAGACTAGGTGTCCAAGAAAGATGAGCGTTCCTTTCTTGAGAAGCCGTTCTTACCTTCAGCTTACAATACTGGCTGAATTTATTCCACTAGACTCTTCCCAAGTCCCCAGTCCAGATGAGCTGCCATGCTGAGCCCTGTCTATGTGCTCTGCTCTCCTGGGCATGCTGATTCTCCTTCTATTTCAAATAACTTCTGCTATACAGGGGGATAACTCTTCTGTGGAAATTAAGTCAAGTTCTTATTGGAAGCAACAGAATCAAACTGGATGTTTTCATTACAAGGGGCTGGGGTGGAGACGGAATGGGGAGGTAATGCTTTAATTGCAGAGAACTTCTATCTGGGCTGATGGAAACGTTTTGGAAATGGATGGTGGTGATGGCAGCACAACACTGTGAATGTAATTAACAGCACCGAAATATCTATTTGAATGTGGTTAAAAGGGGGAAGTTTTAAGTTGTATATATGTTACTAGAATAAAATTTTTTAAAATAAAACATAAAACAGTGAACCCTATTAATACGATGGACTATAATTAATAGCACAATTATAATAATGTTCTTTCATGCGTTATAGCAAATGTATCACACTAATGCAAGGTGTTAATAATAGGTTGGTATACAGGAACTCTGCATTTTAAGCATGATTTTTCTGTAAATCTACAATTTCTTTAACTAAAAAAAAAGTAGTATTCTTAAAGAATACTGGGACTCGACAGAGGAGCAGAGAAGGTGTTCTAGCTTGCTAGCTGCTGGAATGCAATATACCAGAAGCAAAATAGCTTTTAAAAAGGGGAATTTAATAAGTTGCTAGTTTACAGTTTTAAGGCCGAGAAAATTCCCAATTAAAACAAGTCTATAGAAATGTCCAATCTAAGGCATCCAGGGAAAGATAACTTTGTTAAAAAAGGCCAATGAAGTTCAGGGTTTCTCTCTCAAGTGGAAGGCACATGGCGAACACACTCAGTTTCTCTCTCATCTGGAAAGGCACATGGTGAACACAGAGTTCCTCTCTTATCTGGAAGGCTCATGGTGAACATGGCATCATCTGCTAGCTTCTTCTCCTGGCTTCCTATTTCATGCTCCCTGGGAGGCATTTTCCTTCTTCATCTCCAAAGGTCACTGGCTGGTGGACTCTGCTTCTTGTGGCTACACCATTCTGCTCTGCTCTCTCTGAATCTCCCTCATTCTCCAAAATGTTTCTTCTTTTATAGGACGTCAGAAATTAATCAAGACCCACTCAAATGGGTGGAGACATGTCGCCACCTAATCCAGCTTAACAACCACTCTTGATTAAATCACATCTCCAGGGAGATGATCTGATTATAGTTTCAAACATACAGTATTGAATAGGGATTATTCTGCATCCATGAAATGGGATTTTGATTAAAATATGGATTTTCTAGGGGACATACATCCTTTCAAACCAGCACAGAAGGCTAGACAACCAGGGTCAGTAAATGGGCAGGAAAAAGAGAAACTAAATATTGGCCAGAGGCAGAGCCAGCATCTTGCCAGAACTCTGGTAACGCCACTGCTGCCACCACCGCTGAATGCTGGACCCCATGGCTCAACCTACCACCTCGACGCTGTGCATCAAATGCTGCCTCTGTCGTGGCTGCTGCTGTTACAGACATTCCATAGATGTGTCCTCTAGTGAGTATGCTGCTTTGCAGAAATAGTTCCTGCCTCAAAGGGATCAATTTGATTGGACTCTCCTAGGTTCTATGCCAGTTTTCTAGCTGCAAGAGACTCTGAGAAAGTATCTGGCATCTATCACAAGTGGCTAAAAACCAAGTATCCACTATACGTGTGTGTAACTAACTATGCACGAACATGGCCTCATCTGCCATGCCTGCTCTTTGAAGAGGACACGCATTTCAATGCAGTAAGTTGGCATCTTGAGGTTTTTTTAAATTTGGAACACTTTTCTGGAAAGCTATAAAAGAGGTCAAACCCTTAGACTCAGAAATTTTACTACTCAGAGTCTATAATTAGGAAATAATGTAAAACAGACTAAGATTTCTTCAAATATTATTTGTTGCATTATTATTTACTATTACAAACAAGTGGGGAAAAACTAAATGTTCAACAGAAGATGATTGTCTGCAAAATTAAGGTACATTCACATAATGGTACATCATGCAGACATTAAAAGTTGCAATTACATCAATTTTAAAGAGAAAAGAGATAAAAAGCAGGATATAAAATACCTACATAAAAGACAAAATTATATACAGAATAGTCTCAAGCATGTTAAAATATTGATAGACAGATATGTTGATAGACTGAAATTATAAATAAACCATGCTTACCACTGGTGGAGGTTATAAAAATATTGAATACTTTCTTATTTCAACCTTCTGCATTTTTCAGAAATACTGACTGTATTTCTTAGATAGCGTTAAGAACAATTTTTTTTAAAAGCCTGTTTTATTTCCTTATGGCCAGTCCTAATATAACAGTGTATCAATTAAGCTAGATCATTCAAGAATTTAAAAGATTAAGAACCAGACAACTAAATGCAATGACACATACAGTTATAAAAGTCCCTTTTATGGACAATTTGGGGCATTTGAATATGGGCTAGATATTTAATGATGTTAGGGAAGTACTTTCGGAAATGTATGCTGAAGAATTTGTTCAAACAGCCACCAAGTGTTAATTTAATTTTAAAAGGGCAACAAAAATAAAGGAAATATGGCAAAACATTAAGAAGAGAGACACATAAAATATTCAAAAAGGTTGAAAGTAACTGGATGGAAAAAAGGAAAAGAATGGGGAAAAAAGGTGGCAAATATTGACCAGAGAAAAGATGGAATTGCTATCTTATTATCAAAATGGTCTTTAAAGCAAAAGTATCTCTAGAGATAAAGACACTTCGTTATAAGTAAAAGGTCACATTCACCAGAAAATGTACCTATTCTAAATTTTTTATTCACTTACTATCCTATCCTCAAAACATATATAGCAAAAACTGAAGAAAAAATGAATCCATTCTTTTAGTGGGAGATTTTAACACACTTTTCTCAGCAAATGATAGAATGAGCAGTGAAAATAAGAGGGAAAAAATAAGCAAATCAGTAAAGATACAGAAGACTTGAACAAGGTAAACAACATAAATGACAAAGAATACGTCTCACCAACAGAAATCATACCTTTTCTAGTGTACTCGGAGCTTTGTAAAATTAACACCTACTGGCCACCAAAGAATATCTCAGCCACTTTCACACGACAGAAATCACACGCAATACATTCCCTGACCTTCGCAGAATTATGCTCAGACATCAAATAGGAATAAACAGGTTACCAATACCATAAGCAAAAAAGGTAACTAGAAAATTTACAAATATGTGGAGATTGAGCATAAAATTTACAAATATGTGGAGACTGAGCATATAATTCTAAATACTCTGTGGGTCAAAGAGGAAATCACAAAGGACACTATAAGATATTTAAAAAACTGAATGATAAAGAATAAGTCATCACCTCTGAGATGTTTTATGCCACATTCCTACTTTGCTAAATCAGAGATAGTTTTTGCTTAAAATAACAATTCTTTTCTTATCCAAAAAAGAGCTATATGTGACAAAGCAAAAAAGAAAAAAAAATCAAGGTCAACTTCCAGAAACACCAATCCTAACCTCTTCAATAACAAGGGCCAAATCTTCGGGTGAGTATTTAATTTGGCCAGCACTACACAATTTGGGCAAGGAAATTAGTCCAACTAAGAAGTTTGAATGCATTTCTACTATGCATGTGATGGTGCTAATCCAGGTTCACTTAACCAGTGCTTGTATCTGCTGGAGCAGAGAGCAAGAAATAACTAAAACCTTCTGGCTGGCTGACAACATATGACAATACAGGAAATGTCATCCCAGACAGATAAAGCAGGACAGATGAGGAAAGACACTCAAAGAACTTAAACCAAGCATTTTAGTAAGCAGCACCAGAAGGAAAGAGTGCCTTGATCGGGGATTTAGAAAGAAGACGTTGAGTGTCTCAGTTCAGGCTGCACATTTTCAGCCAGGGGAATCTGTTCTGCAAGCAGAGGCCCTAATTGGGCTCCCCTGATGGATTACTCGGTGACCTTGAGCCAGGCATTAAGCACATCTCATTTCCACCTATGAGGATGTATAGCAAACAAAATAACAAACGTGAATGTGCTTGGTAAACTGTAAAGGGCTGCATGCCTGTTACTGATGAGTGATGTCGCGGCACCGTCCCCACTGAACATTTATTGAGGTCACGGCATAAGCACAAACACTCCTGGAAAGCTTTCAAAGTAACGTGATTAGAAGCAGAGTATTCCTCACTTCTATACGATACGCTCCCCCTTCCCAAGTTCTACTTTTTTGTAAATTCTACTGCAATAAGAACATCAGCGACCGTGTATTGAACATTTCGTTGCAAAAGACTGTGGGTATAGGGCAGTGCGACGGAGGCTCAGTGGCAGAGTTCTGGCCTGCCATGCCAGAGACCCGGGTTCAGTTCCTGGTGCCTGCCATGCAAAATAAATAAATAAATAAAAAGGTCATGGGTTACTTTCCACATACTATTGCTTACTTCTAATTCACATTAACAGTGCTTCAAGGTAGAGGGTCTTCAAATTCATCGTCTGAGGACATCAGGGACAGGTGAATGGAGGGACGTTTAGTCCCAGGGTCGAAGTGAGGATGGTGGCAAGATGAGAAGTAGTACAAAATTTGAGGCTTCGTTTAAAAAAAAAAAAAGTGGAAGTGAAGAGACAAGCATGAATATTTCAAGAAAAGTCTCTGGGTTATTCTGTCTTCTTTGGCCTTTAGTGGAGGACTGCTGAGCTAATTAGTTTGGTTATGTCTTGTGAATACAGACCCTGCACTCAAATTCAGGCCTCTGTCCACAAAGCTCAGGTTTTCGTCACTATATTTCAATGGCGTATTATATAGGTACAAATTCAAATTTATTTTTATTTTGTAAACACAAGTACTAAAAGATTTTTGTAAAGAGCTTAGAAAGATATCACAAATTCATTTATTAGAAGCTTCTAACATGAATCAGTCAAGCCTCTAGAAATAACTTTGAGGTTATAGAAAATATAGGGCCTACAGAAACAAGTTAAATCACAGAAGAAATTGAACAATTCCAGAATACTGGACACTCTATGAGACAAACAACCTGGACTCTACACAAAAGCCAATATCATTAAAACACAAAATAAAACAAAATGGGTGGGGATAGAGTTCTGTATTAAAAGCAACAATATATTATTCATTCATATTATTATATATTATATATACACATTATTCACTGGACATTCACAATAGCCAGAGTTCCACCGAAAAGGCGAAACAGCCCAAATGCTCATCAGCAGATGAATGAATAAACAAAATGTGGCATATCCATATAGTGTAATACTCTTCAGCCATAAAAAGGAATGAAATTCTGAGAAATGTTACAACAGGAATGAACCTTGAAAATTTTATGTTCAATGAAATAAGCCACATGCAAAAGGACAAATATTGCATGGTTCCATTTACATGAAATAAGTAGAATAAGCAAATTCATAGAGATAGAAAATTGGTTAGAGATTCCCAGGGGCTGGGGGGGAAGGGAGAATGTGAATTTACTGTTTAATAGGTGAAGAGCTTCTGTTTGTGGCGAGGAAAAAAGTTTTAGAAATGGAAGGTGTGCATGATAACACAGTATCATAAAAGCAGTGCCACTGTATTGCACGCTTAAATGTAGTTAAATTGGCAAATTTTATTTTCAATTCATTACCACAATAATAAATAAATAAAATTTAAAAGAGAGACTCCAGAGGTAAAACAATCAAATGTGTGAACACTGACTGGTAAATCTGGAGGGGGTGGGCAATAAAAGACTTTCTTGGAATGATAGAGGGAATCAGAATATGGAAAAGACATTACATAGCACTATAAATACAGAACTGAGAGATTCTTGTTCGCTCTTGTATCCTAGGGTCTAGGTGCAGTGCTTGGCCCATGGAAGGGTCTACAAACAATTGCTTAAAGAAGAAAATAAGACAAAAAAGAAGGAAAGAAGAGAAGGAGGAAGTAAGAGAAGGAAAAGGAAGAGAGAGGAGGGAAGGACAGAAGGAGGGAGGGAACGTGGGCTGCCAGAACAAAGGAAGACCCATCCCCAACGCCACCACCCAGGAATGCCAGCAGGAGTCCTTCGGTGGAGACTTCCCAGGACATTTTTTACCACCCAGATAAATCCATTTTTTAAAGTATGTGTGTGGTGGTTTGAAGCTGTTATGCACCCTAGAAAAGGGTGCATCCAATGATCTTTTAATCCATTCCTGTGTATGCAGACCTGTCGTGGGTGGGACCTTTTGGTGAGGTTCTTTCAGTTGAGATGTGACTCCACCCCATTCAAGGTGGGTCATAATCCTTTTCCTGGAGTCTGTTACAAGAAGATAAAAGAGAGAAAAAGCCCAGTGAAGCCCCAGAGAAGCTGAGAGAAAAGGACACACCCACAAAAGCTGAGAGAGGAAGCCAGAGAAGCCAGAAGCTGGAAGCAATGAAAACTCAGGAGAGAAGGACCAGCAGACACCAGCTATGGGCCTTCCCATGTGACAGAAGTGTCCCCGGTGCCAGTAGCTTTTCTTCAGACAGGGTATCATCCTGTTGGTGCCTTCATTTGCACATCCTCATGGACTCAGAACCATAAATTATTAAGTTAATAATTACCCATTATAAAAGTCATCCTTCACACACTACATTTACTTTTCAGAAATGTAAAACCTTCATATGGTTCCTAGGACAGATAAGTCCTGAAACCCAGAGCAGCCAGTCTCTCCAAGAACATCAACCAGTTCCATCCCCTATCCTATACTGTCGACACCCCTTTCAACATGAAAAAGTCAGAATGGGCATCACCCAAATATCCCTAAAGATTGGAAGAAGGATCAAAGGAGAAGGAAGAGTTATAACAGAGAAGATAGGATTTAACAAATGAGTATAACTACTGAAACATTATATTGATATTTCTGTGGTACAGTGGTAGAATGCTTGCCTGCCATGTGGGAGACCAGGGTTCAATTCCTGGCCTATGTACCAAAAAAAAAAAAAAAAAGAGGCATTACATTGATGTTTCTGTTTAGTTTCTAGTGTCTTGGAGCAGCTAGAAGGAAAAACCTGAAACGGTGGAACTGTAATCCATACCAAAATATGAAATCTGTTCTATTACAACTTGTTCAAATGTACTTTAAAATGTATTGCCTTTTTGTATATATATATATATACACACACACACAATATATATATATCTCACAGTAAAAAAAAAGTTTTAAAAAAAAGCCATCCTATTTCTGATATATGGCATTCCTGGAGCTTTAGCAAATCAAAACAGTGTGTTTCTAGAATCATCAGATTTTAGAACAAAAAGAATGCTGGAGATCATGCACACCCTTACATAGCTGAAGAAACCGAAGGCCAGAGAGCAAGGTGAACGAGTCAAGTGGCAGAGTACTGGGTGAAGGGGGCCCCATCCTCTGAGCAGCTCTCCTTCCTTCACACTGCACTGTCTTACTTCCAGCATTAGCAAAACTATTACTCCATCTATTGTGATTTAAATGTAAACTCAATTACTACCCATGCTTAGTTACTCATAAAATTTCCTTTTACTGAAAGTAAAAGTTTGCCCTGCAACAGTTTTGATGTCAAGCTTGTCAAAGTGAAATTTCCTAAAGGACAAGAAGGTAAAAGTAAATACTGGATGTCATGAATTGCGTTAGGAACTTCAAGAGATATTTTTTTATTTCATTCTCCCAACAGTACTGTAAGGGAGGGATTATACTTTATAGACAAGGTTTATTCCCCATGACCTGCCTCTTTAAGGCTGGATGGTAAAGACAATTTCAGCTTAGAAAAAGAAGAGAAAGGGAAGGAAAGAGAAAGAAAGAAAAAAAAGAATAACAAAACTGGAATACCTCCATGAATCCTGTGAGCATTTAATAACCATTTCTTGATTAAACAGAATAATTACACATATAGTCCTGTGCTGATGAAAATTAATGAAAAGAAAAGAAAATTATGTGTAATAAAAAATTGGCTTGGTAAATTAAAATGATGCATCCAATGATAAATTAGTTAATAGGTAAAAGACCCAAAAAATAATTAGGATACAAGTATCCATAAGTTGAGAATTTATAATAGGAAAGCATATACGTGGAGCATAATTCATTAAATAGAAGATACAGATGCTAACTCAACTCTTTTCAAGCTCAGTAATATTATGAGACTGTTTGCCATTCCTCATGCTAAGTATTACCTTAAAAAAAAAAAATCCTCTCTCCCAAAATAAGAAAAAAGGGAATAAGGACTGAAAAAAAGGTGAAAGGAATGGTAAAACCTAAAATTTAAGAAAATAGTCCGTAAAAGGTTAAAGTAATACTTCTTTTAAAAAGAATGGCCTAGCATTACCGATAATGAATTAAATTTGAACCTAAAAAGAACCACATTTGTTCCAAGATTTTAAATGAGCAAAATTCTAAATGTACGTCAGGAAGGACTTTAAACCAGCATATTTTCCAGCCTCTCAGTCCTTTTTTAATCATCTCAGGATGTTAGAAACAATCAAAAGTAGTTAACACTTAACATACATTTGAATGTATTTTTCCTCTTAAAATCTTGAAGAAATATTATTTCTACCTTTATTACACAGGCACAAATGAAGTGGACAATTGAAGATAAAGTTCATTTTCTTCTGAAAGACAAAAGAGACGCAGGCATTTTAGAGAGGTACTGCAAGAGTATTCAGATAAATACTTTAATTTCAAGTTTTGCCTTGAAAAGGCTAAAAGTTTAAAACCTGAATTACTTAGGCAAGAGTTTGCCAGCTGTTCATTGTTATACTGTAATAAAACTAGAGGTTTTAATAGAGCACGACACTTAATAAAATAATTGCATTTAAAATAATGATTATAATAAATAGGCCTAACCATTTATCTTTAAAATATATACATTTTAACTGGAAAAATGAAAATCCTATTCTTACGAACTTAAAATTGAAGTGATTATCTTATTCTGTCAATTAACAAAAATTAAACTTTAAGAATTATACTCAAAAGTTTTACAGTTACATGTATTTAGAATCATGATCTATCCTTACATGTGAAAAGCATCAAAAATACCAGTTATTTGACTGCTCATGGGATTTTTCTACATAGCTATTTAATTATATGTTCAAATATAGAGTTCTAGAATCAGGTTGGACACTCATCTTCAGAGCATGGAAGGCTATGTACCTCCTATCAGCCAGGGACATCTTAACTCAAAGATGATGTGCTGTGCACGTGACATTAGGATAACCTCCTCCACTGGCATCTGACAGTCCACCCTTAGGTGAAGCAGTCTCATCTGGGGAGAGAGGGACTGGACCAAGCATCAGAACCAGGGTTCTAGTCTCAACTCTGCCATAAGGATCCTGGGTAGTACTAGTTCCCCTGTGATAGCCTCAGACTGCTCAATTGTAAAATAAGGGGACTCAACTACACCAGTGGTTTCCAAACTTGTTTAAAAATCCACAGATCACTTTTCTGCAAACAGAATCTTACATGGTATCTGTTGTGGGTTAGTTACAACAGTCCTAATTCCTGGTACCTATGCACGTGACCTTATTTGAAAATAAACTCTTTGCAGATTTAATCAAGTGAAGAGGAGGCCATGCCAGATTAGGGTGGTCCCAAATCCAATGACTGGTGCCTTTTTTAAAACTTGGAGGGAAATTTAGACAATGAGAAACACACGTAGGGAACATGACAATGTAAAAGCAGAGACAGTTTTAAGATAAATGCATTCAACAGAATTTTCTTTCTAACTATAGACACTTAAACTCATGATCATGCTAAGGACCCATGGGACAGGTCACTGAAAGGCAAATGGGTTGGGGGGGTGGTATTTTAGTCTGTAAGCTGCTGGAATGTGATATACCAAAAACGGAATGGCCTTTAAAAAGGGGAATTTATTAAGTTGCAAGTTTACAGTTCTAAGGCTGTGAAAATGTCCAAATTAAGGCATCCAGGGAAAGGTATCTTGGTTCAAGAAGGCCAATGATGCTCAGGGTTTCTCTCTCAGCTGGAGAGGCACATGGAAATATCTACTAGCTTTCTCTCCAGGAGCACTGAACAGCTTCCCTGGAGGCATTCCTTCATCTCCAGTGGTCTCTGGCCATGTGAGCTCTGTTGGCTCCATAGCTTTTTCCAAAATGGTTCCCTCTTAAGTGGCTCCAGTAAGCAACCCCACTTTGAATGGATGGAGACACATCTCCATGGAAACTAATCAAAAGTTACCACCCACAATTGGGTGGGTCATTATCTCCATGGAAACAATAAAAAAGATCCCACCCAGCAATACTGAAAAAGGATTAAAGGACATGGCTTTTCTGGGAACCATAATAGCTTCAGTCCAGGACAGGGTGTATAGGTACAGAAGGTAAATTTGATTTTCTCACCAACATGCACCTAGGGATTCAGTGGAGAAATGGCTAATGCCAGGGATAAGGCAGGAAATATTTAAGATGAGCCAAATGCTACAGAAAGTAAAGAGGGGCTCAAAGCATCATGGAAACATGTCTAAAAGATAAGCCAAGTTGAAGGGCTTCCCACTGGCCAAGCTGGGAAGATCTGAGCACCAAAATAGCAGAAATGGAATACAATCCACCAATTAACATAAGAACCTATCAGTCCATACTTACAGATAATAAAGAGTAAATTAAAAAGTAAGTAAGGGAGGGGCGGGCCACGGTGGCTCAGCAGGCAGAGTTCTCACCTCCCGCGCCAGAGACCTGGGTTCAGTTCCCAGTGCCTGCCCATGCAAAAAAAAAAAAGTAGGTAAGGGAGAAGAGAAAGCTCTTACAGAATGCCAACTTAGAACTACAGAAGGAATGATGGGTTCAATATCATCAATGCATGCCAGAAGGAGTGAGGGAAAATACAAGAAATAAGTCTCAAAGTCTCTCTCCACAGATTACTTAAATTACAAAGAGAAAAGCAGTAAATTTAAGTGGAGAAACCACCTTAAACAAGTGATCAAAGCCAACATTTTAAATATTAAGACAAACCCAAAGCATGTACTTTCAGATAGCAATGCACTGACAAGGACATAAAGTGACTTCAAAAAAATACGTAACCTGTGTCGAAATAGGAGAAAAGCTAAACCCAAACCCAGAATGAAGGACTTTCTATTAAAAAAAATTTATTGGCCCATATTTTTCAAAAACTGTCAAGATAAGAAATTAAAGAAAGGCTGAGAAACTGTTCCAGATGAAAGGAAACAGAAGAGACATGACAATCCAATACAATGGCTGATCCTGGACTGCACGATGGACTGGAGAAAAATTACCTTACACCTAATTACTGGGACAACTGAGAAGACTTGAATTTGAACTTGGACTGAGAACTAGTATTGTAGCAATACTGACTCTGCCACCAGAACTATGGCTATTAAAAAGACTGTCAGGGGAGGGGGGTGCAAGGGTAGTTCCCACCTGCCATGTGGCAGACTTGGGTTCGATTCCCCGCCCACGCACTTCCCCAAAAAAGGTCAAAAAAAAAAAAAAAAGTTCAACAAATGGTGCTGCAATAAAGGGATACTCAAATGGAAAAAGAATGAAATGTGACCCCCGCCATATAGCATATAAAACAAAAAAACCAAGAGATTTTCAGGGTGCACAGGCATTCCATGGTAGAAGGCTCACCTGCCATGCTGGAGACCCAGGTTCAATCCCCCACCCATGTACCACCACTACCCGCCCCCCAAAAAAAAGCAAGCTAGGAAAATACACTAAAATATGTAGGGGTAAAGGGGCACAATATCTCCAACTTACTTGTAAATTGGTTCAGGAAATAAAAAGAGAGGGTATGCAATATAGATAGAGTGATAAAGCAAAATGGGGTAATATACAGATAATTATGGAGCCTGGGTAAAAAATTCCTTGTACAATTCTTGAAACTTTTATATAAAGTTGAAATTATGTCAAAATAAAAAGTGGCCAAAAAATGTTAAAAAGAAAAGTTTGCTGGGACTGACCTGGGAACCCACAATGTGCTAACCCCCAACTTGAGTGTACGATCTGTACAGAGTAGGAGGTACAGGATGCAAACATGTATGACCTGCCAAGTGGATTGGTGTTTGCTGATGAGGTAAGCTTGATGGTAAAAGAAAGACTTTATGTAAAAGTCTTCTACTGAATATTAGACTTAACCTTTCTTGATATGCGAGGGAATAACTGTTGCTGAACCATCACATTGGAATGAATAGGAACAAATTCAGCTAGGTTTTGCTTTCGCCCTTCTAATTTAAAGTCAATATTTTAATAATCCCTTTGACTCTCCAGTTGGCTGCTCTCTGCCTGCAAATGGACCACTACCAATATGTAATTAAAGGAGAATAACAAATAGGAGATAGATTACACAGGTGCTGACTTACAAATGCAAATGTTGTGGCAAAAGATTAAGCTCCCAGGAGGCTGGAGGTGCATATCTTTGCTTATTGCCATCATAATTCATTAATGGTCAAAGTAACGCTGAGATCAATATTCCCTCAGTCATGAGAATGAGAAAAAATGATCACCACCAAAACAAGATACAAAGACAGTCTCAAAATGTTTCTCCCTCCATAATTAAGAAACCGGTCACAGCCATGAATTTTAAAACACAACAGATTTTCTTGGTTGCTATACATTCGAGAGGTGGCACAGCTCCAAGGAGCTTAAAAAAGAATTGCTGTTCCCCTAGATTGGACCATATGTAAATATATATATATATATGTAAAATAAAAAGGAGAGAGTTCTATATGCTTATTTTATTAGCTCTTCCAGAACAAATATTTTCCTTGAATTCATTTTGTTTTTCATTTTGGTGGTAAGGCATTGGAAGAAGAGATATTGGAACATTGCAATACCATAGAAGGCAATATAGCATGTGATATGTCCCAAGAAGCTCAGTCCTGAAATACCCTTGAAGAGAATGTACCAACTAGCCTTTTGTAAGACCCATGCCTAAACCAGGGGTTCCAATGCAGATTGCTGGGCCCCAGTGCAGGGAATCAAATTTAGTAGAGCTGGGTTTGGAACCTGGGAATCTGTATTTTAACAAGTATTGCATGGACCATTTGTGAATTTACTATAATACAGAGATGGTCATATTATCCTAGTAAGTGTACCTTATAATAAATTAAACGATGCAGAGGAAATCAAAACAATAAATAAAAAATAATAAAGAACTGCATAATTTCAAAGCAAGCAGGCAGGGTGAATGGCAGCTGTTCTTATCTGTGTGGCTACAAGGCATGCCACTTTAGCATTAATCAGAAGTACAGTGAAATTAGAAATTACATACTTTTTAATAATGGGAAGTTGAATATGACAAATTTGGTGAATGGTTCATATACTCTGGGAGCAGGCTTACCTTGGTCATTTCCTTAACATTGCACTAAGTTGGCTCCACGAGTTACGTGATTGCCTTTTTTGGACCTTACGTATGAGTTAACATCATTGAGAGTGCTTTGTGAGCCATGCTGTTACTTAAATGCATGGAAACACCCAGAAACTATTAAAATGTGGCTCTCATGTTGTTGAGGTTTAATTTTTACAGTTAGAATTTAGAAATAGCTTTTATCCTAAAATGAGGTTGTCTAAGCTTCCATTCATTCAGTGCAAACAAAAACACAATCCTGAGACTATAGTCTTTTGGAACAGAAGTTTAGAAGTAATAAAACATCAAGGCCCACATGGTCATGAAAAATAAGCTTTAAGTTTGGACTGAGTACACTGTAAAATATTAGAGATAATTCTCAGAAAATTTACAAGAGCATTAAAGCATATATGACTTTAATAATCTTATAACTGGGTTTGGATGATGAGTGGGATAAATACCATGGTTGCAAGATCAAAAACATATCCTTAAGCTACCGAGACTATCAACACCTGTGCAGTGACAGTGCCTTCCCATGACCTTACATGTAGGTCTATGAAAAATTCTTTGATGGTGTATTGGTTTGTTAAGCTGCCGGGATACAATATACCAGAAATGGAACAGCTTTTTAAAAGGGAATTTAATAAGTTACAAGTTAACAGTTCTAAGGCCATAAATAAGTCCTAACTAAGGCATCCAGAGAAAGGTACCCTTGGCTCAAGGCAGGCTGATGTGGAAAGGCACGTGGCTAGGATCTGCTACTCCTTGTTCCATGTTTCATTGCTCCCAGTTTCTGGTGCCAATGGCTTCCTCTCTAAGCATCTGTGGGCCTTCACTTAGCTCCTGCAGGATGCAACTCTGGGTTTTGGCTTGCTTCGCATCTCATGGGAGGCACATGCGACGTCTGCTGGGCTTGACCCATGTTTAAGCATCTGCTCTCTCTGTCGGCGCTCCAAGCATCCCCAAACTTCTGTGTCTCTGTCAGCTGTGAAGCGACTGTTCTCCAAGCGTCTGGTATCTGCTCTTCCAAACATCTGTGCCTGCATCTGCACCTGCGGTTTTGCCAAAACGTTTCCCCTTTTAAAGGACTCTAGTAAACTAATCAAAACCCACCTTGAAGGGGGGGAGTCACATATCCATCTATCAAAAGGTCAAACCCACAATTGTGCACTTCACATCTTGTTCTAGTTTGCAAGCTGCTGGAATGCGATATATCAGAAATGAAATGGCTTTTAAAAAGGGGAGTCTATTAAGTTGCAAATTTACAGTTCTAAGGCTGTGAAAATGTCCAAAATTAAAGCAAGGATACAGAAATGTCCAATCTAAGGCATCAGGGAAAGATACCTTGGTTTAAGAAAGCTGATGAAGTTCAGGGTTTCTCTCTCAATCAGAAAGGCATGGGACAAAGTCTGCTAGTTTTCTCTCTAGGCTTCTTGTTTCATGAAGCTCCCCTGGGGCGTTTTCCTTCTTTACCTCCAAAGGTCTCTGGCTGTGTGGGCTCTCATGGTTCTGAAGATTTTTCCAAAATGTTTCCTTAGCACATATCTCTATGGAGATAATCTAATCAAAAGTTTCTGCCCTACAATTTTGAATCAGAATTAAAAAAGAAAGAACTGCTCCCACAAGATTGGACCAGGATTAAAACATGGCCTTTCTCAAGTATATAATAGATTAAAATTGGCACAGATGGCCTCAAGGTACAAACAATAAGGGTTTAGCTCTTTTATGTTATCTTCCTCTTCATCCCAGCTCCTCCCAGTGTTGGGTCACTTTATCATTATTTTTAAGTTTTGTTTTGGTTAGTTACCCTTGTAACTTTAACAAGTCACACCTCAATTTTTTCATTCCAAAAACATGAGTCAGTATCTTGACTTCCCATAATAGAAGTGGAGGATAACAGTGATCCTACTTTCCCTTCCAAATTCCTTCACTTTCTGTGTCTGCTGCACTTTTACATAGTGGAAACTAAAGTTTGCCCATTCTGCTGCAACATAAGCAGATCACACCTCCGTTGTCCTTAGGTTGACCGTAAAAGTTTAAAGCCAACACAGTACTTACATTATTACGACTACATCAACATTGTGAACTGCCAAGCTTTTCTACACATGCAATATGGAAACCCCTGATCCACTCAAGGAGAATGTTTTTAACACCATGTACTGGTTATTTTCTTACACTTCATAAATTACTAAACATAATATGTTTTAATATTCTTCAAAATTGGATCCTAGCATTCTCACTTAGCTTTTTGTTTTTTCTGAAATTCTTAATTGCTTACCTTTTTTAATGACTAAATATACACACTGTATCATACTCAAGGTTTTCTTTGTTCTCTTAATCATACTATGCACTGCCTGGAGTTCTCTTTTGCCCCAGAGACCTTCCCTGCTGTTCCAAAATGCACGATCCTGTATCATACTCGACCTTTCCTTTCCTGTATTAGGAAGACCCCTTACATCCTCATTTTGCTGGGATACATACTCAAGTAACTTTTTAAGAAAGGGGTCCTGGGAAGTAAACGTTTGAAGTCCTGGCTATATTTACTCCAACAGTTGATTGATAGTTTGGCTGGATATGTAAATTAGTTTCCAGTTCAATTTTCCCCAGAACTGAAAGTACTGTTCCATTGTCTTCTAGCAGCCAAAGATGTTAATGAGAATTTGGCTGCTTGATTTTCATTTCTCTGTGTGCGATCTGATTTTTCTCTTTGGAAATTTTTAGAAACTTTCATTTATTCTTACAGTTCTAAAATTTTACAAAGTTGTGCTAAGTGGGTTACTTCCCCCACATATTGCAGTTGGCACTTAGGGGTCTCTTTTCATCTAAAGGCATGTGTATTTTTCTGGGAAATTTCCTTCTATAATAATTTCCCTTATATAATTTCCTCTGTTATTCCTTTCTGGATCTCATATTAGCTGTTAAACCTCTTAGAGTTTTTTTTTTTTTTTAATATGGGCAAGCACTGGGAATCAAACCCAGGTCTCTGGCATGGCAAGCGAGAACTCTGCCTGCTGAGCCACCATGGCCCACCCTAGATTTGTTTTTATATCTCCTCTTTTCACTCATATTTCCCATCAGTAGGAAAGAATGCTACTTGTACCCTAACATCCATTCTCTCCTTTCTCAACTATAACAGAATGCTGACATTTAGCTTGGCACATCGCTTACAGAATACATTTCTCAGTGTCTTTTATAGATAAATGTGGTTGATCTAGTTTGCTAGCTGTTGGAATGCAATATACCAGAAACAGAATGGCTTTTAAAAAGGGGAATTTAATAAGTTGCTAGTTTACAGTTCTAAGGCTGAGAAAATGTCCCTATTACAACAAGTTTATAGAAATGTCCAATCTAAGGCATCCAGGGAAAGATACCTTGGTTTAAGAAGGCCGATGAAGTTCAGGGTTTCTCTCTCAAGTGAAAAGGCACATGGTGAACACGGTCATAGTTTCTCTCTCATCTGGAAAGGTACATGGTGGACACAGCTATGTCTGCTAGCTGCTTCTCCTGGCTCCCTGTTTCATGAAGTTCCCTGGAAGACATTTTCCTTCTTTATCTCCAAAGGTCTCTGGCTGGTGGACTCTGCTTCTTGTGAATATGTCGCTCTGTTCTGCTCTCTCTGAATTTCCTTCATTCTCCAAAATGTTTCCTCTTTTATAGGACTCCAGAAACTAATCAAGACCCACCCAAATCGGTGGAGACATGCCTCCAACTAATCCATCTTAACAACCACTTTTGATTAAATCACACCTCCAGAGAGATGAACTAATTACAGTTTCAAAGATACAATATTGAATAGGGATTTGAAGAAATAGCTGCCTTTACAAAATGGGATTAGGATTAAAATATGGTTTTTCTAGGGTACATACATCATTTCAAACCAGCACAGTGGTCTTTTAACTAAGTCTTGGCCAATAAAATTAAGGCTGATATATTGGTGGGGCTTCTGGTAATGCTTCCACATTTTGGCCTCTTAGAATGCAGATATGATGACTGGTACTCAAGCAGACATACTGAGTCTTAAATTGCCATATAAGGACGGTGAAGCAGCAAGATAGAAAAGGCTGGGTTTCTGATGTTCCTGGAGATTACATGAGTCCCAGACTGCATATCTCCAAGCTCCTTTTATATAACAGAGAAATAATATTTTATATCTCTATTAATTATAGGGGCTGGGGTTTATTTTATGTAGCAGAACTACTCCAAAGATACCATCCCTTGCTCTTTTTGTTATACATTTTATGATAAATTTGACTTTATCTTTCACTTCTTTTATTAATTTTTGTTGTTGCTGTTGTTTCTAGGAATTGTGATTTTAATGTCTAGGAGCTATTTTCTGTTCTGTCTTCTTTTTTAAAGTATCCTATTTGTGCTTTATTTTGTTAATATCTTCTTAAATCTTAATCAAAACTTCTTGAGTCTCTCTTGAGTTGTTACCTGTGAAAATATAAAGCACAAAATGCCTTTCTGCTGCTACTACATAACTAGCAGATCTTGTCCCATCTTTTTCCTGGGAAGGAACAGTGATGGGAGGTTTGTGCCTTGGGCAGGCTGAAGCCAACAGACAGACTTCATTCTGGTATAAGCAGGTGAGGAGTAAGCTGCCGGGCTACAGGCTTCCCATTCCAGCATGAGAAGGGGTGCTCTCTGAAGAGCCCAAGCAGAAGTCATGGCTTTCTTACAGAGGGAAGAAGGGGACTTGGTTTTTGCCTGAGGGTAAAACTCCTGATGCTCTGGATGAGGGGTGGCAGGAGCAGGATACAGTGACTGGGAATGGATAAACCGTCAATCAATCTCCCTGCTTCCATCACTACTTCTTACCCTGCTTACTGCCATACCCTCACTCCCAAGCCCGAGATCCACAGGTGGAATGAACCCCACCTCGAAGGCACCAAAAGGTATGTTCTAATCTATGGCTTTTTCCTGCTTTGTTTTGCCTGTCAAAACACCTCCTTCTGCCTGTTTTACAGCTTCCAGAATGTGTTAAAAATCACTTGTCCATTAGTTCCCTTCTTTCTGGTAATGGTTCATTCTTATTTTTTCATATCCCTAAACTTTTATTTCAGAGGGGCTTCAGGAGGGAAGGGTATGGTCATCAAACTGTCATTTTAACTGAAAAAAAAAGTTCTCATTCTAAAAAGCATCAGAATAGGTTAAATGTATTTTTTTCAATTTGAAGAGGGACTTTGGATCAGTCTGATTTTGCTGCAGGAAGACATATGCCCTCAAGTGACACATCAGCCCTGGGGAAGGGAAGTGTGGGTGGGTGTCAGGGATGGTTTTCTTTACAGACAGCTGTGCAATATTATGATGGTATACACAGGAACAAATATTTGAACCTGTACATTTCGGTGCCAGGATTTTTCACCAGGGCTCTCTGAGAAGAGAAGTAATAAGAAGTTGAGAAGGAAAAATTGCACAAGCACAGCCCTCTTCCTAGGGAAGCCCCACTGTGCATTCCTATCTGATCTATTTATAGATCACACCGGATTCCCCAAAGCCTAGAATCAGCTGGTGGGATGACAGCCATGGACATTTTAGACATCACTGTGACTTAAGTATGCTTTAAAATATATGGTACAAAATGTCAAATCTATTGAAGGATCTATCTATCTATCTATTTCTCTATCTATCTCTCCGTCTATGCAAAACGATTGCAACCTTTCATTCTAGCCCATTTTCCCCATCTTTCCCAGCCTCCCTAGTGATATGGTAAAATAGTGGGATCGTGTGATCAAATCTTTCCAAAGAAATGTGAATAGAAGTGATAGTAGCTTTTCTAAGCCTGGTCCTGTTTACAATCTTGCCATAAACTCTTCTCCACACTTTCTTCTCTTCCTCTGGCTGCTAAAATGCACAAAGATAAGACCCTAGGGAAGGCACAACATGTCAGTAGAAATCTGGGTCCCCCAGCAAGCCACCAACTTGAAAACTCACCTAGAAATGTCATGGAAGCAAAAATATATTTCTATTGTGTTACGTTCCTCCACCCCAAAAGTTAATTTAAAAAAAAAATCAAGAGGACTAAATGAAGGCATATTGGAAATATCTGAATGACTTCATGATATCCTGTTGCTTTAAAAGTCAAAACCTCTTTCAGAAAAGCCAGGGGTGTTACTGAAAAACAAATAATAACAAGAGAGAGGAACCCAAATCCTCAATAAAGTAGTTAAAACCAACCAACCAACCGAGCATTTAAAAACAATCACACAGCCTGAGACTTCCAGGGGTTCACCCGAAACTAGACAGGCAAAAATCCCACAAAGTGTTTACTAAAAGATTATTACAGAACACAAATGAATCGTACATCAACCCAAGCTATGTAATTTTAAATAACTAAATAACATCAGCATAAAGAATCCATAACTCATTTTACTAGTCTTTCCTGCAATCAAGTTCTCCCCTAAACTGAAATAAAGTTACTCTTGCTACTCTATAAATCTTCTTCGCTACTGCCATCTTCCTCATCCATATCAATCAATGAAAATAATAATCATTATTAATAACTGTGCCGGCCTGAAGCAGAATCTTTGTTTTCACTACTTCGAGTGTCACATCCAAACTCACGGCCACCCCACTGTGTAGTTCTCAGTAGCATCCTTTTGGAGGGTTGTTGCTGAAAATGTCAGAGCATAGAATTAAAAAAATAAATAAACAAACCTTTCTGAAGTCCAATTGTAGGTATCGCTTTTCCCTCTCTGCCGGGCTTATCATTCCAACATAGGTAAAAATTAAATTAGTCTGGCATAATCTGCACTTCACAAAATCACGTTGATTACTAACCAGTACCTTTTGCTTTTCTAGGTAGCTGCAAATTGATTGTTTGATGATTTGTTCTTGTCTCTTCCCAGGTATCCAAGATAAACTGAAGAGTCTGTAATTACTACAGCTGTCCTTTTCCCTGTTTTAAAAAAACAGGTACTCCATCTGCCGATTCCACTTGTCAGGACCTTCGCCCATCCAACCCTCGTTTTCTAAAATAAAGGCTGGTGGTCTCGCAATTACATTTGCCAATTCCTTAAGTGCCCTGGGATGCGAGTAATCAGGCCCTGCTGATTTGAATGTACCAGGCTTTCTGAAGTGCTCTTCAATCACTTCTTTCCTCTTGTTTGCCTTTGCACCTCCAATGTGATAGCACTTAATCTGGTTTAGTATCCTTATCACTGCTGATTAAAACATACACACAAGTGAGAAACAGTGAAAGCCTTTGCTGTTACAATAGTTTCTGTTCAGTAGAAGAGTGGTCCCAGTGGTTGCATTTTGCATTCTGTAACTTCTTCCAATAGCCCTCCATCCATCCTTTCATCTTCTCTCCTTCCCTTCTTTCCTTCCATCTAAATTTCTTGAAGATGTGAGGTAAGGAGAAGGAAAAGAGAAGAAAAAGAGAAGGGATGGACTCTTTGTGACAGACACATTTACTAATCAGCAAATATCCACATGTTCCCCATGTTTTTCGGCCTGCTTATAGTTGGGGCAAGGGACATGTGACAAGTTGTGGCCGATGGGTACTTCAAAGCTATGAGTTCTCTGTGCTCTCTTTTCTCCTGTCCCAATGTCCTGGGATGATTTACAAACAAAATGCAAGCAGCCTGGAACCGTGAGTCACCATGGGAAAGCCTGGACAGCCATCATAACCACAGACGACTCTTGGCATAGCTCTGAGATTTGGGGGTTTGTTTTTGCAGGACAGGCTTCAAAAACATAGTACCAACTTTTGGATTGGTCAGATTATGCTAGGTTTTGGCAAGGGAAGAAATTAGCCTAGAAATCTAAGTGGATTAACACAATCAAAATTTATTTCTTACTTATGGTAGATGGCAACTGGTGTCCAATGACTGTTACCTCCTGGTAACTGCGCCCTTGTCTACTCATGTCCTATTCTGACTCTGTACTGGTCCCATGACCCACTTCATTTGTTTTTGTTTTGTTTTGTTTTTAAATATTTTATTGGGAAATCTTCACACACATACAGTCCATACATAGTATACAATCAATAACTCAAAATATCACAATAGTTATGTACTCAGCACCATGATCATTTTTTGAACATTTGCATCACTCCAGAAAAATAACTAAAAAGAAAAAACTCATACATCCCATACCCCTCACCCCTCCCTCTCATTGACCACTAGTACTTCCATCTACCCAATTTTTGTCCTTTATCCCCCCTATTATTTATTTATTTTTTATCCTTATTTTTTTACTCATCTGCCATGACTCACTTTAACCCAGAAAATGTAGCAGAAGCGCCACTGTGAACGCTCTCAGTCTAAGCCTTAGAAAATCCTGGCAGCCTCTGATGCTGCATTTGAAGCGGCTCACCATGTAAGAAATCAGATCACCCGACTGGAGAGAGAGGCACGTGGAGATGTGTGGAGAAGTACTGAGGTCCAGAACTAAGCAAGGAAGCCATCTTCGGTTCATGTCCAGACAAGCCTCCCCAGAACTCCAGCCCCAACCACCAGCTGACTCCAAGCACAAGAAAGGCCCCAGGTGAGACCAGCTGAAGAACTGCCCGAGTCCGGTCAACTGACGAAAATCATGTGTGAGAACAATAATTCGTTTTTAAGCCACTGTTTTAGGAGGGCTTGTTAGGCAGCTAAATGAAACATGGCACAGGTCCAGGGTGAGTGAATGAGGCTGGACTCCACACAGGTAAAACAGAACCAGGTTGATGCAGGTTGCACCATCTTATACCTGCACCACTGGGAATAAAAAACCTTCCTGAACTGCAGAGGCAAGGGAAGGCAGACTTGGGGAGCTGCATACCAGCTCATAGTCCAATGGCCAAGGAGAAATATGGGGGGATGCATAAAGATTCCATGAGCATTAAATGTCTCAGCCACAGATCTTACCACCTAAAATTTGTCCTTTTTTCCTCCTTGTATTATGACACTTTCTTTCCAGGTACCACGCAACTAGTTTTCTGGAATCTGTAAATTTGTGAGCTCCTGTGGCTCACATGGGTTGACTGCACCTAATGCCTCCCAACTCTGCATTCTGTGATGCCATGCTTATAACCTGAAATCAGCAATATTAGAAATATTTATACTTCCGAAATTGGCAAATGCTACAAATCAGGGCTTCCCCCCAGTGCTGGAGAGCTGGTTGGTAAACATTTACCAGAACACAACTGGTTGCACAGGACCCCAAAATAAACCTATTCTTTGGGTTTTCCCTATATCGATACTCATTCGTTTATTATGTTGGCAGAATTTTTTAAACTAGCCATCAATGTCTCATCTTTCTACTTCATATTTCAAATAATAGACTGAACCTATGAACTGAAGATATTAGTACTAACCCGAGTAACCTGTGTTTTAACAATTTTAAAAAGACGACAGTTTGAAGTTTTCTTATATAGCCAGAATGTGCATATTTCAACAGGCAGACATTAGGTTAACATTTGCTTTAATACAGTATCGGAAACCCTGCTATAGATTCGGTTTAGAATGTTACCTCTTTTCAGCCTGTAGCAACAAGAATTTCATCCTTACAGTAATTATTGCATTTAAAGTACGACTGGTTTACCTGCTGATTTATTCTCAGAGCTTCAGTATTTTGAAGGTCTTTAGAGTTTATAAGACTAAATTATTTCTTTCAAGCCTTGCTGCAAGAATTAATTCAACTCCCTATTCTAGTCCACCATCTCTTCCTCTCCCAGGCCTCACCCTCCACGTGCACAATCAAGAGAAAGGTCATCAAAAAGGTTCAAGGTTTTATTATGGGATATGAAGCAATAAAATTTCAAATAGCACCTTGGAGGACTAAGGAGTTAACACATCTTTCAGCAATGCCTACTTCACAGCTCTGCAGTATTGTGGACCCTGGAAAACCTGCCTTATTATTTATTAAAAGAATGAGTGGGTCCAGTTGGAGCAGAAAAACTCATTTACTGAGCAAGAGAGGGCATGCTTCAAATGCATTTGAAAATAAGATGACCATGTGAAGTGATGGCTGCACAATTCTGCGAATATGCTAAAAATCTTTGAATTGTAATACTTTAAATGAGTAAAGTGTAAAGTATGTAAATTGTATCTCAATAAAGCTGTTAGGAAAAAAAAGAAAGAAAGAAAGAAAGAAAAGAAGATGACCACATCAGAAACCTTTCATTGCAAACAGGAGATATGAACTGGATCCACGCCTAATTATACAATGAAATAAAATGTGGGATGGTTCTAGAATAAAGGTTGCAAATCATCTTTAAGATGCTGCTTACTACATAGAACCCAGCAAGATCACCTATGGAAAAGTTTCAAATTTATCAATTAAGGGCAGGAGAAAAAAGAAAGAATTCTTATCATACCCAACACAAGGCCAGTTACTTATAGCAACTTTGATAATTTTCTGGGAAATCTAAAACCTTTGATTTTTTTAGAGACTATCTCATGTCTTAAGGATCTTTTGTTTACAAGTATGACCAATCACATTTTCTAAAGATGGTCTCACTAATATATTCCATCCACATGCTTGTCTAATAATTCCATCAAGAGGTGGGATCCCCTTGAACCTGGGTGGATCTTGGTAATTGCCTTCACAAATAGAATGAGATGGAAATGACACCACATGACTTCTGAGTGAGGCCTCAAAGGCCATATGCCTTTCACCTGGACCTCGCTGCAGGTAGGTCCCATGCCTTTGGAGCCTTGAGTCTCCATGTAAGAAACCACCATGAAACCCTGAAATCACCATGATGAAGACACCACAGATAGAGTCCCATGGAGCCTCAGGTCTTCCAGTTTTCTGCCACTTAAGTCTTCCCAGCCCAGGCACCAGATATGTTTGAGTGAGACGTTAGATGATTTCAGCACCCAGCCTTCACACTGCCCTGGCCAGCACTAAGTTAAGGTAGAAACAAACTGACCCTGCTAATTCCCACTCAGATAGCAGATTTATAAGCAAAATAAATGTTCTTATTTTCAACATCTAAGTTTTTGGGGTGATTTGTTATACAACCATCGAGCTGTAACGGCAACAGAAAGCCCTTCAAGCTAGCATTATCAAAATGGTGAAGGAGGTTATAGTATAAAGATTTAGGAGTATCGAATTATGATGGTTAAGTTCATGCGTCAACTTGGGGAAGTTATCGTGTCCAGTTTTTTGGTTAAGCAAGCATTGGCCTGATTGCTATGGTGAAGGTATTTTGTGGATTTAAACCATCAGTAAGGTGATTGCATCTATGACTGATTACAACTACAATCAACTAAGGAGACTGCTTTCAACAGTGAGAGAAATCACATCCAATCAGCTGAAGGCCTTAGAAGGAAAACTGATAATTTCAGCAGTCGGAAGGAAGAATTTCCATCTCAACTTCAGTGAGCTAGCTTCTTCTACGGAATTCATAGAAAACCTTTATCAAAGTTCCCAGCTTGCAGCCTGCCCTATGGAATCTGGAATTAGCCATCCCTATAGTTACATGAGCCAGTTCCTATAATAAATCTCATAATATGTACAATATAGTATTGAATAGGAATTAGAAGAAAACATTGTTCCCCCAAGATTGATTAGGATTAAAACATGGCTTTTCTAGAGTACACAAATCCTTTCAAACAGCACAGAAGGGAAGCCCTGCCTCACACGCTTGACCATGTTCTGTGCATGACAATAGGTAGTGTATTAGTTAGGGTTCTCTAGAGAAACAGAATCAACAGGGAACACTTGCAAACATAAAATTTATAAAAGTGTCTCACATGACTGTGGGAATGCAGAGTCCAAAATCTGTAGGGCAGGCTGTGAAGCCGACGACTCCGATGGAGTGTCTGGATGAACTCCACAGGAGAGGCTCACCAGCCGAAGCAGGAATGGAACATGTCTCCTCTGAATCCTCTTCAAAAGGCTTCACTTGATTAGATTAAGCATCACTCATTGTAGAAGACACTCCCCTTTGGCTAATTATAAATGGAATCAGCTGTGGATGCAGCTGATGTGATCATGATCTAGTTCCATGAAATGTCCTCACTGCAACAGAGAGGCCAGCACTTGCCCAACTAGATAAACAGGTACCACAACTTGGTCAAGTTGACACATGTCCCTGACCATGACAGGTAGTGTGAACTGTAGTCACTTTCTTTCTATTTCCTCCACCGTTTTTCAACCTGAAGGCTCTTCTCTCTCTTCTCAATGAGACTGAGTTCTATATCGATGGGATTGAAATCCCTCTGCAGGGTTCCTCTACAAGCCTTTCACAATAACTGTGCATCCCTTCAGCGTGAGGTGGATATTTTCTGGAATGTCGAGAATGGTCTTCATTCTTGCAGTAGATGTGGCAAAGCAAAACTGAGGATTCCTGGTGAACTTTGACAATTTTCCCATTACTAAAAATTTCCCTTTGCTAACTAAGCTATGCTGTTAGAAGTCATGATGGAGGTTACCCCGGTGGGAGGGGGAGACTGGGCTGGAGTGAAGGGAGGTCTCCTAGGTGCTGGTAATGTTTATTTCTTTTTCTGGGAGCCGGATACATAAATGTATTCTAGTTTATGAAAATGCATGACGCTCCGCACAGATGATATATGCAATTTTCTATATGTGTATTATACTTCAATAAATTTTAAAATATATTTCATTAATTATAAGATATTGTTCAAATTAGTTTATCACATGCTGCTGTTCAATCTGTAGAAGTATATATATTTGTGCATATATATGTTTAGTAATGCAAATACTATCTTGTATAAATATATTTCTTTGTTACTGTGCAAAATCTATCATAACATTTTTTTTTTTCAGGATTTTACAGAAACATACCTCTCATAGAAAATTAGGATCCTAAAATAGTCGGTGTTTCAGTTTACTAAAGCTGCCAAGATGTAATATAAGAGAAATGGGTTGGCTTTTACAATGGGGATTTATTAACTAACAATTTACAGTTCTTAAGCCATTAAAATGTCCAACTGAAAGCAACAACAGGATGATACCTGGACTCTGAAGGCAGGCTGCTTACATCCGGGATACCGCTGCCACATGGGAAGGCACATGCTGGTCTTTCACTCCCAGGTTTAATTGCTTTCAACTTCTGATTCCAGTGGCTTCCTCTCTGAGCTTGTGTGTGTCCTCTGTTAGCTTCTCTGGGGCTTTTTTCTATGAGCTTCTCTTAATTTCATCTCTTATAAAGGACTCCTGAAAAGATGAAGACCTACCCTGGGGCGACTCCTCAAATGAACTAACCTAACCTAAAGGTCCCACAATAGGTCTGCTCCCACAGAAACAGATTAAAAGAACATTGCCTTTTCTGGGGTACATATCAGCTTCAAAACCACCACACTTGGCTGATATTCAAATTGAGAGGTGGTGGCATGATAAAGGGCTCTGGAGTCAGACTGGGCTCAAATCCTACCACATACTCTTTACAACCTTATAAAACTCATTTGCCCTCAGCTTCCTTATCTGTCAAATGGAAATACTTAAAATGCCTACTTCATTGGAGTGTTGTGAGAATTAAAAGAAATAATATATGTAAGGCGCTTAGAAATGGGGCCTGCCCCTAAACACTTAATAAACTCCATTATTATTGTTGTTGTCCTTACTGTTATTATTCACATCAGCATTATCATTAGACAACCCAAAATAAAAAGAGGAAGCATCTCTGTTTCTACCTTTTACTACTGTACCCACTACAACTCAACAGAACCCACTTTGGTTCAGCATATGCTTATCAAATGCCCCTAGGTGCCAGGTGCAATGCTTGGTGCCAGGTGCAGGCAGATGCTTCCAGAATATTTGTGGCTGTTCCAGAGTTATCCCATCGCAGAGCTTCAAAACTCGGGAGGCATTTCTGTGCTTTCACAGCATTCTCTGTAAGGTTCTGCGGTTCATTTCTTTCTGCATTCACTGCTAGTGCTATTCAAACTTTCACAGATTTCAGTGGAGCCAAAGGCAAATCCTCTGGGTAGGTTTCCCCAAGAGGGACCTGGCAAAGTAAAAAGGTGAGGCAGGATGAATTTGTTGTTGGAGTGGTTTTTGTTGAGGTTCTGGTTGTATTGTGTTCTGTTTTACAACAGTACCGGTCTACATGAAACAGAAATGCACTCTGTCATCTTTTATAACACTAGTATTCTTTTAAGTAAAGATAAGGAGATGGGTCAAAAGAAAATGGCTATTAAACAATACTTCAGTTCCTAGTAGAATTCTCTCCACAATGAGGTACCTATAGAAACATCCCATTGGGCAGGTCTTCGGAGGTTATTTGTAACCAAGGCAATCTGCAGTGGACAGTACTGAAAATGAAGTTACCTCCTTCTGAATTGGAGATCACCATCATCTCTTGTGACTCCTATTTTACATCTTATGTCTGGCACTGCACCAACAGATGACTGAGAACTTCCTGAATTGGAATTTGTGAACAATGCAAGGGAAGTATTACTTCTTATTAGGCAAGTCCAATGCTATAACAATTGTCAAAAGAAAAGCAAAGCAAAACAAAATCCCCAAATCTAAAGCTGTGGTTTTCATTATTTGCTCCCTCCCTTCTTCCCTTCCTAAACAAGTGGTGTGCCAGTTTGAAAGGATATATGTACTCTAGAAAAGCCACGTTTTAATCCTAATCCCATTCTGTAAAGATAGCTGTTTCTTCTAATCCCTTTTCAGCATTGTATATTTGAAACTGTAATTAGATTATCTCCTTGGAGATGTGATTTAATCAAGAGTGGCTGTTAAGCTGGATTAGGTGAAGACATGTCTCCACCCATTCAGGTGGGTCTTGATTAGTTTACTGGAACCCTACAGAAGAGGAAACATTTTGGAGAATGAGAGAGAACAGAGCAGTAGGACATAGCCACAACAAGCAGAGTCCACCAGCCAGTAACCTTTGGAAATGAAGAAGGAAAATGCCTCTTGGGGAGCTTCATGAAACAGGAAGCCAGGAGAGGAAGCTAGCAGATGATGCCGTGCTCACTATGTGCCCTTCGAGGTGAGAGAGAAACCCTGACCATGTTCACCATGTGCCTTTCCAGATGAGAAAGAAACTCTGACTGTGTTCGCTATATGTCCTCTCACTTGAAAGAGAAACCTTGAATGTCATTGGCCTTCTTGAACCAAGATATCTTTTCCTGGATGCCTTTGATTGGACATTTCTATAGACTTGCTTTAATTGGGACATTTTTTCGGCCTTAGAACTGTAAACTAGCAACTCATTAAATCTCCCTTTTTAAAAGCCATTCTGTTTCTGGTATATTGCATTCTGACAGCTAGCAAACTAGAACAAGTGGCTTCCTGAGATCAGCCTGATATATATGCCTTTTCCTTTTCAAGTACAGACTTGGGTCTTGTGCAGCTCAGGGTCTCTCCTGTCACATCCAGACAAGTGTATAGCTACTGAACAGGGGAAGCAGAGTGAAGGAAAGGAGGGAAGTAACCCAGCAGTGAGCCCACCCCCTTCCATTCAGGGGTCCCCTGCAATGCACTTTTGGTGAGTGGGAGGTGAGGCATCTTCCCCGTGGTCATTTCTAGGCAGGGTCATGAAGCGGTTAAGGGCTTGGGCTGGGGGCCAGGTCCTTCGTTTGGATCCTGGCTCAGCCACTTACCTTGAAGAAGTAATGTTACTAACTGGCTCCCGTTTTACGTCACAGAACAAATTTTCTTATTATATAAGTCAGCTAATGAACTAAGATTTGTTTGGTAGCTACAAAGTAGTTAATACTATTTTTTTTTAAATTTTTTTATTAATCAAAAAAAGAAAAGAAATTAACACAACATTTAGAAAACATTCCATTCTACACATGCACTCAGTAATTCTTAGTATCATCACATAGATGTATGATCATCATTTCTTAGTACATTTGCATCGATTTAGGAAAAGAACTAGCAAAACAGCAGAAAAAGATATAGAATGTTAATATAGAGAAGAGAATTAAAATAATAATACTAATAAAATGTATATATATATATATATAAAAAGGAAAAAGAAAAAACAAAAACAAAAGATACAAACAAACAAACAAAAAACTATATTTCAGGTGCAGCTTCATTCAGTATTCCAACATAGTTACATTACACTTAGGTATTATTGTGCTGTCCATTTTTGAGTTTTTGTATCTAGTCCTGTTGCACAGTCTGTATCCCTTCAGCTCCAATTACCCATTATCTTACCCTGTTTCTAACTCCTGCTGGTCTCTGTTACCAATGACATATTCCAAGCTGATTCTCGAATGTTGGTTCACATCAGTGGGACCATACAGTATTTGTCCTTTAGTTTTTGGCTAGACTCACTCAGCATAATGTTCTCTAGGTCCATCCATGTTATTACATGCTTCATAAGTTTATTCTGTCTTAAAGCTGCATAATATTCCATCGTAGGTATACGCCACAGTTTGTTTAGCCACTCATCTGTTGATGGAAATTTTGGCTGTTTCCATCTCTTTGCAATTGTAGATAATGCTGCTATAAACACTGGTGTGCAAATGTCCGTCTGTGTCTTTGCCCTTAAGTCCTTTGAGTAGATACCTAGCAGTGGTATTGCTGGGTCGTAATCCATTCTGCCAGTCTATGTCTTTTGATTGGGAAATTCAGTCCATTAACTTTTAGTGTTATTACTGTTTGGATAATATTTTCCTCTACCATTTTGGCTTTTGTATTATATATATCATATCTGACTTTCCTTCTTTCTACACTTTACTCCATACCTCTCTCTTCTGTCTTTTCGTATCTGACTCTAGTGCTCCCTTTAGTATTTCTTGCAGAGCTGGTCTCTTGGTCACAAATTCTCTCAGTGACTTTTTGTCTATAAATGTTTTAATTTCTCCTTCATCTTTGAAGGACAATTTTGCTGGATATAGAAGTCTTGGTTGGAAGTTTTTCTCTTTTAATAATTTAAATATATCATCCCACTGTCTTCTAGCTTCCATGGTTTCTGCTGAGAAATCTACACATAGTCTTATTGGGTTTCCCTTGTATGTGACAGATTGTTTTTCTCTTGCTGCTTTCAAGATCCTCTCTTTCTCTTTGACCTCTGACATTCTAACTAGTAAGTGTCTTGGAGAACGCCTATTTGGGTCTATTCTCTTTGGGGTGCGCTGTACTTCTTGGATCTGTAAATTTAGGTCTTTCATAAGAGTTGGGAAATTTTCAGTGATAATGTCTTCCATTAGTTTTTCTCCTCCTTTTCCCTTCTCTTCTCCTTCTGGGACACCCACAACACGTATATTTGTGCGCTTCATATTGTCATTCAGTTCCCTGATCCCCTGCTCAAGTTTTTCCATTCTTTTCCCTATAGTTTCTGTTTCTTTTTGGAATTCAGATGTTCCATCATCCAGTTCACTAATTGTAGCTTCTGTCTCTTTAGATCTACCATTGTAGGTGTCCATTGTTTTTTCCATTTTTTCTTCTTTGTCCTTCACTCCCATAAGTTCTGTGATTTGTTTTTTCAGATTTTCTATTTCTTCTTTTTGTTCAGCCCATGTCTTCTTCATGTCCTCCCTCAATTTATTGATTTGGTTTTTGAAGAGTTTTTCCATTTCTGTTCGTATATTCAGCATTAGTTGTCTCAGCTCCTGTATCTCATTTGAACTATTGGTTTGTTCCTTTGACTGGGCCATATCTTCAATTTTCCGAGCGTCATCCATTATTTTCTGCTGGTGTCTGGGCATTTGATCAGATTTCCCTGGGTGTGGGACCCGGCTGGTTGAAAGGTTTTTCTGTGAAATCTCTGGGCTCTGTTTTTCTTTTCCTGCCCAGTAGGTGGCCCTCATGGCGCTTGTCTGTCTGCGGGTCCCACCAGTAAAAGGTGCTGTGGCTCCTTTAACTTGCCAATTCGAATCTCGCAGTCGGCCCGGGAAACCGCGCGTGGAGGGGGGGTCGCCGGCCGCTGCGGCTTGGGGGAGTGCCGGTCCAAATTGCCCAGCTGGCCCGAGACGCCAAGTGTGGCGGGAGGGCCCCGCTATCCAACGTTCCCAGTCAGACTGGGGAGCCACGTGCGTGGAGGGGACCCCAGTCGCCAGCCGCCCTGGCCAGGAAAACGCGCGCCCCTCGGGTATCTCACCGCAGCGGATTCTCCCTGCCCCTTCAGCCGTTCCAGAATGGGGTACGCTGTCTTTTTGGTCTCTGTCGTGGCTCCAGGAGCTATTTCGTATTGTTTCTGTTTCTTTAGTTGCTGTTCTGGAGGAGGAACTAAAACCCGCGCGTCTTACTAAGCCGCCATCTTCTCCGGAAGTCCCAATACTATTTTTAAAGGTTGCTTATATATTTGTAAGACGTCAAGATGCCTGTAACTCTAAAAGTTAAGTTTTTGAAATTCTAAGAAAAACAATTAACTTGCCCCCACTTTTATAAGTTAAATTCCATTGCCGCACACTTTACAACACCATACAAAATAGTTTCGTAAAATCACAATTATGATTAGCTAATATTTATCTTAAATTAAAGCTATAATTATATAATTTTTAACTTTTGAGTACTGACTCTTCTCTACAAACAAAGAGACTTGAAATATACACTGATTTTGTAATGAAATAAACTGAGTTGTACTTTGAGCTCTCCTTCAGTAAAGGTAACCAAAATTAACATTTAACCAGAGTAAATGTTAATTAAATTAAGGAAAAAAAGAAGAAATTTAACCCTTTTGTGCCTCAGCTTCTCTATCTGTAAAATGGGGATAGCAACAGTATTCCCTAGAACTGTGAGATTAAATGAGCTAATACCTGTAAAACATTTAAACAGGGCCTGGCACATACTAACTACCCAATAAATAAATAGTAAAACATTATTTATATGACAGGATTATTTCCCAGACATAATTATGATACAACACCATTATGCTATATTGTCCTCGTGAAACCATTATAGGAAAAAATTACCAAATCCTTTTGCTGTTTTAGTTACTAAACCCTTTATTAGAAAATCCAAGATAAAACACCTTGGGCTAATTTTATAGTGAAGACTAAAGTGAGGTTCCAGGATTCTATTTTACCAGCAATCCTACTTCTAAGATCAGCTTTCAAAGGAATTTTCAGATCTGCAAAGACTAGGTACAAAGAAGCTCACTGCAGAATTACTTATATAATAAAAACTGGACACAACTTCTGTTTCATGTGGAACAATCTGAGAATGATTAAATAAGTTGTGGCAAAGCTATACGACAAATATTATATAGACATGGAGACGATAGCTTTTGAAGAATACGAAAGGCTCATGAAAAAATGTAAGTAGAAAAGCAGGACTCCAAACTGTGTACAATGGGATCACAATTTTTGTTACTATATACTATGTATCTTCATTTGCAGAGTAAACAAAACTTTAGGGAAATGCATCAAAACGTTAACAGTGAGGTTTCTGAGGGTAAAAGGTATTTATGCTTGGGTTTTGTTTATACTTTATATTTTTTGGTGTCTTTTACGGTTTACATGTGAAGACAAATTATTTTAACATTTGGCAAGTCATAAGACCAAAACACTGAAATAAAGAATCTTTCAGGAGATATACAGTGGATAACAGGAACTAGGGATTGGATCTGTGTTTCCTAAGCTGCTTCTAGTTTTGTTTTTTTTTTAATGTGAAATAACTCCATATTATAGAGACAGGCATTTGCTACCTGTGCTAGTTTGAGGCTGTTTTATATCCCAGAAAAGACCATGTTCTTTTAATCCATTGCTGTGTGTGCAGACCTGTTGTGGGTGGGACCTTTTGATTAGGTTGTTTCAACTGAGATGCGACCCAGCTCATTCAAGGTGGGTCTTACTTACTGGAGTCCTTTATGAGAGGATAAAGGACAGAAAAAGCTGAGAGCTCAGAGAGAAACACCCAGAGAAGCTTGGAGAGAGCTGAGAGAGAAAAAGCCCGGGAGGAGTTAAGAGAGGACCCATGGAAGCTCAGAGAGGAAACCACAAAACCTGGTGCAAAGGACCAGCAGACGCCAGCTACGTGCCTTCCCATGTCACAGAGGCGTCCCAGATGCCAGTGACTTTTCTTTGGGGTTTAGGTATCATCCTGTTGATGCCTTGAGTTGGACATTTTCACAGCCTAAGAACTTCAAATTGCAAGTTAATAAATCCCCATTGTAAAACCAACCCATTTCTGGTATATTGCATTTCAGCAGCTTTCGTAGACCAAAACCGTACCCCTGAACTTTTCTGGTCTCTGGAAAGAAATGCTATGAGAAATCTCCTAGTGTCAGTACATAAATATACATAGATAGATATGGGTGAGGGCTGTTGGGTAGGATAGAAAGGGCCTCGTAAGATATATTAGGATACAATTGGGCATTGACTAATCACAACCTTTTGTTTTCACAGCCTTGGGTAGAAGCATCCTTGGCCCAGGGCAAAACGTAAGAGAGCCATCTATCAGCACTTTGAGAAGAAGTTTTAAAAAAGAAAAAATCTGCCTTTAAAAAAAGAAAAAGATAGGTATCAGAAGAAAAAGAGGAGATCAGAAGTGTGCAAATAGCAAAGTAACACAATTCCCTAAGGCAACCAAGATTTTGCCTGTAGAACCTTGTGAGTAACCTCCAGTTCTGAGTCCCACCACCTAAGAAAGATTGCTAAGAAGAACCAGATTTGGAAATGGCTTGGGGAACAGCAGGGACCTCTAGTTTACATTTTACGCCACCTAATAACCTTCAGTCAGAGAGTTCCTGGCACTGCAGAACCTACACCCTTCAGCTGTGTGCCTGAGCCTGAGCGCTGGGAACGGGAGGAAGCCTTTCAAGAATTACACCTTGGCCTGAGAGGAAAGATTAATACAATTAAGATTATTTATGGTGCAGGAGTGATTTAATAATATTTTTCAAGGACCCAAAGGGTTTATGTAGAGGAACTGCTGTTTTAGTAACTAAATCCTCTTGGATGGACTCCAAGATAAACCAGACTTGTCTGGCTTCCGCCCTGAGCCCCTCCACCTCTTCCAGTTTCTCTTGGCAAATAATCTCTTCCACTTTACTGGAGGGCAATGGTCAAGGAGGTGACCTTCCTGGCTGCTTTATCTACCCTCATCTCCACCTCAAAATATTTCTCAGCATCTCTCTTTGTTCCTTCAAATCTCAAAGGAAGAATCGTGGGGGAGGGAAGTAACATTTATTGAATGCCTTCTACTGCCAGGAGCTTGCAGACAGATTGCTTCATTTCATTTCCACAAACACCCTGTGAGGTAGGCATAATTATCCCTATTTTACTTGTTAGGGGGTGGGGGAAATTATATTCTTTTAGCAGCTGCTGTGGGAATTCCTCTTGAGGAGGGAGCCATCTTTGTGGGAAAGTGCCTTGATCACTCTCTTCGGCTATGAAGAGGGGATGTGGGGACATGTGCGTCGACGTGGTGGGGAGAGAGGGATTTGTGGGCACTGCACTCAGAAAGAAGAACGAGGGAAGAGGTTTAGAAAAAGGCTGAGCATGGCACAACATCTCCCATCCCCAAAAGCATAACTCTTAAAATATCGGATAAGTTTACTAAACTCGTGAAATGCTTGCTGAAGGGGCTTGTTGGCCTGGAGTGAAATAGAAGCCACATGTGTTTCCCCTGAGATGGAGACAGACATCGCAAAAAGAAAATAAGCCCCACTTGACATCTGTGCCACATAAAGATGGGGAAACTGAGGCTCAGAGAAGTTAATTAACTTATACTGAAGTCACAGAGGATCACTAGTAGACACATTATTGAACTCAGTTCTGTTTATCTCCAATGCCTATGATTTTTACTCTATTCCATGTAGGAAAGTGAGGTGCTTTTCCTTCTCCAATGCCAACTTTTCCACTGGTGTGCTCCAGGCAATCATAGCAATAATAGTGAATATTTGTTAAGCACCTAGTATATTACAGGCATGGTTGTACATATTAGCTCACTGGATGTCACAATACTATACATTTTAAAGTATAATTGCTCACATTTTGAAACACGGAAACCGCTGCATAGAGAGGTTAAGACCCCCGCTTGCGGTCCCACTGGTGAGGGTGCAAGGATAGTTCAGTAGGAGAATTCTTGCCTGCCACGCAGGCGACCTGAGTTTAATTCCTGGCCCATGTACTTCCAAAAAAAAAATTCAACTAATGGTGCAGCAATAAAGGGATAGTTACATGGAAAAAGAATGAAATGTGACCCCCACTATACAGCATACACACATGAAGAAAAGAAATAGAAATCCCAGACTATACATGGTGAAACCGGCAGCTGCATCACAGCCCAAGGTCTTAAGGACTCTGACTTGCTCTCTGTCTCATCCCTTCTCAACTCCTTGAGGAATAAGTCCTCTGACTATCCCACCTTTCTGTGACTGGGTGATTCTCTGCTGGTGGACCCTGGGCCGCACCCTGGGATGGGACCTGGTGGGATTTGTAGAGGTCCAGGCAACACTGAACCCAGAAGCTGCTGTGATGGCTGCGGGTCCAAGATGCAGTCACAGCTAGGGCGGACTGTTTACCTTGGGGGTCGGCAACTCCTCTGTAAAGGGTCAGAGAGTAAATATCTTAGGCTTTATGGGCCAGATGGTCTCTGTGGCAGCTACTCAACTCAGCTGGTGCAGTGGGAAAGCAGCCACAAACATAAACAGATAAGCACGTCATCTTCTAATAATACCTCATTTATGGACATTAAAGTGTAAATTTCATATAATTTTCACATGTCACCAAATACTGTTCTTCTTTTGGCTTTTTTTAAAAAAAAACATTTAAAAAATGTAAAAACCATGCTTATTGTGAGAGTCACAGAAAAACTGAAGACAGGCTGGTTTGGGCCCACAGGCCATAGCTTGCTGACCTCTCATTTAACTAAGTCCTCCCTCCTCTAGAGCTCTTAATGCAGCTGGGATGAGTCCAGGCTGAATATTCGTTTGCTTGGGCTTGGATCCCTATTCTCCTTTGTCTCTTTCCTCTCTGCCTGTAAAAACACACTCAAGACTCTGCTCATTGCTCTCTCATTAGGAGCTCTCCACCAATCACTTTAAAAAATAATAATAATATTATTATTATTATTATTTTATTGTGGTAACATATATATATATATATACATAAATAGATATCTTGAATTTTGCCATTTTAACCATTCTGAAGTGTACCACTCAGTGGTATTAATTGTATTTACAGTGTTGTGCTACCATCACCACCATCCATTGGCAAAACGTTGTCAACACCACAAACAGAAGCTCTGTACCCACTAAACAATAAGGTTCCATTCCCCTCTCCCTCCAGTCCCTGCTAACCTCTAATCTGCTTTTGGTCTCTATGAGTTTACCCATTCTAAAGATTTCGTATAAAAGGAATCACACAATATTTGTTTTATTGCGTCTGGCTTACTTCACTTCACATCATGTTTTCAAAGTTCCTGCTATAACCTCACAACTTTTCCTGCCAAACTGAAAGAAAAGTAGTTGTCTTCTGTCCCTGGAGAAGGTAGCCACAAAATAAGACGGTAGCCACCATGGCTGAGCAGACAGACCATGGGCAAAGCGAGGCCCCAGAAGCAACATGAATAGTGTTTCTTAAAGGCTATGAAAAGATCTGTGAGTAGTATGCTTCAGATGGCCCAAATGACAGAGGGAAAGGGTCTGTTCCATAGAAATCTCTAGGTAGGGTGGAGAAGACACTGATTGCTAAGAAGGTGATTCCAAGAAAGGAACCCTAGAGCCAGAAATGGAAATACCCTTCTTATCTCAGAGAACAAGGCCAGAGGACAACAGACTCTGCGACAGTTGAAGGACAGGAATACAACTCATCCCAGGGCCAGAGAATGGCTAAGTCTGGACTGAGAGAGAAGACTGAAATTCAATGACTAAGGAAAGACAGAATCAAAATAATTACTAGCATTTATTGACCACTTACTATGTCTCATGTCCTACACTTGGCGATCCTTCACATATATTCTTACTTAGCCCCTTCAATGCACTGGTAAAATAGGCATTTAAAAAGTCTTGCATTCATTTTTCAAAAAAATTAATATTTATTGTGCATCTCCTATATTCCAGGCACTGTGCAAAATGCTGACGATAGGTGAGTAAAAAAAAAAAAAAACAGATAATGTATCTGCTCTCTTGATGATTACAGTCTAGTAAGGGGGACTGACAAGTTTTTTCTGTAGTGGGCCAAACAGTAAATAGTTTAGGCTCTACAGGCCATACTCTCTCTGTTGTAACAACTCAACTCTGCCTTTGTAGTGCAAATCAGATCATAGATAACACGTAAACAAATGAGCATGGCTGTGTTCTAATAAAACTTTATTTACAAAAAGAGGCTGCCAAAGCCCCCTTGGGGGAATGGTGAGAAAGGAGGAAAACTCAGCTTCCCCAAGTGGAGAATTCTTGATATTCTCACAAGCAGTGGAGACAACCAAAGCAATAGGTGGAGCCCTCAATCTGGGGTTTTGTTCATACGAAACTTAACCTTGCAAAAGATGGGCTAAGCCTCCTTTAAATTAGGCCTAAGAGTTTCCCCCAGAGAACCTCTTTAGTTGTTCAGATATGGCCTCTCTCTCTCAGTCAACATGACAAGTAAACTCACTGCCCTCCCCCTCTCTATGACTCTCAGGGGTGTGGAACTTCCTGGCAACATGGGACAGAAATCCTAGAATGAGCTGGGATTCAGCATCAAAGGATTGAGAAAACCTTCTCGACCAAAACGGGGAAGAGCGAAATGAGACAAAATAAAGTGTCAATGACTGAGAGATTCCAAACAGAGTCGAGAGGTTACCCTGGAGGTTATTCTTACACATTATATAGATATCACCTTTTTAGTTAACAGAGAGGCTGGAGGGAACTGCCTGAAAATGTAGAACTGTGTTCCAGTAACCATGTTTTTTGATGATGATTGTATAACGATACAGCTTGCACAATGTGGCTGCGTAATTGTGAAAACCTTCTGTCTGATGCTCCTTTTATCTACCTTATCGACAGACAAGTAAAACATATGGATTAAAAATAAATAAATACAGGGAGAACAAATGTTAAAGTAAATTTAGTAGATTGAAATGCTAGTGATCAGTGAGAGGGAGGGATAAGGGGTATGGTATGTATGAATTTTTTTCTGTTTTCTTTTTATTTCTTTTTCTGAATTGATGCAAATGTTCTAAGAAATTATCATGATGATGAATATACAACTATGTGATGATATTGTGAGTTACTGACTGTATGAATGATCATATATGGTAAGAATGTTTGTGTTTGTATATTGTTATGTTGAATAAATAAATAAATAAAGAGGCTACAAGCCAAAGTTAGCCTCAGGGTGCTGACCTCTGATCCAGGAGAGAAGGCAAATATTAAGCAAATAATCATACAAATGCATGTAAAATATCAACCATTAGTGCTATCAATTAACGGTTCCTGATAATTAAAAAAAAGCCTGTAATAGGAGGGATTTTTATGTATTAAAGCAGGTCAGAAATCTATGGAAGTGTACCTTAGAGTTAAATACAAGAGTTAATTAGACTCTGAAATCTGTTCTACAACTAAATGTTGCAATGTGCTTCGAAATTTATTGCTTTTTTGCATACGTTATTTTTCACAAAAGAAAAAAGAAAAAAAGTCAACTGTGATGATAAAAAAATATTTATTCCTACTAGCCTCCACTGTTCTAGAGCAGCTAGAAAGAAGAATCTGAGATGATGGTATGGTAGCTGTATTGGTTAGGGTTCTCTAGAGAAACAGAATCAGCAGGAGATATTGGTAAATATAAAATTTATAAAAGTGTCTCACATAACCATGGGGATGTATAGTCTGAGGTCTGTAGGGCAGGCTGCAAGCTGGCAGCTCTAATGAAGTCCTCAAAGAACTCTCAGGAGAGGCTGGCTGGGCAAAAGTGGGGATGTAAGAGTCCAAGGTCTGTAGGGTAGACCATAAGCTGGCAGCTCTGATGAAGGTGCTCAATGAACTCTCAGGAGAGGCTCGCTGGCTGAAGCAGGAAGAGTGATTACCTCTTCTGAGTCCTCCTTAAAAGCCTTCTGATCATTAGATGAAGTGTCTCTCATTGCAGAAGACATCTGCAATCAGCTGTGGATGCAGCCAACGTGATCATGGTTTAAGTCCATGAAATGTCCTCATAGCAGCAGACAGGCCAGCACTTGCCGGACCAGACAACCAGGCACCACCACCTGGCCAAGTTGACACATGAAGTTGACCATGATAGCAGCCCATGACAAACTCTGGATCTGTCCTGTAACTACTTGTTGAAGAATGCTTTGAAAACGACTGCTTTTTTTCTTTCTTTGCTTTGTATATATGTTATATTACAGAATTTAAAAAGTTAAAAAAAAAAAAGAGAGAGAAAGAGGAAAACAAGACAGTTCCAGACAGAGGAAACAAAACGTGCAAAGGCTCTGTGGCAAAAGAGAGTGGAACAAAAGTGAGACTGAAAGAAAGTTTAGGCAGTTGGAACAGAAAGAGTGAAGGTTAGTGAATGGGAGCTGAGGCTGAAAAGGCAGGTAGTGGGCAGACCATGTAAGATCTTGGGGTCTTGTTAGGAAATTGTGTCTTTATTTAAATGAAGAAACTGCTGCACAAGAAGTTAAGTGGCATCTTTAAGGCAGTATAGCCAGTAAAAGATGGCGCTAGACACCCGGTTTATTTACCTCCAGAGCCCAACTTCTGTATCTATTCACTTTGGTTTTAATTTTATCTCGTGTCTTTACAAGTTTCCCTTTGTGAAATTCAAAAATCTCTCAACTAAATTAAAAGGGGAGGGAACTTTGTTCACACCTACAGCGGAAGAACTAGCTGAGCCTGGAGACCAGAAGGAAGCCAGTAGAAAAGTCCGTTATAGAGAAGAAAGCACAGGGATTGGGGATAGCTCTGTTCCATCCAAGAAAAGAAATTTTGGATTCTCTTTTCATCTCAGCTGACCTCCTATACGGAGTCTTATTAAATGATTCTTTATACTACATGCCAAATAATGGTCTTCAAAAGAGAGCCCGCCATTGGGAACAAATGCTAAAATAAATTCAGTGTGAAATGCCAGTGATCAATGAAAGCGAGGGGTAAGGGGTATGGTAGGTATAATCTTTTTTATTTCTTTCCTGTGTTCATTTTATTTCTTTTTCTATTGTCTTTTTAATTCTTTTTCTGAATTAATGCAAATGTTCTAAGAAATGATGAATATGCAACTATGTGACGATATTGAGAATTACTGTATATGTAGAACGGAATTATATGTTAATGTTTTTGTGCTTAATTTTTTAAATTAATAAATAAAATCTAAAAAAGGTTAAAAATAAAACAAAACAAACAAACAAAAAAGATAGCCTACCATTAAAAGGAAAGAAATTCTGATGCATGCTACAACACTGATGAACCCTGAAAACATTATGCTAAGTGAAATAAGACAACCACAAAAAAGAAAAATACTATATGATTCCACTTATTTGGTAGACAAAATCACAGAAGCAGAAAAGAGATTAGAGGCTAATGCGGAGTTACTGCTTAATGGGTACAGAAACAGAGTTTCTATTTGGGGTGATGGAAAAATTTTGGAAGTAGAGTGGTGATGGTTGCACGACATTATGAATGCAATTATTGCTATCATACACTCAAAAATCGTTTCAAAAAGAAGAGCCCAAACTCCTTAAAGTTTCTTTAAGGAGAAACTCCTTGAAGTCTCTTCTTGATCTAGCCTCTACCTAATCTCTCCAGCTCTGTCATCAATACCTCATTTGCTATTTTCTCCTCTGTTAAAAATGAGATGACTTGCTGTTCTCCTAACTTTCCGTTCTCCTAACTTTCCCCCTTTAATTCCATGCTCTTTCTCTCTGCTGGAAGAGGAATTTGGCCCCCCTGACCCTGGGCCTTTGTCTTCCCTTTAAGAATCAATTTAGGAATTACTCTTCAGGTTTCGAGTTCTGTAGGAAGACTTCCCCGAGTTCCTTCCCACCCGTTGCGCTCCTCCTCTGTGTTCACACAGTTCCAACGTTCTAATCTACTGTCTGTCGCCTGTCTTCTCAACTGGACTCTGAGTGTGTGAGCTCTGTGATATTAAAAAATATGTGCTAGGCACCTGGTATTTTCCATATAGAGGCTAACTTAGTATAGGTATCCCACTTGTTTCGTCCTCTTAAGTATCCTTATATTTCTATCCTGTAGAGTCGCTAGCTCCTATCAGCAGTTCTCAAAGGGTAGTCCTAGGTCCAATTGCATCAGCATGTCCTGGGAACCTGATAGAAACGAAAATTCTCGGGCCTCGGCTATTCGAAACTCTGGGGTCCAGCAGTCTATGCCTTAACAAGCCCTCCAGGTGATTCTGATGTGAGTTCAAATTTGAGAACCACTGGCTTACAGCAAGTAATTGCTCATTAAATTCTCGTTGATTCCCTGAGGAAGGTAACCAGTTATTTTCAATCCGGAAAAGGAGTAATTGAAGAAATGACACCTAAAGCTTTTACTCAGCTAGGTTTTTAGAAAAAGAATTTTCTGACAAGGTATTCCAAAGACATGGTATTTCCACGGTATTCAGAAAAGGCTTTCTCGTATGTGTTTAAAAAGGAGATCGATTCTCCTCTGTCCAAATCCAGGTTTAGGTGTGGTCTTGCTGAAAGGCAGAGGTTTGGATGAGATAATCTTACCTCACCAGCTGCCTTCCAGCACTCAGGTTCTCTGCTTCCAGAATATTATACGTACTCTGAAAGAAATATGAGTTAGGGAGCAGGGCAATATTGTTAGGGGACTTTGGGCTTTCAATCCACAAGGAAGCATATGCTTTTTCCTCCTCCCAAGGTGAGTCTTTGCCAGCCTATACTCATAAAAAGAGATGACCAGAACTTCTCGAGCAAGGTAATTGTTTGTTTTAGGTCATAAAAAAATGAATCCTTGCTTTGTTTTCAAAGGAACACGCTCTTCATGCAATCTATACAAACTGAATGACAAGTAGGTGAGGTCCAAGTTTGGAAAGATAAAACTTCATTTGTTGATTTTTGGCCTAGAACTGAAACAATGGACAAAGGAGTGGCTTGTTGGTAGAAGCTCTATAAAACACAATAATATTAGTCATGTAAACAGAAGAAAATAGGAGAGGCTTCATGAGATAAATTACACCAAGTCACCACGTTAGGGATTAAAATATTCTGAGTAAGCAAACACTAAACAGTCCAAAAGAAAGGATAAAGGGAAGAGGGATAACTTCAGATTTAGAAAACAATGGGTTCTTCTATCTAAGCTGCCAGACAAGGGGAGTTTTTAGAGGCTGCCTAGGGGGACCGTGAGCACCGATTAAGAGCCCATTTTTCATCCCCGCAAAAATTCACTCAGTACTCAAACCACTAGCAGACAAAGCCAATACATTCCTCTTCTTTTCTTCCCTATTCTTTCTTCCCCCTTCACAACTGCAGAGCAATCATTTTGCTATATAAGTTTATGAAGGGAATAAAAGGGCTCCCAGGTTTCCAACTTTCAATTTGCATTCCCAGGATTTGTTAGCCTGGCTTCCAAGGTGTGACTCGGTCACTGTTTTCAAAGGGGGAAAGCAGCCAGCTTCTCAACGTCTGAACGCTGTCCGTGGACCGGTGTGAAAGCAACTGTTCCATAACCATTTTTACAAGAACGTTGGAACAAGTGAAGTATAGCATGTGAATCTGTCCTGTTTAAACTAATGGCCGCTGCCATATCTTGAGTCAATATTATAAATTTATATAGTTGTCTTCTTTAAAGGGAACATCTACATCTAGGAAGAAATAAAACTTTTTCAAAGCTTAGAATGGTAAACTCTCTCTTGTCCACACTTCCCATAAACTTTTCGGCAGTGGCGATGACCACAAGGTTGCCAAAAGCCAGAGAGCATTTAAAAATAATAATAATAATAATCACCATAACCAGATGAGAACAGCTCATGCCAGGTCACCAGCTGACAAGGCTCAGCATCAAAACTGAGCCTGGGTATTTTCGAAATAAACTTTTGTTGGCTTTCTTGTTTCTTTTAAAATCAATACCTATTCACTTGTTATGGCAAATTTACAAACCGCAAAAAAAAAATTTTTTTAATTAAAATAGCCAGTGATCAAACCACCTAATTAAACCATTATTTCCTTCTGAGTTCTTTTTCTGTGCACATACAAAGAGATACATACAAATATACACCATTTTTATCCAGTTTTAAATCATACTGTACACACCATGGCGTAATCTACTTTTTTTCATTTAACAATTATAACATTTTCTTTCCAATACAAACTTGACAGCAAAAGTTGTAAATTGGTGGCTCACACTGTGTTCACCTGTGGGGAGCTGAGGGGCAGGGGATCCCCTGAGAAAGGGTCTGTGATGTGCAATTTGCCGCAGTCCCTAGTGCTCCCTATTGTGCTTCATCTGAGTTTGTCAGTTACTACTTAAACTTTCACTTGCATGGTCTTTATTTTTTTAATGATAGAATTAAGAGGAAGTGAAATAATTCTTCTAAGTTTCCACATTCTATCCAGCCTACTTCACTCCCTGCTGTTCCTGCTTGACACCAAGAGTCAAGATCCTTTTTCTAAAGCACGATTTGTAAAGGCTTTAGAAAATACAGTGTTATATAACTGTTACATCAGCTATACAACCAAACCACTTTTGTTGGACATCCAAGTTGAAGTCCACTGATATTATCAATAATGCTGAAAGGAACATAATTTTTACGTGAACGGAAACGATAAGTTCCTCGAAGTAGACCTGCTCTGAAAAAGGGGAGGAATATTTTTTAAACTTCTGATGTATACTTCCAACTGCCTTTCAAAAAAGTTGTATTAAATACAACGCTACTAACAGTGAATAGCTTACCTTCTTTCTCTGATTCCCCATGCCACAGCATTACTCTACTTTTAGGTAAAATTTTTGCCAGTTTGAGGCGTTAAAACTGGTATTTCATGTATGTTTTAATATCTATTTCATAATCTTTTTTTCACATACAGATTGATAATTATATTTTCTTTGGCAACTGCCTATTCATGTGTTTGCTCATTTTTCTATGGAGATATTCATAGTTTTCTGAAAGAATTAGAAAAGTTTAATATATTAATGATATTAAACTTTACTCAATAACATATGTTACAAGATTTCCCCACAATATCTCACTGCATTTAATAATTTATCGCATTTCCTTAGTGTGCTGAAGTATTTAACGTTAATGTAGTCAAATCTGGCAATACTTTGTTTTCTTCCTTGTTAACCAAAGGAAGAAAAACAATGTTCTCTCTCTTATCATCAGGTAAAAATTTACCTACGCTTTCCTCTTGTTCTTTCACAGCTTCCCATTTTCCATTTAAGCCTCTGTTTTCCCTCTTGCCCTCTCAGCAACATTTCACCCATGTTCCTGGTGAAACGCTCCTGTCCTTTGCTCTCTCACATCTCCCTTTCTGACTCTTATCAATTTCCTGTCGTTGCTCCTCCTATTTTCAGCATCCTTTAGATGAGTATGTCTTAAATGAATGTGTGCTTTAAAAAACCATTTGGAGAACTTCCTTAAAATGCATCTCCTGCATTCTGAACTCGGAGAGAATTTTCCTGCAAAGTCATACAATGACTTATTCAGTCTCTTATGCATGTGTTTTCCACCTGTATCATCCACGTCATCTACATCTCCTACATCCTCTCTATCTGTACCTGTCTCCACATCTACACACAGGTCTACAGCCAGTTCAGTTCAATGCAATACTCACTGAACATCTCCAACTCCGTGTCTCCCGGTCACCCCAAACTCAATCTCAAATAGAATTCACTACCTCTCCACTCAACACTGCTCCTCCTCTAAGCACTAAATGGCTTTCTGACACACAAGAGGTTTCCCTGTCCCAGATCTGAATCAGCCCTTTCTCCAACGACCCCTGGTACCTTTTAGTGGATAACGAGATTTAGAAAGTAAGATCTGGGAATACTTATAATTACCTTGTTTTACTTTGAATTTTTTCCTTAGGACACAGTTCCAACAGTGGCATCTATGGGTTAGAGAAGATGAAATATTTTATGGCTACTAGTTCAGTGCTGCCAAAGGTACAGTCAGCCTTTTCTTGGGCTGTTGTATACCCTTGTCTACTCCTTCCCCAGCTAGTGTCAGTCGCCAATATGAAAGCTGTAGGTAGCATCATCCAACACTGTCCTCTTAAGATTAGAGGTTCAGGGAAGAGTTTTGACGTACAGCTCCTACTACTTTCCTCCCCAGTCCTCCAGGGTTCTCTGCTGAACAGGAACCAAATGGGGAAGGAAGAATGAGCTGGACAAATGTTATAAGGAGCTCCCACTCTCATCCCCTCCCCAAAGCAGCACATCTCTGGGTCATTTCACAGGAAGAAGTGGCCAACGGCAGGACTCCACAGCGAGGCCTCTCACTTCCATCTACACCCTCGGTCTAAGCAGCACCAGAATGTAAAAGAAAGGTTAGTCTGGTCCTTTAGGATGGCAGGGAATAAAAAAAGAGGCAGACAGAGCATGGTTTCTGATCTTTAATGAACAGTAATGGTACCCACCCATAAATATGGCCCAGATTAGGATATTATGGAGGGGGATAAAGAGAATGGGAGGTGTTCTGAAAGACAGCCAGGAAGAAGGTAGGAAGATGGGGAAAAACATGAGGGCAAAAAGCACTCCTAGAATTATCATTTGCAATGAGAGGGAGTAGAAATTTGCTCTTTGATCTACTACCAGGCAAACTCTCCAGCCAAGCCAGGCTTACACTCCCTTTCCATGGTAAAGCCCATATCTGCCCACTGAATGAATTCCTAGAGTGACTTAAGAGGCCCTTGGAAGGTACAGGTCTTGCTCTAAGTGCTTTCAATTTCCTCAAGGACTAGAAGTGAAGAAAAAGATGTACATACATAAATCACTGCAGATATTGGTCAACTTGGCAAATCTTGTACCTGTCCAAAATGTGCCAATGCTGTGCTGCCACTATCACCCATGAATTCAAGAGAGAGCTCTTTTTTTCAGTACTTTTATGATGCTCCTGGGTAACAGGAGCGTCTAACATCTCCAAATTAGATTTTCCTAAATCCAGCTCCTTCAATGATAATCAGAGGTTAGGCCTTAGTTCACAGTAATCTGTAATTTATAGGCAAGGTAGCATGCATTCTGGCTAAGAATACTGACTCAAGAATGGCTCTACTGTGCCACTCTCACTAGCTGTGTGACTTGGAACAAGCTGTTAACTCTCTGTGCTTCAGTTTCACCCATATGTAAAATGGAGATAATACTAGTGCTGACTAATGTTACTGTGAGAATTGAATGAGTACATACATAAAGCACCTAGAAGAGTGAACTCAATAATTTTGGTTAGAAAATGATGATGATAATGATGGTGGGCCACTAAAAGACACCTACCTCCAACTTGCCATAGTACCTGAACTTTCCGCCCCTCTGACCACTCCTTTAGTTAGAAATGATCTGCAAACTATGCTCCAGGTAATGCTAGCGCTCCTGGAACTGGATCAAATTTATTGCTAAAATTTAACACTGGCTGCCTTTTCCCACCTCCCTTTCCCATCAAATGAAGACCAATTTATATTAACAGATAGAACTTTCTAAATTTAAATGGTTTCTCCATAAGTTTTTTTAATGCAATTTTATTAGATACATTCACACACCATACAAACCATCCGAAATATGCCATCAGTGGCTTATAGTAGTCCCATAAGTTCTTAAACCTTTGGAACTAATGAATGCTGAGATGAGAAACAAATATTCTTGGAAAAGCTCAGAGATTATTTTTCATGAACATGTACTCAGTACTCATGGTATTTATTTTAAACTGGCTAGATATAAAATAACTATTTTCTGCTAATAAAAATTAGTCTTTATTTGTATTAAATAGTTAACTACTTAGTTATTTGGTTGTGCTTTAAGAGCATAATATTAAGGGTTAGTGCTACCTGAACAAATCTGCGACGTATCAAAAGCCTTCATGATGTCATCTCCATGGGTCCATTAACTTCTACAGGGCTTACTGACAGTAGTATTTGTTTGACCCTTAGCATATGTGGTCTTAAAGTTTTTATTATTAGTCATCATTTAAAGTGTAAGTTTTGACTTCCTAATTCCTCTCCATGCTCTTTGCAGTGAGGAATTAATTTTTATATATTTCCTGATGTCCCCAATGCCTAGAATGGAACCATATTTTGAAGACATTTAAATATACATATTGGTTAATAGCTTGTTACCTGGGAGGGATTACGCTTCAAGACTTTAAGTTCCATTAACTTCCCTGCCCCTTGCTCCCCCCACCCCCAACTCCCCCACATAAATGGGACACGGGATAGCTAAATCTTAACAAGAAAGGACTCAGCAAATGTCCACTTAGGAATGTGTCCTAGGCGGATAGTGAGAAATCTACAGCCAGAGTTTCCTGTGTAGGGTTGGTGTGACTTAAAAAGAGAGAGCTTCGCCTAGAAATTCCATGCACTGAAGGCCTGTTGAAGGTTATACCTAGCAGTATATACAAAAAAGTACAAATTATTAGTACTTTTCTGGGTCCCAAAGCCAATTTTTGAAGAAGAGGTTTCCCCACTGACTTCCTATACATTTAGAAGGACTGTTTCTCTTACTTCCTATATAGACTACTGAATTAAATCTAGCAGGGGATCCTTATTAGGCCTCTGTTGAGACTGTGGAATTATACAGCATCTAATAAGAATACTTTCTAAGAAATGTAAATGATAAAGTTCAAAGAAGGAACCTGTCAGGCTCTTTTTGTAATGGAAATAAAATTCCCAACCCTAACCTCTCCTACCCAGCAACATCTGCCTCCCACATGTCCTCTCACCATCTTGGCTGCTATCCTCAACCAAAAAGGATGATGGCAAATGAGAACATTTTACTCCTATAACAGAATTTCCTAACTCCTAGCCAAGTGCAATCATAGACCTTCTTAAATCCATGATGGCTCTAATGCATATTAATGTAATATTATAAGAACATGGCATATTGAAAAAGAGGAGTAAATTTCAAAGACACTGGCTAACAACTGATTGACTGCAAATTCTATATGTACTTCTCCATTTGACCCTGAAGGAATTGGTATATTAAGTGAAATTTAAGAAAAACTAAGTGTCACTTTCTTCTTCCCCTCCTCCAACCCTGAAGCTAGAACTGTTCACATCATAAAGACAGGCTCTGTCCATCCTTCCCAAAGAGAACTTCTCCTTAAATGGCTGCAGTGGGGGAGTGGGGACTAGCTATGTAGACCCTAGTAGACTTGACTTATTAGATAGCAATGCTGAGCATACTATATTTTGTAACTCCTGAGGATTAACAATCTGAGTAGCCAAAGCTGTTAACCTGATGGTCTAACTTTTCCTTACTGTAAAAAGCCAAATCTAGACAGGAAAATTACTTCTCTTTTTTTCTCACTCTCCTTATAAATGAAGATTTTTTTTTTTTTGTCTTTCTAAAGTAGTCCTGATTTCAAATAAAGAGAGACACACAGAAGAGGTTCTAAAGAGTCTCTCAGTAGACAGGATTGTTGAATTTAAGGATAATTGAGTTTGACTTCTATCATACAACAGCAACACCCAGCCATTAGGACTCCTATTTAACCAAGGCTCATCAATTCTCACTAAACATTATTCACAGGATTGAGACCTTGGCCATCACTAATAAAATAATGTTAAAGGAAAGTCTTCAGGAGGAAAGGACAAGTTCTTGGTTTAGAAATAATCCTAGGCCACATTCCTAAAGCTGAGTATCTAATTGACTTCCTAATTTCTGTATGTGTTTCTCAAGGTCTTTCCAACACACCACTTCATACCCATTGGGTGAGACGGCACGACCTTCACGGGGAACAGATCTGAGACTGGATTCTATTAACCTCTCACTGGTTAGCAACATTTTTTCTATTATATCATCTGAATGGGATACTCAGAGCATGCAGCTACTAAAAATGGCTTGCACTGTTTATGATTTGTTTTCGCAAAGCTCCTACCCCCAAATTGCATTTCTGTTTCAAAAAGATATGTTACTTGTGCTCTTTTATCATGACTGTGAAACAGATTATGGATGGATGAGCATGGGGGAGGAAGCCCCTCAAGGCTGGTGGCTCCTTGCCTCTCCTTGACTGAGATTCATTTATCCTGTCCACGAGAAACATGGTGATGATGTACTTCTGCACTCTGGGAACCCATGTTCCATTTGTGGAAGGGGTGCTTACCACCCGAGCTCCTGGTGACCTAGGATAGGGCTTCCCCAGGCCTCAGGGTAAAAAGGGAAGAGGAACAAGTTCTTCAGGCCAAGCATAGTGTTAAGTATTTTTTAAGTGCTACTTTATCTCCGTTAATCTCTTTCAATCCAGCCAACCATCCTGAGAGATCTGTTAACATTCTAATGTTATAGGCGAGGAAACTGAAGCTCAAAGAGAGGAAGTGGTTTGCCCCAGGTCATACAGGAAGAGGTAGGAGGGGATTCCAATTCAGGATGGGGTCCTGAGGCCGGTGCCCTTCTCATTACATCACTGTAAAGTCGGGGTGTCTGAGCAGGGAGGTGGGATGAAGGATGCAATGGGCTGTTGAGGGACATGATGGGAATGCTGAGAGTGGAAGAGGGAAATTCAAGGACAGAAAAGCGCTGGCAGAGAAGAGGGTGGCAAGAGAATTATTAAAGATGTTCTCTGAAGAGCTTTGAATTCTCCAGACTGTGAGTTCCCTGAAGACAGGACTTAAGATTTAGCATTGCAAAAACTGTAAAGGAAAGAAAAAGGTCCCTTAATGTTACCGAGCAGATTGGTGTCGCTATTTTTCACGAGAACACAGTCTGGGGGCCAATGACTTCATAAGTCAGAGGGTTAATAACTTGAATTGAAAAATTCCATAATGTAATTTAAAGCGGTGCTTTCAAATTGTGTGTTGTAACCTGTGTATGTATGTGTGTGTGAGAGGACTGGGTTGATATTCTTAAAAATGTATTTCTTACTATGACTCATGGGAAAGATGTGGGAAAGCCAATGATTTCAAGAGAGCTTCAGAAGACAGAACAAATGCATGATATTAAACAGGCCAAATGATTGCAGGCGTGTCATCAGTACCAAGACTGCATGCCTACTGTAAACAGGGTCATTCCAAACCATTAGTTGTTACAGAACTATATCCGTCGCATCCCCTCTCTTTTGGCATGGGCAGGCTCCGAGAACCGAACCCGGGTCTCCAGCTCAGCAGGCAAAGAATTCTGCCACTGAGCCACAGTTGCACCGCCCCCTCTCACCGTTTTTTAAAAATCATTTATGAAGTTATAAATCAGGGCAGTTGCTTTTCTGCCCTAGTTAAAATTAAGACGTGCAGACTCCCTCACTCCTCTGCTCTGGCTGCCTAACAGAGTTCTTTCTTCATCTGCTGAACTGCATTTGGGCTACAGAGCTGAAGGAAAGCTCACTGCTGAAGGTGGCTGCATTTCTCTGGAAGAGGACAGGAATCCAGAGCCCTGAGGCAGCCGTTTAGCTCGGTCTGCAAGAATATAAATTCTTAATGTCACAACCTCCTCTCAAGTCAGAAGAGAAATCCGATGCAGTTCTGTGGGCAACAAGCATATATGTGCTTTTCTATCAGTAGATTCAGAGGTGATATGACCTAGTAAGAGTGGGATGGGGAATGGCAGGCTGGAGGCTTAGCTCCCTACTTACCTGCCAGAGTGGCTGCTAGTGCCCTTTGGAGTGCCCGGGTTCCAGTCCCAACCCTCCCCCGTGCAACTCTGGGCAAGTCCATGGCCTCGGATTCCTTGTCGATAAAATAGGGATGATACTAGCACCTGCTTAATAGAAATGATGTGAGGATCAAATGAGATAATACAAACACGTCACGCCCTTAGAACAGTGGCTGGCATGGAACAAGTGCTCAATTACACAATGGCATGCTCAAGGGTAAGAAATGCACAGGATGAGAAGGCACTCGAAAACTGGGGCATGGAGAAAGGAATCCTCCGGTTTTTTAACATATCTTTTTTTTTTCCCCCTTTTTTAATTCTCAGTAATTAAAAATGTAAGAACGAGGACAACCTCCTCTCTCCTGCAAAGGCAAATAACTTCTCTAGAAATACTCACTCCAGTTACCTGAAGATACCTGTCTCCATAGAAATGTTAATTGAAAAGCCAGATTTCTTAAGAAAGGTATTATTCCTTGAGGCAGGCTGTTTACATTAATCAACATTTCTCTAATACTTGTCAGTGTTTTGTAACACTTTCTCAAGTGCCAATTGTAGCTTGCCAGTTCTTCTGAAGTGCGCACACTGTGAGTAGGGGGAAGGCAGAGTGGCAACTCTGTTCCCTTGGGGCTATTTCTATCTTGGTGAAGGGGAAGTACTTTTTATCATTTTCATTTTACATAATCATTGATTATGTGGATGATGGCTACAAATACTAGCCAGACTGATTAGTCACTGTGTGTAAAAGTCCTCCTTTCCCTTTATTTTTCATATGTGCAATCCCTTTAAGGCACTCACATCTCTCATCGGAAATTGTGGATTTCACCTATTCACATTCAAACAAGATTCTGTTTACTGATGCCACAGGAATTTCTCCCCTCAATAAACATAATGGTGATAGGAAAAACAAAAACATGCTAAACAGCTACGATTAAAGGGAAAAAAAAAAAAAGGAAAGATGGAACATCCCAACAGTCAACCCTCAAATAATGCCTTGTTACTTTTCTAGAAAACTATTTAGTAGGCTATGATAAATATGTGCCTCAGTGATTCTGGGTGAGCATCACATCCGTGTCCAAAGTTTAGGGCTATTTTAATTTTTTTTTTCAAGATGACTATTTAACGCTTAGTGCACAGACCTGTAATTTATTTCAGCAATATATTTCAAATATTAAGGAAATTCTAAAATCAAAACCAATGTATGGCTTTCCCTGCTAGCTTCAAGTGAGGAAAAGGCCAGCAAAACCACTACTTATAATGGGAATGAAGAAATTAAAATAAAATGTTTTTGTTAGTGTCTTATTCTTAACATATAAACAGTTTCCCTCTTTATTTTATAGGTTAAGCCAGTAATTCTAAGTTTGATGGCCCACAAAACAATGCATTAGAGGATTGCTAATGAAATGCCCTAATTTATCTAGATTTCCATTTTATATTAGTTAATAACTAATGGACATTTGGGGCTGTAGAAAAATAAACACATAAAATAGCTTAAAGAAAATAAAATAACTGAAAGAACCCGAGAAACACGGTATAATATATTGGTTTTCGGTACCACAGCTTTTCTTTGATCGGAAAAGAAAATGAGCTCACATTTTTTTGGGCTTTTTTCACTAGAAACATTGTAAGCCAATCTTTTAACTACGAATAAAATGCCATTTGACACCTGAAGAAAAAAGGCAATGGGCTAGAATCGCTTTCTCAAATATTCAAATGAAACATTTCAAACATATAGAAAAGCTGAAAGAATAGTGAAATGAATAGTTCTACACTGTCCCTAAATTCTATAACTGTCAACTTTTGCCAAATTTGCTTTCTCTTTCTCTATTTCTACAAACACACTTTTTATTTGCAGTTGCAGGTGTCATTTGAAGTTGTAAGTTTCACCATGCGTTTTCTCAGAGTAAGTACATCCTCCTGCATAACCACCATATACTCACATCTCAAAAGTAATTAACCATTTTTCCTTATCACCCAATATCCAGTACACATTAAAACTGCCCCAAGAATGCCTTCCATAATATGTTCTTGAGCCTGGAGCCAAGGTATCGCATATCGCATTTTCATTATATCTTTGTTTTTATCTCACATAGTCTTCCTCATTTTTTCTCCCCATGACACTGACTTTGTAAAGAGCCAAGGCCAGTCGTCTTGTGGAATGTCCCATATCCCGAATTTGTGTCACAACTTGTTCACGTAGGCCTAGACTTTTCATTCTAGAAACCTTGAAGGCATCTGCAAGGTGCCTTCTAACTCTCTAACCCCAGAGTTCACCGCCCTCCACCTAGGGAGGTGACCTAGAGATTACTGATTAGCTGCACTCCAGCTTTAACCCTTTAAAGAAATTCCTAGCTTCAGTAAGAAAAGTTATGTAAATGATACTGCCAAAGCAAAAGCTTTTCATTTACAAGAAAAGGTGTCGCAGTTTAATGTTGATTTCATAGCAAGCCCTTGGCCTGAAGCCAAAGATGGGTCAGTGTAGAATATATTAAGGAACCAGGGTCTGCTCTTGTTATGCAAACATGTAGGAAGCACCATCAAAGGTGCTTCCCTTTACTTCTCTTTTGTCTATATAATGTCCTTCTGCCTCTGCTGAGCTAAAACGCTCAACTAAAGGAATTTTAAAGTCTACTGTCCCAACTCTTATCAGACTTTAGAACGGGTTGAAAAAGAGGTGGGGAGTGGGGTGAGAAGTGGGCTAACTTTACTGGGTACCACGATTATGCTCTGAGCTCCAGGCACTAAAATCGAAGATACCCCCAAACACCGCCCTTTGCTTTTCCAGGACATCTCACGGGTGAATGCAGAAAGCTCTGACACAGCCGTGCTTTTTTCCTGAACTATTCCAAGGGAAGTAATTGTGAATCTATTCCACTGGCATGAAAACCCCAAATTAGGCTATATTAACACAAAGGAAATGTGCCATATATGTGTATAAGATGTAGACAGGGGCATTACCAGGCAGATGAACATGCTACAGTGGCCTTTATGGCTCCAATTCTAGGATTGTTTATGAATACATGCTACTTTGGATTAAAAACATAGACCCAAGAAACACAGACTCAAATAAACAAAGGCTGAGCCCCCGGGTTACCTGGTCGTGTTGGGTCGGCCACTGACGCAGTCTGGCCTCTTCAAATAATGTGATTGGCCAGCTGAGAAGTTTATCCCGCTGGTGCCTCAAATCCTCAAACAGTTTATTTGAATACAGAGTGAATGGCTAATCTACAAGTTTTGAGGCTTCACCAAGGTAAACAAATGGGTGGGCTGTGAAAGTAAACATTTCATTTCCTCCCAGGCTCATCCCTGTCTTCAAAATTCCTCTCCCTCGCTCCTTTCTCCACCCTCAGCCTTCCTGTTCCCAAGCTTGGTCTCTGGAATCCTATAAAAATACTGAAATTGCAAAGGAGACATTTTTAATTATAAGTACTACAGTAATGAATTCAAGTACACTCGTTTATCATAAAGGGCTTCCCCATCTGTCTCTAAAGTATGCTTAAAAGTGTTGTGTATTTGATAACATTAGCACCAAGCATCTTTCACACTTTAAAGCTCAGCGTTTCAGAAGTTCGCTGCACCCTCCCCTCAAACATCTCCCCCCCGCCCCCAGCAAGAAAGCACAGTGGTGGCTCCAGAAAGCACATTTATCTGCCTTTTTAGAGTGCCTGTGCGGTCTCTTTTCCTAATTTATTTGCACTCCAATCCTTTAGGATAGCACTGCAATAGATCAGGGAACTGGGCTGTCTACTTCTCCCCACCCTGACAGAGTGGGGAAAACAACTTCCCCAAGTCCCACAAGTTCTTCTGGCCACTATACAAATTGTTCTTGAGCATGGAGGGTTTCCAAAAGACCTAATTAGCAACTCACAGCAAACATTTCTTTGCATTAGCTAATGATCCGGCTACACTTGTAAGCAAACAGAACCAACATATCTAATCAATGCTGGAAAACCAACCAAATGCCTATTAAACATCTGGATGTAATTTTCTGGTTAGAACAAAATGAAAACACATGCAGGTCCCTTTGATCTGCATCTTAACAAAGAAATTGTTGATAAAAAAAAGCATACTGGCCAGTCAATGTGTCATTTTCATAAAGCCTGCTCGTTTCTCTTCAAATGCTCCCAGTTTAATTTAGTTGGTTTCCTGCGATCTCTAATTTTACCATATTGTGTGAAACCACAAGAGATTCTTTGGATGTGATTTTATTTGAGGTTTTACTGCTGCATGGATCTGCTACTGATTTTTTTTCCTTCTCTGCCTCCCCTTCCCCCTCCTTTTCCTTTGGTAAATGGATGGAGCATAAAAGGTTATAAAGCAATGCTGGGAACAAATTCTTCTGTATCCTACATTCTTAGGCTTAAAGAAAACCACTTCAAAAAAAGAGAGACAAATGAAGAAATATATAAGCAATATTCTAAGCTGAAAAGAAGAGGATTATGATAAGGGTAATCTTTTTTTTTAAATGGCATAATTATTTCAAATAAAAATGAAATAGGTTTAAAAGAAGATGCAAAATCTCTCTAATTAGCACACACAATTTTTCCTGTTGTATCAAGTACGTATATTACCTAATATCTGTAAGTTTTTATCATTATTTATGTTCTTGGCAACTTAAAAATTTGCTCTTCAGCAACAAATACATGAAGATAAACCCACATCGGAGACAAAATGAGCAATCTGGGTACTGCCCCAGTGAAGATGGTAGAGTGAGCTGCTTCAGGGCCCCGTGCCCCTATGGAAACTTTCAACAAACATGAGCTAGCAGAGCATCTTTGTCAAAGCTCCAGAAAACAGTTAAGGGACTGCAGTAACAGGGTGAGACCCAAACCAAGAAAAAAGTAGGGTCCTGTGGCTCCCTGGCCGGTCCCTCCTGGACCCCTCGTCAGCTCAGCACAGAGCCCGCCTGGACTCCCAGGGCAGCCCCCTGGTCCTAGATCCAGAGGGAGCAGAGGAGCCCGCCTGCATGTCTGGTGGTGGCCTGAGGGTCTCGCCGTCCCAGAACTTGCCCTGTGTGTAGAAGGTGGTTCATCAAGCCCTTCTACAGGACACTGTGGGAGAGCAGTCAGATTGCAGTGCCGGTGGCAAGGGACTGCTGGCGGTAAGACACATAGTGCAGACGGAAATTATGATAAGGAAACAAACAGGGCTGAAGACCAGGGTAACAGAAACTAAGAATTCCCCAGAGGGGTTCAACAGCAGATTGGAACAGGGCAGAAGAAATCAGAGAACTTGAAGATAAGATATGTGAAGTCATTCAGTCTGAGAGGCAGTAAGAGGAAAGAATGAGGAAAAGTGAAAGATGCCTGAGGAATCTATGCGACACCCATACACATGAGGTAATCCCAGAAGGAGAAGAAAGACAAAGGGGCAGAAAGAATATTCAAAGAAATAATGGGTGAACACTTACCAAATTTAACAAAAGACATGGATATACATACCCAAGATGCTCAACGAACTCCAAACAGGATGAACCCAAATAGACCCACGCTGCAGCATATTATAATGAAACGGTTCACTGGCAAAGATAAAGAGAGAATTCTGAAAGCTACCAGAGAAAATTGGCAGGCCATGTATGAGGGAGCCTCAGTAAGATTAAGTGCTGATTTCTCATTGGAAACCATGGAGGCAAGAAGGCAGTGGGATGGCATATTTAGAGTACTAACAACAAAAAATTGCCACCTAAGAATTCTATATCTGGCGAAAGTGTCTTTTTAAAATGCAGGAGAGATTAAGACATTCCCTGTAAACAAAAGCTGAGGGAGTTGTCAGCACTAGACCAGAATTACAAGAGATGCTCAAGAGAGCTCTGGAGGTTGAAAGGAAAGGACAATAGACAATAGGTCACAGCTGCTGAAGCGATAAAGCTCACCAGGGAGGGTAACAACCGGGTAAAGATAAATGCCAGTGCTCTTGTATTTTTGGTTGGTAATTCCACTTTTTACTTGCTAAAGGATTTAAAAGGCAAAGGTAAAAATGTAATGAGATATCAGTGGTTTTGGACTCATAATATATAAACATGTAATTTGTGAGAAGAATTACATAAAGGTGGGGGACGGTATATACTATGGCATCGAAGCAAATGAGATTGTTATAGATTTAGGATGTTAAATTTTGTGGTGAGTACAAAAAAAAATCAGAGAATATGTAAACAGAGAGACAGAAATTAGAGTGCAAGTGGCCAGGGGTGGAGGATAGAGGGATTGGAGATTTAAAGTATAACGGGTATAGGGATTCTGTTTTGGGAGACAGGAAAGTTTTAACACAGGAAGGTGGTGAAGGTACCACAATACTGCAAACGTGATTAATCTCATTGAATGATATGTATGGGAGGGGTTGGGATGGGAAATTTTATGTTGCATATATGTCTCCACAATTAAAAAAAAAAAAAAAGACAGATCAACTAAAGACACAATGACAAATGCAATACACGATCCTGGATGGAATCAAACAAGCAAAGAGAAAAAACTCATAGGATATTTTCAGGACATATGAAAAAATTACAATATAGAGTCTAAGCTTTAAATCAGTGTTAATTTCTTGAACATGATAACTGCACTCAAGGTGGTTATGTAAGTGAATATCCTTGTTTTAAGGAAATGTACATGGCAGTATTAAGTGGTAAGGGAACATGATGTATACAAACCTATACTCAAGAGTTCATAAAATGGATTGGACAGAAAGATGCAGAGAGGGGACAGAGGAGGGAAAAACAATGACGTGGCAAATGTGACAAAATGTTCAAATTGGTGGACCTGAGTTCTCTGTATGAGGTTTATATTATTTTTGTAACTGTCCTGTACGTTTGAAAGTATTTCAAATAAGTTTTAAAAAAAAATTGCCGGCAATCTTTCTGTTTCTTTTGCAGAGGATAAACAGGGTACTGCTTTTACTTCAGGGACAATTTCCTATGGAAGCAGCACACTTAATATTATTTCTTGTAAAAACATCATCAACATACGATTATGTTGAAGGTAAAGAAGATTATGGTTAACGTACTTCAAATAGATGACTAAAATTATAGATTTCATGAGTAGGACTGTTTTCTTTTAAACAGGCTGTAGGCAATCTGCACATATATGATTTATTTAAAACAGAAGATTAAGGCTACTTGATTGTTTAAACACCATCATTTATAATGCAGTTTGATGAGAGTTTTGTAGTATAATTATTACAGCATGGCAATCAGGGAGAAAATATGACCTTGAAAAGGGCAGAGCTTTCTCCCTCTCTCAAGGAGGATGCTCTGTATGAGACAGAAGCCATCGAAATGAAAAAATATTCATGCAATTAAAGGCTTTCCAATTTTAAATTCAGTATATTCATTCTTTTCTCCACATACTACATTATAAGGAAATCAGAAGGTAGTAAGGAAGCACTGGTCAAAAGAGAAATCCTCAATTTTTACCAAGGCCAAACTGGGAAAGGTGGCAACCACATACGTGTTCTGTGAAGAGCTGTATGACAGAATATTTAAAGTCAGTGTGTTAAAACTGATTTTGAACGGGGTGGGTGGGAAGAGAAGTAGCAACACTTTTGCTACTGCCCCAAAACATGTCATTTTAATGTCTCTGCTTATACTTAATTGCTAGTGTTTACCAGTAAGTTAAGATACCCATCAGGCAAAGCTGGGTAAGTAAGCCAGGGAGATGTCTCAGACTGCTATAGCTGTCCCAGAGTCCACAGGCATTTCTGTGGCACAAAAGAACTTTCTACCCAGTCCTCAGATTATGAGATGAAGTCATCACAGACTGGCCCATGTGGCCCAGCCAGAAAATAGATGAAGATTTCAAAGAACACAGGTTGCCCAAGGACAAAGCTTAGTTCCACATGGATCATATAATTTTAAAAAGTCCTGTATGTGGAGCAAACCTGCCGCTGTCATCACCAAATTAACCACGGAAAGAGAGGCAGTGCTTCTCTTTCATTCTCCAGGTTAGCAAAAGAATAATATAGTCTCCTTCCCAAATTTAATGAGAGCACTGCAAAGTATACTGCCAAATTTAAGAATTTACTACTGCCTTGCATATTGAATAAAACTACTCTATTTTTCACTTGTAATTGATAATTGGGATTGATGCAATTATAGAGAAATCAATGTCATACATATTTTAAAACAATTGCAACTGTGAACTGTATTACTTAAAATGATTCTTTCAATATTTCAGGAAGAAGTTTTCTGTAAAAGCAAATCTTTGAATGAAATACATTTATGTATGTGCTTTCCCATATGTCTCTTAAAAGTAAAATAACATGGGGCTGGCCACGGTAGCTCAGCAGGCAGAGTTGTTGCCTCCCACACCGGAGACCCGGGTTCGATTCCCGATGCCTGCCCATACAAAAAATCAAAGTAAAATAATGGGGATGTAGAAGTTATTGATACCAAAAATATGTTTACTAGGTTCCAATGTTAAGAGAAATGCTTGTCATGTAGGTCCCAATACACACAGTTTCCACGGGTCACATGGAAATAGCTTAACCGTACTGTTCAAAGTATACATTTTCTATGTGATCTATTTAGAGAGACAAAAACTGGGGACTCTTTATTTTACTTACACATTGAGTCCCGTTTATTTAAAAATCTCAAAAATCCCTTTTAACTCAAGTTTCGCTGCGTAAGAATTTTAGCCTCGTCCTTTACCCACGTCTTCCCCTCTGGCTCCGAACACAGATCAGCCCTGGGGTACCATCCAAATTATGGGGGTGGGGATGGAGGTGGGTGGGACAGGTTTTTCAGGTCTCAATGCTGGTTTATTTCATTGTCTCCCTTTGTTCCCAGGAATTGGAAACAGACTCGTGGTCATGTGGCTGCGAGACTCCTAAAACTACGATTTTTTTTCCCCCTCATCACAGCAAAGCCAGGACTTTGAAGACAAGGACCCGAGATTTCGCGCCCCGGGCAGAGTATCGCATCTGCGCTTTGGTACACTCCTGCCTTACCTAGGCATACCTTTGAGAATCCCTCCCGCCAAACGAAGGCAGGCCGACCCTTTGGCAAAGCGATTTGATACCCGCCAATAAAAAACGAATCCTACCACCTTGGGCAAAACGTGGTGGGCACCATGGTGATGTCTTAAGGGCTGGCCTACGCACGCAATGCGTTGACCATTAGGCAGTTTCCACCAGGGCACAGTCCATTCCTTCTCATGCGTTGCTGAAAAGGTAGTCTAGGAAAAAAACAAACCTCAGAGAAATTTTTGAATATGACCTCACATTCCAAAAGGGTAGCATCAAACAAGAGGCTAGCACCGAAAGACGCATTTTAACTCAAAACTACCAAAGCAGCACCCCAATAAGCAACGCGACTAGTTCTTGAGTTACTTTCGTCAAGATCTGAGGATTTTCATAAAAGAAAAAGTGAACAAGTGGCAGCATTTTTGCAAACTGAACAAGTGGCAGCATTTTTGCAAACTCGAACCCCAGTTCGGCGGCAGCAAGCTCGCGAGTCCCCCAGCCCCCCCCCCCCCACCCCGCTCGCGCGCTAAGGCGCGCTCCCTAGGCAGCCCCACGTTACTTTGATTGACAGCTGAGCCCCGCTGCTCTCCTTCCCACCGACCTTCCCATCCTCCGTGCCAATCTCTGAGTCTCGCCGCTTTTCATTGGCTGGCTTCGGCGTCCGAGGCTCCTCCAGGAACACTTCCTCACCAAGCCTGAGAGGACGCGGCTGGGTGGAGGAGGGGTGGTGGCAGGGGAGACAAGGGAGACGGCGGAGATGGAAGCAAGTGGGATGGGAGGGATGAAGGAAGGGACAGCCTGGCTGGCCTTGCGCTGCCATAGGCTCTGGGGGAGCCGCGCGTCAGTACCCCACGTTGGGCACGGCGCGCGCGATTGGCTGACGCGGGCCTTTCTGCTGCCCGAGCCCCGCCCGAGCCCACGTCCCCCGTCGGCTCTGCGCTCGCGACCCCGCCCGTACGGGGCTGGGCGGGGCCGGCTCTGGTTAGCTCCGGAGTGTGAAACCGCGTGTTAATGTAACCGGCGCGAGAGGCGCGGGCGGCGGCGGCGGGACCGGCGGCTGCAGGAACAGCAGTGGCGGATACCCCGTGCCTCGCGCCCCCCAGGCGACCGACTGCGCCACCTCCACCCCCTAAGAAGCCAGGCGAGATCTCCGCCACCAGCCGGGACCTCCGCCACCAGCCCGGACCTCCGCCGACCGGTGGTGACCAAAGCTCCACTGGCCACCGGTGCCGCGACTACTCCGGACTCGCCCGCGGAGTTTTTCCGCCGGGGAGGAGGCTGGGCGGTGGAGTGCATGCCTGCTATTCTCCCCATTCTCTCGTGGATGTCGTCCCTGGGGTCGTGAGAGAACTTTGCAGCGGGCTGGAGCGCCCTTTGCGGAGAGGCAAACGAAGGGAAGGGGAGGACCGAGGAAAGGGCTTCGAAGAAGGGTCCGGAGTGGCTAGTCCGGCCCTTCGGGGCGATCTCGCGCGGGGCGCAGTGCCCTGATGCTTCGTGGGCCCGAGGAGCCGTGGGTGGTTGCGGGGCTGCACTCCACGGAATAGCCCCGTCGGGCCAGGAGGGTTTGTGCAACCGCGGAGGACACCGAGTGCTGGTTGCACGGGGCGTGCCGAGCTGCCTCCCGGCGCGCCCTCCGCACTTTCTCCGCCTCGGCGTCATCCCGTGTTTCCCAGCCCGGGCTGAGGCTGCGCATCGCCGGGCGCGGAGCCTCCGCGGCGATCCGATCCTAGCTGTCCGCGGTCCCCTGGGAGCCCGCGAACGCCCGGCCAAAGGCCCTATAGTTGCCGGGTTTGTGTGGGGTTAACCGGAGGCGCCGCTCCACCTGCACCTCCTCACCCGCCGCCGCCGCTGCGGGGAAAATCCGGAGAGAGGCGGACTGGAGAAAAGCAAAGAAAAGCAGCCCGCCTGGATTTGTTAGCTCGGGACCGGCGCTGCGCACGCTGATCGCCGAGGGGAGCGCGGCGGGAGTCAGTACGCCCTCACCTCCCCGCCCCGGCGGCCGAGGCCCGCCGGTTGGAGCGCAGCCCCCGCGCCCTCTCCCAGGGCGCTGGCGTCGTCGCGCAATTTCTTGGAACAGCTGAGCCCTGGGCGCCCCACGATGTGGCCCTGAGCGCGGGAGCCCGCAGCGGCGGGAGTAGGAGTAACCGCGGGCGCGGAGCGGCGGTGCGCCCCTCTGAGCGCGCCTGCGTGCGTGGTCATCGCCCCCCACCCTTCCGCCCCCTGCGCGCCCCGCTTCTGCTTGGCTTCCTGGCTTAATTTTCCTCGGTGGGATTAAAGTTGGAAATTGAGCGAAGAATTGAGTTGCCCAGGAACAGAGCCGCGGCCTCCGCCAGAGCTATGTTCCCGCAGAGCCGGCACCCGGTGAGGAGCGGCCCAGTGTGTGTGTGTGTGGGGGGGGTCAGGGTGCTGTTTCCCGAGCAGTAGGGAGACGGGCGGCTGCCAGGTCTCCTCACCCCCAGGGGTGCAAAACTGGGGAGGTCCAGAGCCCTGGTTCCCCGGGGTGCAGAGTGGCCTGAAACTCCGGATCCCCCCCCCCTTTTCTTTCGGCCCCCTCCTATTTGACGTCTAGACTGGGTGGAAGGGGGCGCCGGGGGAGGCTAGGGTTTCTGTCCTGGCAGGCACATTCTCCCCAGTCCCCGAGCCCGGGGGGGGCGCCCCCCCTTTTGTTTCTTGTCTCGCTTATTTGCATGTCAATGCGGCCCCCGTTCCGGCGCTCCTGGAGGTGGCCCCGGCGACTCTGGGAACTGAGAACGTAAAGGGAGTTGTTTTTCTTCTCCGGCCCCGGGAGTCATTATCGCCCCTGAGGGGGAGGGGGAAGGCGACGACAACAATCTGGTCTGGTCCTACCCGGTCTTCTGGGAGCTGCCCCTCCCTCCGGCCGGGTGATGTGGGCACACTTAATTACGACCCGCCCTGGAAGCGGTTCCTAGCCTCTTTAGAAGCTGGGGACTGGGGGAGTGTCCTTCTCTCCCCTTCCCAGAGTGAAACGGAGAGGCGAGTTCGGGGCTTCAGTATCCGCCTCTTCTAACTTTATTTTTTGTTTATGTCCCACCCACTTCTCCCTTTTCTGACTTACTGCTTTATGTGTACATCCACCCGCACCCCCAATTCTCGGTGCCCCTCGCTTGTCGCCCCCAGACGCCGCACCAGGCTGCAGGCCAGCCCTTCAAGTTCACTATCCCGGAGTCCCTGGACAGGATCAAGGAAGAATTCCAGTTCCTACAGGCGCAGTATCACAGGTGCGTGTCGGCGGTGGCGGGAGAGTGGTTGTCAGGGCATTGGTCTCTGGTGGCCGCATGCCCCTCTGCCCAGCCGGATGGCGGCGGCTGTACTTAGTACTTGCGTCCAGGCGGTGGCGTGTGGAGTTGCAGTTAAGACCTGTCATTTCAAGTTCCCCTCTTTCTTGGCTCTTCCCGGGCCTCCTCTTCTTCTCTTGTCTCCTCCTCCTCCCATTGTTTCCCTTTTACCCTTTTGCTGCTGTTCCAAAGAATCCTTTTTCGTGTATTTGGGAGTTGCATAAGAACCGTCAATATTTGCACTTAACTTATTTATTTTGCAACAGGCTAGGCCTGAAACATTGATTCAGTCGATGCCTCAGCCCTGGAGTGTGGGTTCCTGGAGGCAAAACCAGTGTTGAAATCACTGTTTGCCATACTTGGGAATTAGGTTGTCTGAGGCAAAGTCCATAGTGGAAGGCTGGCATTTGGCTCTACCCATCATTAGTGTAGTGTGTAGGAGAAAGCACACCTGCTTTGATATCATTCTGGGTAGTTTAGGATAAAGCATGTAATTGGAGTCAATTTTATATACATCTCAGCCTTAGTTTCTTCATCTAAGGACACCTACCTCCCAATTCAAAGGATTTATAAATGAAAATTATTTGCATGGTTCCTGGCCCATTGTAGATTTTCCAGAAATGTTGCTCCTGTTGAAATTAGATGAGGCTAAGTGGTTTGGGCATCAATTTTCTTATTTTTCTGGGGTTTTCTTGTTTTTGACCTATTGTCTACTTGCAGGTGGTATCTCTAGAGCTTGAAGCATACCTGCACACACTGTGCTTACCCAACAGAGAGAACTTCAACCCACTTTGTTGCAGTAGCTTCTTGGCATATTTTGGCAGGAATTTAGAAACCAAAGGTTCCAAAAAGGGACCAACAATTGTAGAAATAGCTTTACGATAAGGTTTTCAGACTGATTTGGCAAAAACGGTGCAGCCTATGCCTGAGACTGAAGAATGTACAGAGCTCAGATTTTGATGGAATCCAGAGAAGCAAACTTTGTTGCAGGGAGGTAAGAGTGAACCAGGTGATAGGAGTGGTCAGTCTCCTGGTTAGGACGGAGGTTTTAACAGGTTTTTGGCAGTCTTGGCATCTGCGAGCAGATATGCACCAAGAAGAGAAAGGATGGTAGCTGAATGAATACCCTGAACAGTTCACCTTATTTCCTTTCCCTATTAAATGCAAGGACAAAGGTTTTGAGTGTTTACCTAGGTAGTTTATAGCTGTTTGAAATTGCTGTGTATTTTTACTTGAAGTGCAAATATGTGAGACAGATGTTAAAACAAGTGACATAATGTTTGCATTAAGTTGCCTCTTTTGTTTTTGTAGCCTTAAATTGGAATGTGAGAAACTGGCAAGTGAAAAGACAGAAATGCAGAGGCACTATGTGATGGTAGGTATCAAACGATGGACTTTTTTCCTTTTTATATAATATTAGCAAATTCATGTTCTTAGCGTTAACAAAACTTTAGTTAATAAAATGCTTAATCCTTTTTTTGTCTTTACAGTATTATGAAATGTCATATGGATTAAACATTGAAATGCATAAACAGGTAAGCTTTAGTTAAATCTCAAGCTGAAAAGAAAACCTAGTTCGTTGTTTTTATAATGCTGGCCTTGTCCCTAGTAGTGGGGGATTTGTAAACCATTTTTTCTGCCTCAGTTTCCCTTCCTGTGATTGGTCGCAGTGTTCTGCGGCAAGAATTGTTCCTTGGCAATTGCAGAGTGTTCGGATGTCTAGCTGAGAGGTGCTTTGGGTGTGTAAACCTGTCTCTATAGGCAGATAGCAGTTGAAACTCTGAACTTAGTTTTCCATCTGGATAGATTTTTAATTTCCTCTGGAAAGGTCTGGGTAACTTAGTTGCTGAAGCTTAGAATAGCTAATGATTTTGTCCTGGTTTGGAAAAGAAATGTGGATCTGTGGATGGGAGGGAAATATTCAAGTTTCTTTAATCCTCTGAAACAAGGTATAAGGCTATCTCTGGGGTTCTCCTTATGCTTTGGAGTTACATGAAGAGATATTCAGAATCAGTGGCTTATTAGCAGACATATTTTTGAAAAATTTCTTAGTTGATGCAGGTTTGGAGGTAGAAGCGCATCCTTTTATGGCCACAGCGTATGTCAGGAGTTGCTTCGGTCCTGGTGGTTTTAAAAGCATGAAGAGATTAGTGACTGGAAAGCTCTAGCTATGACTATGAGTTTGCAAGTTCCCATAAAATTCACACTTATGGCTACTATAATGGTGTATAAAAAGAGTATTGAGCTGGAACAAGGCACTAAGGACCTCATAAGAGAAGAAAAGCTAAATGATTGCTCAGCCCAAAGGACCCTCAATTGAGTAGTCATTGTCTGCCAAAGAAAGCATTAATGGCAGGGTGTAAGCATTCTGGAGATATGCTGACATTCACTTTTTCATCAAGACGCTGGTACAATAAGTCTTTTAGAAATCGATTGCCTCTTAAAAAAATTATCGTCAGATGAAGTTGCACAGTTGGACACATTTCAAAGTGCAACAATACAATTCTTACTTGATGTATATGTGCTATTTCATCTGAAACCCTTGTTTCATTAAATTAAAGAGCATGGCTGACCGGCTGGGGCACAGTGGAGAAATTGATTAGTTCAGCCTTCAGATCTTCCTTATATTCAAAGACTTTCATTAAGCAAGTGTGTTTCAGAGTTGAATTCTGCTTTTGTAACTGTGTTCTTTGATTTTTAATTCATCATAGATTTTATAATGCTAAGTTTTAATGTATATTAGATCTGTTCTCTGATACATGTTTGGAAGGAGACTGTTAAGTTCAGGGCCTTTTATTAATGATGTGATTGGGGCTTTCAAAAAGCTGATTTGCAAAGTTGATAGCTTAGTTTGGTTTGGGTTTGTACTTTTGTATTTGTATTTTTAAATGATTAGTGCCTTATTGAGGCGATTATAACTTGTTGAAAATCTATGGCTAATTTGTAGACATTTAAATGCATTATGCGTATAAGTTTAGTTTAGGGGCTCTAAGCTGTCACTTTGATCTAAAGGGCATGTTTTTGGCAACGAATATACTGGGTGAGTAGTAGGAAACCAAGCCTTTTCTTAAACTCATAAACTCAAAGGATTTAATGACCTCACCAACTCTTTTACAAGGGAATACCACTTCTGTGTGACCTGGTATGCTGGTGCTGGATTTATTGGGGGAGCTAAAGGAGGTATGATTCTTTTAGGTTCCTATAGGTTACATGGCTGGGTGACCTCTACTTTTCTTTATTGTGTAGGAAAAAGGGGTGAACAGAGCATAAGCCCCACAGTGTGCAAATAGTTTTCCGAGGGGTTTCTGTATTCCAGTGGGCAGTTGTGGGTATAAATTGTCCATCTTAAATGAAGCCCAAATGCTTTACTGAGATGCTGTGTGTAATTGGTTTTGTAATTTGAAAAATGTGGAAAGCTGAGACACACCATGTTCTCTCTAGTAGGGTATTAAGCCTCCCGAAATTTAGTTTATACTGTAAATGCTAACAGACCCTTAACTAGAGTGGTGTACAAAGCAGTGCCGTAATTCACTTTAAAGTAGCCTTGCATTTGAAAAACATCCTTCTGAATGTCACATATTAATAATAAGTTTTGAGGAGGCATTTGGTGCAGCTAGTAATCATAATTCTTATTAAAACTGGTGACGTCTGGCCCCCAGGGTGTAGCCAGGCTCAAATTGATGCTTTTTGCTGCCTGATCACCAGCCTGGCCTAAGTGCTCATTATATTGTAGAGCCGGCCTTTGGAGCTCTCATTAGATTTGACAGGAATTCTCTCTAGGGGGAAACTGGGCATTAGCGAGACTCCTGACAGGCTGAAATTATTCCTGCTTTATGGCTTATAACCAAATGCTAGCAAGGCATCATCAGGGGACACAAAAAAATTGTCATTTCTGACAACATCTTTGTTACTGAAAAAAAAAAACGCAGTGATGGGGAAAGTTTCTGCGGAGAGAGCTTTAATGTCATTAAGATTTGTCTCCTGTGTGACGATCGCCCTTCCTTCCCATCTTTCAGCAAGTTTGTCGAAGGAGTGAGTTTTAGAGATTTCAGTGTCAAATTTCTCCACCAAGTCTTCCGTCTGAAAGTATTAAAGGGGAAGTGCGTCCAAATCAAAAATGGTATAATTTTGGTTTCCTTACTTGGTTTGGTGCCCACAGTTCCATGTTTGTTTTGTGTCAACACTTCCTGATAAGCCTCCCCCTTACTTTCTCATTTGTGGCTGGTTCTAGAAAAGTCAGCGGAATAGAAATTTGATAGGATATTTAAATCTTTTATTGCAACCTCAAGGCAATTTTTTTCCAAGAGCTTTTCTCTTATAGATAGCTGCCTGTCCATTTCTCTTTGTGGATCTGTAGACTGTATACCTCTGTACAAGGGAGAGGTGAAGACTTTGTGAAGAAATTAAGGCAGTTCTAATAGGACTGAAGTGTTAGTGTGCATTAAAAAATAGGAGCCAGTTGAAGGTCTCATGCCTTCTATTTGTGGCAGCATGATCTTTAGATTTATTTTGCTGTCATATGGCTTGGTGTTACTCCATTTGATCTTTTTGGGAGTAAGAGGCACTGTGTGTACATCCATAGGTCTTATCCTGTTGTGTGTCTTTTCAGCATGCTGAAGATTTGGTGCAAAAGTTGTCTTTAGTGCCTTAAACTTGTACACGCTTAACAGTTATCAAAAGTGCTATGTCTCAGATGCAGTCCATTGTCATCCTGTGAAGTAGATTGGGTAGGTGTTTTGCTCTGCTTGGAATTGTGTGCATGTATTCAGTCTCTGGGACTTGCTGAAGTCCAAGGATCTATTGAAAGGAGAGTTTTGCTGCCTGGCACCCAAAATCCTATGCTTATTTCCTGTGCCCGCCCTACAAGGTCAGTGGCAGAGGCCACCGTGGCCATGTGTGTAGTGACCCCACTTACTTAGCTGTCTCTCTTGCTTGTTCTTGTCCTACTGTGCTGTTCAGCCTCACAGTTCATAAGAACTGGCAGGGCAAGAGGTGTGTTCTAAAAATTTGGCAATCAGCATGGTTGACTGGTCTGTGTCAGCCAGGAGCCATGGGTTGACAAAAAGTTGTAACCAACTGGGACATACTGTCTTCAGATTATACTAATATATAATTTCTCTTAGAAAAATAAATTGTTTTTTTGTAGGTTTGTTTTGTGTGTGTGTGTATGTTTAGGTGGGACTATTACATAAGCAACAGTACCTGTGAGCTCATTGCTTAGGTATGACTGTTTTACTGTTTGTGGTCTGTAAGTTTTATCATATTTTTTAACCATGTGTGTGTAGGTTCTGTCTATAGTTTGTTTGAGATTTTCTTTTAAGTCACAATTTCAGACTGGGAAATGACTGGCTGGAAAAAAGGCATTTAGAATTAGGCTCCACCAGGTGTTAATAACCTTGTAATACAAAGAGGATAGCTGTCAACAGGAACGGAATGACTTCTCACTTTATTTTCATCAGGCAGGCCTGTCCTTTGCAAGCATGAGTTAAAAGAGATAAACTCCCTGCTTATTTAGAGCCTAGATTCCAAGGTGCAAGATTAGCCCTTGTTTTATAGCGACAAGCAGGGTGGATTCTTCACTGTTGAATTGCCACACCCCTCCCCGCCAGCAGTGGGCTAGTGGTTAGTTTCTGCCCTGAGCCTGGACTAGGGGGAGGCAAGTGAAGCACTTGCCTTTGTTTCCAGACTTGGGCGGTGGAGGGCCTGCCCCCAAAACTCATGAATTGATGAATAGTTTTTGTTTTTTTTTTAGCATGGGCAGGCATGGGAATCAAACCCGGGTGTCCAGTGTGGCAGGAGACATGCCACTCCACCACCATTGCCCGCCCTAGTGAATAATATTTTAATGCAACATTTAAAAAGTTCAAAATTAATGCAGAGAAATCCACAGTGAACAAAATAAAGACAGAATCCCACACGGTCAGGATTAGAGTGAGATGAGGGAGGCCAACCTTGTGTCTCTCTCTCTCCAGAAGGAACAGGTTGAGTGTTTCTCTCTGCCTTGGTGTAAAATAGATCATTGAGATCATTCAATGAAGAAGTTCAATTAGTAACTATGGTCAAGTCATTAGCCAGTTAGTAGGGCCTGGGTTTCCTTTCTGTAAGATGAAGCGGGGGTAGACTAGGCAGTTCCTAAAATGTCTTCTCTCCCGTGGCATGATTCTGTTTCATCTTACACAGCGGGAGTGATCACATCACACCCACCAGGCACCTTGTGTGTATCTGTTAGCAGAAGGCTAAAATGTTCTCCCAAACAGACACAGAGAAAATCTGCTCCTTTAGTAAAGATTTAAATAAATCATCTTGAGCAGTGAACGAAAGCTATGTTCAGTTACTGTCTTGTGAAACCATTTTAAGTTTTCATAGATCTGAGTCTCTGCAGGCTATCATTAAACTTTCGTGGCCTCCAGAAGTGGATGAAGTAGGAAGAAACTAAGAAAAGTTGCTTAGCTCTCTTTAAGGTTTTGTTTGACTTGGTTCTTCCCCTCATTTCCCCATGGTTTACTGCTGCTTCGGATTTTTAAATTGAAACTGAAACTTTCGGAACCAGTACCTTTAATGTAAATTATTCGGTGTGACAGTTAAAAAATTTTTAGATAGGTGTTTGGCTTGTGTGACAAGATTAGGCATTTTTGCCTTCAAAATAATCCTCACAACGGGATTGGTTAGTTCTATAATAATACATTTGCTGTAGGCTTGTTCCATGCATGTTCCATGCACTCAGTCAAGTGGATGCTAGAGATTGTCAAGTTGCTTTCTGAGTCGTGGTGTGATATGAAAGGTTAAGCTAGATTGAAATTTTAATATGTTGTTCATGTGTTGCCATTTACTTGATTTAACAACAACAAAAAAACCTGTTTTCTAAAATTGAATAGCCCAGTTTCTAAAATTGAATAGCCCAGTTCATAGACCACCCGCTTGCTGTAATGCCTTTTATGGAAAACTAAGAAGTGTTGACACCGTTCTATTAAAAAAACCATAATTTAGCAGTTATACATTTCATTATTTAATGTTTACATTTTTAATAATTACTAAGTTTAATTCTGTTTACCTACTATGAAGCAATATTAAAAAATCATAACCTTGAACACAATTGCTCCTCCATTTCTCCCCAGAAACTCTCATACTAGGTGTAATTTGTTTTTAAGGGTATAATATTTTCTTCTTTTTTTTTAAATTTTTTAATTTTCTTCTTAACCATTCTTTGGCCAGTAAAAGTGTTAGCAGAAGAAGGGTGTGGTTAAGTTCATCTTTGGGATAAAGAAAAGATTGGGAGAACAAAACAAATTCTGAAACTCCTCTCAGTTGAATTAAATAGAGAAAAACAGCTGTTATCACAGTTTGATGGCTGTGCACTGACTGGAAGGAGGAGAGTTTAATAACTTGCCGAGCTACACTGGAATCTTTTTGCGGTGTACTAATAGATACTCAGAAGATCTTCACTATCCAGAAGATGAAGTGGAATCCGTTGTTTCTGAGAATAGTGGTGCATTTGAACTTGCATGTCCAAATCCTGCAATTTGTTGATCCACTGAAATACATGAATATTAGACTGGATTTGATGTTAGTGCCATGTTACTGACTAACTAGATTATTCATCTATAGTAGCTTGTGTAGCCTGTTAGTAAAAATTTTGAGCACATACCCTCAGTGTTGTTTACTTCTAAATTAAAAGTTATATTCCTTTACTGATATATTGTATGCATGCATAATAAATGGAAAATTTTAACAGAGGGGTTAAAATAAAAAATTCTCTTTCTCAGGGCACCGCAGTGGATTGTCCTGTGTTCCTTAGAGGTATACTCACTGTACTTTGGAGACCACTAACCTAAATCAAAATTCAACCCTCTAGGAACGCTAGTCCTGGAAGGAGCACATCTGTAAGAGTGCATACGAAACATCTTCAGGGGCTTGGGGCTTTTTAGGTTTCTGTCTGTTTTTTCTAATTTCCACTTCCCACTCTAGTGGTTGCCTTTATGCTTGTTATTCAAAGTCCATTCAAGAAGAATGTTGTTTTTCAAACATTCAAGAGGAATGTTATTCTCCTCTCCATTTTTACCTGGCTACCTCTTCCCTATACTTCCTTTAGTTCAGCCAAATGGTTCTCTTCTTTGTGCCTGAAACAGGTCTGGTATTTTTCTGTTTTAAGGCCAGCCTTTTTTGTCAGGTGTTCTTGCTTTCCTTACTATCCTTCAAACTCCAGATCAAGTGAAACTCCACCTGTCATCTTTAGAGCCTATCCTGTCCACTCGAGCAGGAAGTGGTGATCACTTTTTATTTGGCTCTGTTTTCTGTAATGATGTTTTTTTCCTGTGCCTCTCTTTTACTTCCAGACAAGTTGTCATGTGCTTGAAGCTTGAGTTGGAGACATTTATCTCCCCTTCCCATGCATTGTACAGAGTGGGTACTCGATATGTACTGTGTTTAGTATGCTCTTATGTGGAGTTGGAACTGTTTTTTATCCTGACAGTTTTGGCTGTTGTGGCATCTTGAGATCTTTCAGCAAGTCCGTGGAACCCAGATTAAAAACGTGAATCAAGAGTACCATCAGAAATTAAACTGATGCTAAATTAAAATGAAATCTGTTTGATTCCACTTGATATTTTACAGGATTTCAATTTGGTTCTAATCATCTCCTTTAACCACTTTTCCTCAGTCGTCTTCTGAAAAAGTGATTTACAGTCAGAATATTCACTAAGTCTTCTTAATGGAGAGTTTTAATTATAGTAATGTATATTTAGGGTTGTATTAAAACATAGAACACAAAACTAGTATGTTGCTGAGTCTTGGGCTTGTGTGTGAGTGGAGTGTGTGTTGTATGTACAACTTCCCACGGAATGCTGCTCATCTCCTAAGGGCCACTACAGATGTCAGTAGAGTTGTGGATAAATTGAATTGCAAGCTTTTCTGAAGGCATTAAAATCAACTTATTCACTTTCTTAATGATAATGATTATACCTACTGATTACTTTTTGCGTGTTTATAAACCCCACCCACTTCTCTTTAAGAAAAAATATATAGAAAAGAAGAAAAAACACACAATGGATGCCTGTACACGTACTACTTGGAGTCTATAATGAACATTTTGTAACATCTGCCTTATGATATATCATAAATAGAGCTTTTGCACAGCCCCCACATGATTAAACAAATATGGAGAAACTGTAAATGTTTGTTAAACCTTTCTTTAGCCATCAGCCTCGTTGTAGACCAATATGTCAAGGAAGGATTTTTATCTGCATTATATGAAGTCTGTCTTAACATGTGCTCATAGCATTTTCCTCCTAGGTAGGCTCGCCTTGGTGTTTCTGGCGTGGTTGTATTAGGTGATCCATCAGTAAATGATGTCGAGATGCTTTGCTTTTCAACTCTAACTTGAAAGAAGAGATTCGTACTTTAAAAAGCTGTCTCCTCTTACCCAACTCTCTTCTCTACCTTCCTTTTGACCCTTTAGTGAAACTTGAAATGTAACGTACCTTTAACATGAATACGTTCGCTGAGAGAAAACTCTTTAGGTACTAAACCGGGGAATAACTGGGCAGAAGGACTCTGATTTTGAACTTGGCATATATGGAAACTGTCTGGGAATTTGAATTGGCCTCAGAGACCTTGGGGTGGTACAAGGGGTGTGAAGTACCCGAAAACAAAACCTCTTAAGGATCCCCAGTGTATGGAGCAGGCTTGCAGGCTAGGGACCCTTCAGGAGCGAAGCCTTTTGTTCTCCAGCCCTCTTGATGCCTTGAGCAAACAGCCGGTCAGGTCAGCACCACTTACAAGGAAGGTGACCAGTCAGTGTATTGACACGAGCAGACACAATAGAAAACTGCATTAGGAGGCGAGCCATTGGGATTTGCAGTAAATATATTACAGAACACAAGTGACTTGCCGATACTGCTTGTTTAGCAGTTTGCAAGGGCAATGGCAGTATGGATTTTTGAATTAGAAGGGAAGGGCTGTTCTTTCTCTGTGCGGGAACATCTAGTTGATGGCTGGGGAGAAAATTGATTTAGAGAACAAAATGCAGCCGCCTTTATTTGTACCATTTGAAAGGCTTCTATGGATTAGGGAGTGAAAATGAAAAGGTCGCTTTCCGTGTAGGGAAGGGGGTCTTAACATTTATCTGCATCTTGGTCTGGCCTGGGAAGAATAAAGGACGTGCTGCTGAGATGGAGGGAGGGCATCCGTGCAGCCCGCAGCTACAGGTGTCGGCTCTGTTCTCAGGGCCACTGTGATTTTCAGCTTTTTGGGTTTCAAAAGTCAGTTTCTTGGTTCTTTTTTTTTTTTTGCAGAGTAAGTTGTTCCAGTCCTTAGAGCAAGCCCCCATCAGTTGCATTCCTGCCATTCTCTCGAATTGTCCTGTGGGGGCTTTCTGTAAATACTCCCAGCCTCTTTTTGTGCCGGTGTTAATTATTCCCTTCAACAAAAGAGGAGACAGGCAAGTAGGGTTCGGGGTGGCAATGGCACCTACCCCATAGGGCTCTTCCTAGAACTGTGAGTTCACATATGTGGCAGGAGTTACAGTGGCACCTGGCATGTAATAGGTACTCTGAAGGATGGCCCTTAGTGATAGCCCTCCTGTTACTGAGATCCGTTTAAAACTGAATCCCTGCTAGAAGGCTCAGAAGCCATTATACTTCCATCTCCCTCGCCCAGCCCAGCCCAGCTTCCTCTTTCCTTTCTACATCTGAATTATTCAGTTTCCATTCCCCGCCCCCCCCCCCCCCAATTACAAAGCCTTTTACTGGTTTCCTTCTGAGATCATAAGCATTTATCTTTCGGCTCAAAAGGGAATCCTTTTGTTCTTAAGGCCCCTTTTGGCAGCCTCAAGTCTAAAGAATCTAGAGGAATTAAAATGCCTAACTTAGGACAAATAGCAAACGTGTCCTTGGGAGACAGCAGCCTGGAGTAGTTAATACAGCGACCGGTGAGAATAAAGTTGTGTCAGTTTTCTTCATTTAAGGGGACGGATGAACTACCAAGAAGATTTGGTTCATTTTATTGAAGTGCATTTTGGCAGAAGAGAGTATGAGGTGCTTTAGAGATTTTTCTTATTAAGGTAACATGGAACATCTAAACTCTTACTTTGAAAAGAGAATTCGTCATCTTAAAAATAATGGTAGGGGGATGGATTTTAAGGTCAGGTTGTTGCTTTATTAGAAAGAGAGAACATGATAATCCTTGATGGGGAGTGTGTGTGTATGTATATGCACACACACATATATATGAATTTCTCTTTTTTTGGTATGAAAACTTATCAAGTGCTATGCTGATGATTGAGTAGAGTAGTCGTGTTGTTATATTTCTCCTCCATAGGCTTATTGGTATTGGGGTTGAGATTGGCTGTCACAGTGATAACTACTGTTTCTGTTGCCAATATTTGAAGAAGCCAGAGTAAAACCCACTCAGGAGAAAAGCAGGACCATTGCGGTGGGACATACTGAAAGTTCAGGCTTTTGGCTCTTATTACCAAGTATGATGCAGTAGAAACTTCTTGTAAGTATTTGGGATAAAGGAGGGCACAGCTAGTGTGGGAGTCCTGTGCTCTGGGCCAGGGGTGCCCACAGCTGCTGTCCCACGTGTGAAAGCTCAGCAGCCTGCTGACATGCATGTGCTGAGAAGCTCCATGTGAACGTCTCTTGTTTCGCTTGGGTAGGGCTTCTCACATCCTGGTATCTGTGGGGGTAGCACTAGGTTCTTGACAATCCGCTCAGGCTGCCAGTTGGCCTGCGTTCTGGAGCCTTTTCCATTTATAAGTGGGCTGGCTCTTGTACAGTGCCTGGGCAGTGAGCTCCCATGGAGCCAGTCTCCTTGCACAGCTACCCAGAAAATTGGAATTGAACCAGTGAAATGTATCCAACCTCTGTACTTTTTAGCTGACCGAAGGCCAAAATCATCCTGTAACTCAAAAGGGGAACTGCTGACTTTTGAATCTTATAGGGAACCTGTATTCCATAATTGAAAAACCTGGATGCTGTGATATTTGTGAATTAGATGAAATACAAGAAGGTGCCAAATTTTGACTTCCCAGATTCCTCCTCTAAGGGCACAAAGTTTTTTAATTGGCTATTTATGTTTGTATTCATTCTCATTTCTTAACGAATTGCATGTTAAGTGTGGCTTACCCACCTAAAGTAAAGAGCCCCAGGTAAACCAGTGCCACTGCATCAGTATAATTTTGTGGAGTCATCATTTTAGTCATTATAGGATCACAGGTTTTGGTCCTTATTTTATCACATGGTTAAATTTAAAAAACAATAAAACTGTCGTTTTCTCTCTAGCTTCTGGAGGTAGTCTTGTCACGTCCCTCACAGTGCAGAAATTGGTCATGGTTTTTATATTTCTCCTTCTCAAATTAAAGCAATAGAAAAGGAAAAGGTTTGTTTTTGTTTTTTTAGTAGACTTTGCACTGTGAGAATATTGGTATTGACACCATTTATAATTTGGAGTAAAGTTTGAAGACCAGATTCTACTGTTTGTTGCATACTGGTTAATATGGCTGTAAAGAGGAGATGAATGTGGCTACTTTTCCAAGTCTATTTCTCAGGAGGACTGTAAATTTGATTGGCTGTTACAATTCTAGCAGAATCATTCGATTTGAGAGCAATAGAAAGATAAGATATCCAATTACCCAAATGATTTGCAGGGTTAGCCAACGTTGTCATGGAGACACGGGTTGGAACAAATTAAATTTTAAGCAATAAAATAATCTTAAAGCCCGTCTGGGAACAAGAAAATTTGGCAGTGGCACTTACCTGAATTGAATCTTAGCTTGACACGATGTTGTTTGACATTGATATACTGTGAGGACCTAAACCTATGCATCGCACAACACTGCCTTAAAAAGGAGCTCGGCCAAACCAGTGAAGTTGATCTGTAGTATAAAGTAGAGGGATATTAATATTTATTCCATGGCTTAAATAATAATTAGGCTCTGGGTTCCCAAGAATATTATCTATTTACAGATTGAAATACCTTAAAACTGATTTAAGCAGCTTTAATTGGACACTTGAGAAAATATTTATGTAGCAGCAACATGTAGTTTTCTGAACTGCTGTTCCCTTTTGTGTATGTGTTAGCAGATGTAATAGAAGTCAGGTTTTTTGGTCTTTTGGTGGGAGGTGGGAAGTGTGTATATATTTGCATGTACAAGTAAGTAAAATTTTGGCACATGCCCCTAGCCCTGCAGTTGATTCTCTGGGTTAGTTAAAATTTCTTCTTTGCAGTACTGCTTGCAGACTGGAAAATTGCGTGCCAAAGTTGAGCCAGTGACCTAAAACCTGAAAAAGTGTCAGTTTCAGGCTTAGAAGTTATTTCCCCTGATTAATGTATTGTTTAACTGATTCCTGGCTTGTGCCGCAGATTTGAAAATAGCTGAGTGGCCGCCCAGAAGGAGGGCGGGTTTTTGATCCACGTCTGTAAGACAGATGGAGATGAAAATTGGTCTGAGGTCAAGCCATTTGCAGTGTTCTCACAGCCTTCGATTTTCCTCTCATCCTCACCACAGATCATCTCAAATGATTCAGTAATGACCAAAAGTGCAACACTGACCTTTTTTCCCTGGTGGATTACTGTGTTTCGCAGTCCAAATGGCAGGAAGTCTATTCCCTTCTTCCAGAAGGAGCTCAGTGTTATCGAGTCAGCCCAGCCCTGTGGGAACCAGCAAGTGCAGGCCAGTGTAACAGAATATGTGGGTTAAATTTGGTTTCCGGTGCTCTGGGAAACAAGAATTGACGTGTTTTGGAGCCCACATAATTAATGGGAAGAATACCTTAGTTAGGATGCTTTCTAAAACTCACACATAGGAGCACCCAAATTGATCTATCCACTTGTAAAATAACTGGTGAATTATAGGAGGGGTTCCTCCTGGTGGTGCCAACAAGTTAAATAAGATGGCTACTGGTTTATAAATGGTCCTCACTTCCATCACCCTCAGTTGCCTTTCCCCTTCCTTAGTTCTTCTCCCAGATTACATTTTAATCCTGTTCTGAAATGTGGCTATCATGTTGTGGAAAGAGGCAGGCCTTCTCGAGAGAGATCTTTTTTTTTTCCTCCCACATTGACTATTCCCCTGTCTACCTTCGTGGTTCCCAACCTTTAATGCCCCGCACACTTGAGATAAACCAGCACCACACTGCTTCTCCTGCAGGTGCCAATGCTCATTTGAAATAGAGCTCTTTTCCCTAACATGTTCTTCTTCTGGCTAGTCTGAGGCTTAATTGCATCCTGAAGCTTTGCAGGTTTCTTGGCTCATGATACTGATGGCAGTGAGAATCCCACATTCCAGTCGGGAAGGCCTGGAACCTTGTCCTCCTTTCCCAAGGACGACCTCTGCAGCAGAAGCTCAGTCTTGCTGGGAGAGAGAGCCTGGCCTGGGGGAACCCAGACTGTGACCTCTGCTCCGAGTTTAGGACTATGAGATGGCCTTGGCTGAAGCCTCCCTGGGGCCTTACATGCATATGTCTAGCTGGTGGCCATTGTGCTGCCGTGTCACATGTCATTATGGGCATGGGCCTCCTTGTGGAGTAGCTGCTTTCCCTAGAAATGGGGAGGAATGACTGACGGCTGTCATTTATATGTGCGTGCCCTTCAGTTGTAGCAAGGTCTTTAAAATTTGGGAACCATTGACCCATGGCAGGAAATTATCATCCTCTGGAATTGGCTAAAGATTTCAACCTGCTAAGGAAACAGTCACACCAGACTGCTGTGGCAGTGGCATCTAGTCAAGATGTGGGGAGGGGGAAATGGGAATTGCTGAATGGAACAAATGATAAGTCAGTGCTCTACAGTTTGTGCATTGGTCTTCTGCTTTGTAGTGATCTAAGGCATGGAGATAAAAGCTGGGGGTAATTACCACCAAACACAAGACATGGGCCTACATAGTGGCTATAATTAAAAAGAAATGTTTTACAATTTATTTCAAGGAAAAAGATATCACAAAATTTCAAAAAAGGAAATTTTCCTTAACCCAGTTTTCAGAGTGGTTTGTTGCGTATTTCCATCTGGCCTTTGCCATACGTAGGTATATTTTACTTTCACAATTGTAATGTTAGCCTTCATTCAGTGATGTAGTCTGCTTTTCCTCCTGCTAATCCTGCCATTGTCTGATCGTATCTAATTTCTCATGAGTCAATTTTTTCATGACTAAAACCTGGGAAGAGGGAAGGTGTAGGCCTCTTTGGGGTATGTTTCAGGGTGAGACTTGCTCTCTTTCCAGTCTGAGAACAATAGAGGACTTCTTGGTGGCGTTTAGTGATTTGCCCTGCAGAGTTTGCATTGAAAAACTGTCTGTGGTGCAAAAGTGCATTTTCCTTTAAGGCCACCAAAAGCTGTCTTTTTCCATCCTGGGACAAGTCAATACGATTTCATGTGAACAGGCACTTTCTGAACTGCGAAACAAGGGTTTTTGAAGAATGGAAATGTGCTATTTAGGAACTGAAACAGCTGCGATGCTTTTGTCAAGGATGCATCTTTACCAAAATGACAAATTAAAGCCCAAATGCTCTGCTTGGCAACAGTTGGGTCAAAACATTTAAGTCATTAATTAGAGGGAACTGAAGGGGGGAAAATTTACACAAATACACAGCATCGGAGACTCAACTTCATCTTGGAAAATGCAACTGGATTCTTTAAAAAAAAAAAAAATGAGGGCAGCCCTCAAGTGGGGCCTGCCAAGCTTGTCATTTGCAAATAAATCAAAAGACCATCATTGTAGGAATGAGAAGCAATGAATAGAGTTGCTTTGTCACTCTTTGACGGCCCCACACTCAAGCCTGCTATTAAAAATGAATGCATTCAAGAGACTCTGCATTAAGAACATAAACAATGAAGGGCACTTGAGTTGCTCTGCTGAGAGCTGCTGCAAAGATAGGAGAGCTTTCTCCGGAGATGCAGGCCTCTGCAATCTGCCTTGCAATGAGCCAGAGAATGGGAGCAATTAGTGTTGCTATCTGCCCAGGCAGCTTTCAGCAGGTTTCCCTCCCCCTCCTCTTTCCTTTCTTTTAACCCCTCCTTGTTGTCCAAGCTGCTGTGAGTGTGAAAGATGAGCAGTGAAAAGATAAGAGTCTCTGCCGAATTGGCACGGTTCAGCCCGAGAATACCATAGGAGCTGCCAAGCAAGGGGGGAGATGAAACATAAAGGTTATTATCTACCAGCAGTGGGTGACTTAGGTTCAGATTAGTTGAGCCACTAAAGGGTTTCTGCCATCCTGTATTCTCTTTATTTTGCTTTAATCATAGGTTTTAGGAAGGAATGAGATTACATTGCCATTGCCATTATGTTCCATTGGGTGGAATAACTTAAGTGAACATGCCTGAGGTTTTCCACCATAGGCAAAATGATGGGTTCCTACACCCCCAATTTGTCTTGCTTTGGTCGTGTTTTGAAAAGATGTGTGGAGAAGGCAGCCATCCTTGGGGTTGGGGAAAGGCTTAAGAGATAGGCCAGCCTGACCTCCCCACTTAACTTGTTTCTGACCTTAAGCAAGTTATTTTAACCTTTTAGGCCCTTCTCACAGGGGACATGGCCCTGATGTGGAGATTAGACAGTTGCAAATGGGCCCGCCTTGTGCTAAACAGTAGATGCAGCCACTTTGTGGTTAACACATGGCAGCAATTCTCAAAGTGTGGCCCCAGGTGCACTAACCTGGTAGCTTGTTAGAAATGCAGATTCTCAGGCCAGGACCTCCTGAATCTGAAACTGTGGGGGTGGGACCCAGCAAGTCTATTTAATCAAGCCCTCCAGGTGATTCTGACACAAGCTCACGTTTGAGAACCACTGCTCTGTTGTAAGGTGTATCGCAACTTGAAGACACCCCACTGTTTTAAATTTTGGATTTCCCCAAAATGTGATTATTTTATTGGTGTAATTCAGTTTTAAGTAGAGCCGCTACACTGGTGCATTAGAGTTTAAGGTAAATGAGCATGCATTTATTAGCTAAAGCAAAGTAAGATGTGTGGATGAGCAAGGTGATAGGATGGGAGAGAGTAAGTCTGGTGAATAGAAGATGTTGCTTAAAGGACGGTGAAGGCACCTTGGACATTGGAGATAATTTGCGGTATTTTGCATATTTAATCATTTGAGGTACACAGTTTTTATACAAACATCTTGAATTTTCTTCAGGTATATCAGATGACTTCATAAAATAGGGTTGTATTTGTGGATATGTATTTGTATTGATGCAATAGTGATATCTGCCTGCAAAGGAGAGCACTAAAATGGAGTTGGGCTGCACGTTCTGTATTTAAGATTTGCAGTTTATAATTGAGGCACCTTATAAAAATCCTCTGCTACTGTGTAAGACAGACTGCTTATATAAGGGAATTGTTGGTTAACTGATGACATGGCCCTGTTCTGCAGCCCTCTTTGGGCTATGTGGCCATTCAACTGTATTGTTTTTCAAACAAGTCTGAGTTTATCAGCTTTGTTTCTGGTCTTGAGTATGTCCCAGTTTCCCTTCTGCTTCCTGGAGGAAGGAATAGGCAGGGAATGTGGGTTCCTGTCTTGCTTTATGGTCTTGGGCAAATGATTTCTTTAGGTTTTGGTTTCACTATGTGTGGTTTGAGGATTATATGGGATCCGGGTAAATGATTTTTAGGCTTTGCTAGCGTTGTTGCTACTCCATTCCACTGTCGATTTCAAGCATGGTGGGCCTGATCCCACTTCCCAATTTAATAATAAATTTAATGGTAAGTCAAAGGTGGTATTGAAGGTCACTGGAGGGGGGAAATAGCCAATAATAATCACCAGCATACTCATTGTTTTTATTTTGGCGTATCAGCTTACCCAAATGCTTGGCCTCATACATGCTATTTTTTAAGAAATCACAGGTGTGCTAACATCACCCCTTTGTTCTTCCCCTCCTACTTTAGATGGCCCTTTTAGCCTCCTTATCATAAGTAAGTCTTTAGTGGTTGCTCACCAGGCCCATGGGTTGTGTACTGTATTTAACCGTTCTTCTAGTATTAGACACTGATTTATCAGGAGGGTAAATGCTAAGTTTTTCAAAAATTTTGCAGATGGTTCTGATGTCGAACTGCTGTTGCATCTTTGCCTAGCTTTTTCTCTTTTGCTTTGAAACGAGTGCTGCAGTGAACAGCTTCATGCATGGAATGCTTTTTATTTGAACTGTTTCCTTAGGATAAATTCCTAGCTGTAGGCAGCCTTACCAAAGGGTTTGAATAATTTCATGCTCTTGAAACACATTGCTCAGTTGCTTTCCAAGACGATTGTACCAATTTACTTTGCCATCAGTAATGTCTTCTAGTTTCCCTGAAGATTCATCATCATTGGATTTTATTAATTCTTGTTTTTCCCCCTATTTTAACTTCACCTAACTGGTACATTTTGTTTCACTCCTGGAGAATTTGCATGTTTTTTTTTCTATATTTAAGGTTGTCATTTCACAGATTCACAAACTTATAGTCAGAAGCTATCTAAACATTATCTGCTTATTTCCTTTCATGTGATTTGTTGCCCTGTTCTTGTCCATTTAGCTGTTGCCAGACACTTCTTACCAACACCCCATTTTGTCCTTTGGCTTCCTGCTTGGTTCAAGGAAACGAAAAGACCAGTTTGCCAGCCCTCAGCACAAGCGCCATGTTTTATGATCCATCAATTTGCAATTTAATGATGGTGGAGTTTCCCCTTCCTAAGCTGACTTTGGGCAGGGTGCCATTGGATTGCTTTGAGACACATGGGCAATTACTCATAAGCAGTCTTCACCCTGTACTGAGCTCCCAACAACACTCATTATGTATTTATTACAGAGTATATTACTCTACGAATCATGGAGAAGCAGTGAGCACTGGGGACCGGGTGTAAGGAGTACGAGAAGATGGAGAACCAAACTTGTAGGACTCACAGAATGCTCAGACTCTAAATTAAGATGCCAGAAGAACATGCCTTCAGTTTAAGGGCCCTGCAGAATACACCAGGGTCTGAAACTATCCTGGTCTTTGAGATAGCTGATCATATTTAACTCAGATTAGCAACTTCTAAGTTTTCTATCTACTGACATACCATTTCTTTTGGTAAAGAGGACCTTGTTCTGGGACTGCTTAGTGATGGTTTCTCTGATTGTGTCTAGGTGATTGAGTTCAGGGGTGCACAGGGATTCAGTTGGGGTTTGGCAAAGTATGCTGAATATGTCCCCTGTGATTAGTTAGTGGGATAGGGTACACTGAGGAAAATATATATCAGAGTACTCCAGAGGAGGAGGCCTGATCTCATGAACTTTACATTAACTGTAATTTTGAACACATGGGTTTAATTTACAAAATAAGTGGTAAATGTCATGGAGGATTTTGAAGGGCCTTAAAGAAAAGTTTGTGGGCTGGTGTTGTGGGGTAATGGCAGGGTCTAAGTGGTCTAAAGGTAGGTCTTGAAGGATTGGAGGAATCTTTTATAAACTCTTACAGGGATTGGAAAAATCTTCTATCTCTTATAGCACTTTATAATTAACAGTGTATGTAATATTATTTCACTTGATTTTCATGGAATTCTTTTCCTTAAATGCGATTTTATGGAGATGTATATTCACATACCATATACTCATCCAGAGTGTGCAGTATGGTTCACAGTATCATCATTTAGCTGTGTATTCATCATCACAATCGAAACAAATGAAAATAAAAATAAAGGTAAAAAAAAAAGAACACCAAAACATCCCATAGCCTCCATCCCCCCTTATTTATTTATCATTTTTCCCCCTACTCGTCTGTCTGTCCATCCACTGGATTAAGGGTGTGTCAGTCACAAGGTTTTCACAATCACACGGCCATACCTTAAAAGCTCTATAGTTATTTAATCATCTTCAAGAGTCAAGGCTATTGGATTACATTTCAACAGTTTCAGATATTTCCTTCTTACTACTCCAATACACCAAAAACTGAAAAAGGATACCTATATACTATATAAGAATAACCTCCAGAAAGACCGCGGTTCTACTTGAAATCTCTCAGCCACTGAAACTTTATACTTTATTTTGTTTCATTTCTATTCCCCCTTTTGGTCAAGAAGACATGCTCAATCCCATGATGCCAGGGCCAGGCTCATCCCTGGGAGTCATGTCCCACATGGGGTTGGGGGAGGGTACTGAGTTTATCTGTGGAGTTGGCTTAGAGAGAGAGGCCACATCTGAGCAACAGCAAAGGTTCTTTGGGGTTGATTGAGGCATAATCATAAGGAGGCTTAGCTTCTCCTTTGCAGTAATAAGTTTCAGAAGGGCAAGCCCCGAGATTGAGGGCTCAGCTTATTAAGTTGGTTGTCCCTAATACTTACAAGATTGTTAGGGATTCTCCAGGTGGGGAAGTTTAATATTTCCACCTTTACCCCAGTCCCTTAAGTGGACTTTGCAAATTTTTTTTTTACTTGGGTCTCCTGCATGGCAGGTGAAAATTCTACTACTGAACTACCCATGCACCCCTTAGATCATATTCTTGAGGCATTATGATATTTGTCTTTTTGTTTCTGGCTTACTTCATCCAGCATACTGTCCTTGAGGTTCATTCACCTAGTTGCATGCTTCAGTTTTCATGAAGTTCTGGGGTAGGTTGGTGATATTTCCGTTACTCGGACAAGGGACCTCGGATGCAGTGGTGGAAGCAACTTGTCCCAAGAACACCTAGAACTAGTTTGCTGAGATGTAAACCCATGTTGGATTTTGAAGGCCAACTCTGCTATCATAAACGAGTCAATGAGGGGAATTGGCAAGGATGATTCTAGCAAAATGTTTTAGAGAGGTTGCTAGGATCCTGCTCCTAGCTAATCATGAAGTTGTGTTCAGAGCTGGGGCTGTCACCCAGCTGGTGTGGATATCTGCTTCGGAGGGCTGGGCATAGCTCTTGACCACTGGCTTAGTGCTATTACCCAGTATAGTATCAGAGGTACCCGCACAGGGAAGGTTTATTTACAAACACTGTGACTGTTAGCAGGTACCAGACAAATCTTCAGGCATGGGCAAAAAAAAGAGTTCCAGAGTAAAAAATGCAGTTAGCCCACATTTTTGCCATTGGAGCTGTCTAGCCTACAGGAAAGGTAGAAGGAAATCTGCAGGATTATAGAACTCCTTCAGTACTGGCTTAATCAGAGTCATACCAAGTTTGACCTGCTTACAGACTCTGTATTCAGGAACAGAAGCGTGGGTGAAACACATTACTGCTTGTTTATTTGTGCTAAATTAAGGGTCTTAATCGAATACCCATGCGTTGAAGCAAGAGATAGCACTAAGAATTATTACAGGTTTTTGTGCGCCAACCAGACTATTTAAGGAATGTGGAAAACTTTTGTGAAATCCTTCTGGAATGGTGGTGAGATTCCTTGAGAATTCACCATACGCATTCATATCATGTAGACGCATTGCATCTTCCTTGAACACTACCAGAAAGTAGTTACTCTTGTTTATTGTACAGTTTACTGTGCTTCTCAGCACAGCAATGCCTAATTCGAGATAAACCGGCTTGTAAGTAGAAGAGTTGGGACTTGAACTTGAGCTTTCTGGCTCAAAATCAAGGGTTTGAGATAGGGTTTAGAGAGTCAGTAGAGGGAGAAGAGAGCTTGAATAAAATCTTCCTCTGTTGCTCTTTTTCATTTCCTCTTCAGATAGTTCATGTAGAATTTTGAGGACATGCGGTCTGGCTTTTGATGTGGCTTCATCAGTTTGAGCTTTGATCTTTAACCTTCCTCCTATTTCAGTCGTACTTAGTTCTACCTGTTCTATTGTTTAATCCAACTTAAATTATCTTTCCTTTAATCTCTACTTCTCCTTTTATTTTGTTTTTATCAATTTTGATATTATTAAATATTATTCCCTTCAGACTGGGTCTTACTGTCCCCTGGCCATGATGCAATTCTACCTTGAAACCATTCTGTTTATTAACACATATCATTATGAATTAAAGAGGAGATCCTCTTTTCTTCTCAAGCCAAAATAAATTCTAGCTAGATCAAATAATTAAGTTATAAAAAAATACAGGCATACAGGGGTACACAGGTGGTTCAGTGGTAGAATACTTCCCTTTCATGCAGGAGATCGGTGTTCAATTCCCAGACCATGCACCCCCCAAAATAAAAGAAAAAACGAAAAGAACAGACATAGGTAGCAGGACGAGAAGAAATCAAGAATGTCTTTTATAATCCTGGGGTGTTAAATCCTGACCCAAAGGCCAGGAACATAGGAGAAAATTTCTTTAGTTGGACCACATAAAAATATAAAGTTCTGTACAGCAGAAAATTCACAATAAGCAAGGTTGAAAGACAAGTGGCAAACTGGAAAAACTATGACCCAAGGGTTAATATTCTTCATATGAAAAGAACACTTACAAAAAGACAGTCATGAATAAACACCAATAGAAAAGTGCACAAAAGAAAAATAACAGTGAGCCAATAAATATATGAAAAGATGTTTAACTTCAGGAAGAATCCAAGTAATGCAAATAAAAATGAGCTCATTTTTTAATCTATTAAATGGATAAAGATTTTAAAAAGGTCAACAAAACCTAATATTGACAATGGGTGAGAGAGCAAGCACCCTCCTACACAGTTGGTGATAATGTAAATTGGTACAGCTTGCCTGCTGGACACACTGGCATTGCACATTGCAATTTAAAATATGCATGCACTTTGATCTAGCAATTTTACTTCTAGGAATTCCTCTTCAAGATCTATGTAGAGGTTATTATTTTTTTAATTTAGTTTTTTTTTTAACATAACATACAGACATGAACATTCTTACCATATGATGATTCCATTCTTGGTACACAATCAGTAACTCACAGTATCATCACATAGTTGTATATTCATCACCATGATCATTTCTTAGAACATTTGCCTCAATTCAGAAAAAGAAATAAGAAAAAAGTAAAACATTCATACATACCGTACGCCTTACCTCTTCTCCCTCTCGTTGACAGCTAGTATTTCCACCTACCCAAAATATTAAAACCTTTGTTTCTCCCATTTTTTTCTATACCCCTTACCACTCCCTTTTGTTGATAGCTAGCATTTCAGTCTACTAAATTTATTTTAACATTTGTTCCCTCTATTATTTATTTATTTTTAATCCATATGTTTTACTGTGTAGAGGTTATTTGACAGAGTTTATAAATGTGAAAAAAAATAGGTGCAATGTAGTTATCCACCAATGTCAGGAGTGCTTAAATATTAGTATACTTATTTAGTGGAATATGTTGATGAGGTACTTACATCCATACTGATGGACTAGGAAGGCATCTATGAAATATTTTTGAGAGGAAGAAGCAAATTATAGAAAGGCAGTGTATATAATGAGATCCTGAGACATAGAAGTGTCTGTCCTCATTCTGTATTTCTGTATATATAGAATCACCAGAATGTTGCTAGTGTTTGTCCCGGATAATGGATATAGGACTATTTTAACTTTCTTTTAAATTTTTGTGTCTGTGGACATCTGTGTGTGTTTTCAAAGCGAGCATGTATCATTTTTAAATTTGGAAGACCTCAAGTGTGAGTTTTGGAGAAGGGGAGAGTACCGAATGCTGTTGGAATATAGTGTGTAGGTATGGGGGCGGGGAGGGGCAATCCTTCTAGGCATCCCTACCTTTTTATGTATACCCAAATATTTGGTGCAGAACTCTTCTGTTGCAATGGAATAGGACAACTGCTCTTGCTTTCAAGGAGAGCCGTGACCTTGAGTTAGCTAAGTGGTTGGTGGCTGTGTGATCAGATGATGGGGCTGACCCAGTTCTGTTTTCCCACCTGGTACAGCTGTACCCTTTTTGCATATATTTCTTTGCCCTGTCAGCTAAAGCAAGGTCATGGGTTTGATCTCTATACTAGTCCTTTTCCCTTCTAGTACATTGTTTTCAAAATACCATCTTTAGCCCTGTCTCATTGATGGTCAGGGAGAATTGGGTTGAGTTGGCCTAAATTCAATTCCATAAATTTCAAAGACCTGGTTGCTCAGTTTGCTGAATAAGGATGGCTCTCCTACTCGTGTTGTTTGCAAAGCTCCTAGGGCTTCTGCTTTTTCTTTTACATTGCTATCCCATGTTTCTCAAGGACATTCCCTGCATATGTTATAATTTTCTGCTCATGATCCTTTTCATTGTCTCATGTTGTTGAGTAGGCATTAGTAAGCATGGACAGAAAATAATGAAATATATAAGGTTGACACTGGACCTCTTTCAAAAACTGGCCTTTTTTTTCTTTAAAAAAAAAGCAGAACTGGTTCTTCAGAATGAGAGAAAGCAAGAGGTGCTTTGCATTGCGCTAGGGTGACAGGTGGGACAAGTGGGTGCTGCCCTAGGCAGGAAGCAGAACACCATTCATTTACTCCCTCCCCTGCTCATTTGTCCGGTGTAGCAGAGGGATTGCTGTGGATTTTGAGCCGAGCAGAGACTTTTCCTGCTTTCTTTGGAACAGATGTGCCACTGGTACTCATGACATGTTTGTGTTCAGCTGAGCCAGGACCCTCATCAGTGAGCTCTCTTGCATCCCATGTTGAGTTGCGGTGAAGCTTTCTAACCACACAGGACATCCAGTTTGACCATCGCTTGGGAGTTGAGTTCTGTTTTACTTCTTGGCTTGAGTTTTAGCAAAGGTGACTAACATTTAAACCCTTTTCCAGTTGTGCAGGAGTTGGGACAAGTGAGAAGGTGGTCCACCAGCTCCTTTTTACCTTAGACCTTGTCTTTGGAAGCGAGACTGATTTGAACAGGTGTCTTTGTTCCAATGGTTTCTGACACCAATTTGAATGAACTTGCTGGAACTGCATAAATGTACCACAGTGTGCCATAACTGAATGAGTATATGAAGGAGTTTGCCATCACCATGTAGATGATTATACAACCTTAAACCATGCAGCTCCTCTAACTCAAACTACCCATTATCTCTTAAGTGACTGCCAAGGTCTGTGATTGCGTATCAGTTTTGCAAGTGTGATTAATATCTTCTGCTTACCTCAAGAAAAAAAAAATGCTAGTAACATAACCTGGAAGAACAGGTTTAGGCCCTCAAGAGTAAAGTAGTGGAGGAAAGAAGTGTTTGGGGGTATGTTATCTTTCCGGACTGATGATGAAGTATTCTAAACATTTGTGTGGCTTTGTCTTTATAGACTGAAATCGCCAAGAGATTGAATACGATTTGCGCACAAGTCATCCCATTTCTGTCTCAGGAAGTAAGTAAAACTGTTCAGCTGTTAAAGTGCAATTATGTTGCTTCTGTTTGCAAATTAGCTAGTTTTAAGATGTTAATTTTATCACAAGGAACAAGTGTGAAGAACATCTGTTACAGCTGAAGTGTGCAAACCCCCTGCTATTGCATCTAGCAGATCTGAGGGCATGCTGCAGAGGTGGTGACAGTAGCTCAACCTCAAATTAAAATTTTTTTGTGTGGCAAACTGCAAAATGACGATCAAAGATGAAGTGTGTTTTCTTTGAAGAGTAGTATACACTCCATAGCTTCTGATAATTCAAGTATCCTTTTTCTTTTAAGTAGAAAGTTTTGCCTTGGTACTGAAATTTTAAAACGACTCCACGAGGGTTGACTTTACCTGTGGAAGTAGGTATTTCATTTATACTTGTATGTTCCAAATTGGGTTAGCTTTATATCAATGTACTGTCCGTGGAGGGAGTGAGTAATGGACAAAAGGATGAAATAAGTATTCACATTATGTTGTTGGAAAGTCCCCCCTTAACAATTTAGGGGGGACTCTGTGAATACTCTGTGAAATAGACTCAAGACCATTATATTTTAGCTTTACCTTAAAGTTTTCCTTATTTTTGGATACAAGCTAATAAATGCTAAAATGCTTTTAAAAATGTGTACGAGTTGAATGTTTCTTGAGGCAGGCTGAAAGCTTATTGGGCTGGGAGTGGGCATACTTCCTAGTTGACAGGTGTATTTTCTGGTGTCTGTGTATGATGTGATGATTGATGCAGAAAGTCACTTACCATCTCTGCTGTTATTATCATAGCCGCCTCTGTCAGCATAGCATTTGTCTGATGCTACCGTTTAGATTGGTGGCCTTTTGAATCTAGTGGTTTGTTCTTCTCTCGTGCTCCGATCTCTGCTGTGGTCTCATGCTTCCCGAAGCAGACTTGTGGCTTTATTTTAGTTAGTGGGTGGAGACAGTAGGTGTGCAGGGTGAGTTTCCAACCTGAAAGGAAAGTGAAGTCCTTTCCTCTCTTGTGGAGGGTAAAAAAATAACAAAAAGCAAAAGAAGGGGAGGGATTCTCAAAGATTCCAAAAGCGGCTGGTGGGTTCAAGTCTTGTTGATAATTTATGGGGTAACTGATTGTTAGTCTTGAAATGGGTGTTTTAAATTTCCATAAACTTCATTTGCCAACTTCCCCAGAGAAAAGCAAACCCTTTCTGCACACCAAGATCATTTTCCGACCCATACCGTAAGGCCTCAGGTTACTGTCCTTGATGTCCATTTAGTCTCTCTACCATGTCAAGGCAAAAGCAGAAACTATCAACAGAGATTAAGTGGAGACTGGTGTTGGTTAGAAATAAAGGAAGCTCTGCTGTTCATTTCCTTTTCCTGTTGAATGTGTGTTCTGGTCAGGAAGCTGCCTGTATAAGTCTTTATATATTAATTAACCTGCGTTGCATGTTGCATTTGTCTTTTGTTGTCGTTCACTTAAATGTGCAAATGAAGTCATCGGTTGCCTTACTTAATGCTTTTTCTGCTTCTTGTTTTCAAAGCATCAACAACAGGTGGCCCAGGCTGTGGAGCGGGCCAAGCAGGTGACCATGGCAGAGCTGAATGCCATCATCGGGGTACGTGGCCTACCAGGTCTACCTCCTACAGTGTGTATAACCAGCTTTCATTTCTTATTCATTTGATGGCTTAATGTGTATACATACCTATTTATATATATCATTCCAGTAGCTTAACATTGACCGGTTTGAATTTGTTAAGGACAGATGGGGGGTTCAGGTACATGAGATATATAAGGAAATGGGACTAGCATAGGCGAGAAGTCAGGGGAAACATTTTATGAGGGAAAGAAAACTAGGTCTACTTTTTTTTTTTTTAAAGCAGTTTTATCCCCACACCATAACATCCGATCCATCGTGGACAGTCACTGGCCTTCAGTTTAATGGCAAGGTTGTGCTTTCATCACCAATAAGTCTACTTTCTAATGGGAAAATAAATGTCATTTATCCCGTGACACTGAAACCATCCACGCTCCATCAGTCGAGTAAAAGCTTTCGGTTAGAGTTTTACATACTTTCCTTCCTCTGTCTTATAGCTTAGGTTACAGTGAGGTTAAGATGTGCCTCAGTTATCATTTCATTACCTTTGCTTTCGCCGTTTGCTTTCCTAAGGTTTTAGAACCGCATGGCTGTTTGCTCTTTCTCTTTCTCGTGCATCCTTCATGTATTTTTAAGTGGCACACCAATGAAAAGAAGGGCTTTCTGCCATAGAAGAGGTGTTAATTGTCTGTCATAGGGCTTTCCTAGCCTTTCACCAGGTCTCTGCTGTGCATGTGGAGTTCGGTTAGTGCCCCTTGCTGGCGATGGGCTGTCAATCACAAGCCATTTGCTCTGCATTAATGAACCTGTGAGCCATGCGGTCCGTCCCCCGCATGGATCCAGGACTGTTCTCATGTTTTCTGCCCTTCCAGACTGAGCGAAAGGAGGAGTGACACAAGGGACCGTCCTTTCTGGTTTTATTCGTATGTGAGTGCCTTGAGCGGATTCAAATTACTCATTTATCAATTGATGTTAATTGCTTGTGAGAAGATGTCCTGCTGGTCTTTATAGTTCCCTCAGACACTTTGTAATGATAATTAGACATGCTGCTGTACGGATTAAGAGGGCCAGAACCCAATGAGGGCCACAGACAATGGAACCAGTTAATCCATCAGGGCTTAAAATTACATCCCAACTGGAGATGGAGAAAAAACATAAGAGTGAAGGAGATTAAAGAATGAGCCTCAGCTTGAAAACTCTCCTTTCATCAGTTTCTCAATTGCTGATCTGTAGTCAGGGTTGCCTGTAGCACGCCATTGGCAGTCAATTAGGTGAAATAAACTGGGAGGGTGACCTTCATTTCCTTTTAATAGCTTTTTCCTCCCTGAAATGGGGAGCTTCAGTGGATTTTCAGCTTAAATTTTATTCAAGCTGCTTTATTACACTTGACAGCTTAGCTCTGCATAAACAATTCTCTCCTCTTCCCCCCAGACCTAGGCTCTGCATATTTCCCTCTTTAGTATCACATTTTTGACTGTTACTTAGTGGGCTCTCTAATCATATTCAACAAAAAACACAATTACATCTGCATTTGTCTGCTGCCTTCTGTAGCCTTTTCTTATGTAATGAATTGATTTATTTCAGAGATCAAATCAAATATTCACTGGTACTTTTGCATGTACCGTGTTTGATTAGCAAAGACTAATAGCGAATTGTACTTGTAGTTCGAGCACAGAATTTTTTAACCCAAATGAACGAGGATGGAAAAGCCTGTTTTGATTAAAGGAAAACATATGCAAAGCAGTTCTCAAGTACTCAGTTAAACTTTGTGGAACATGTTTGTTTTCTGATAGGCTCTACATTTTTACATATAATTTCTTGATGATAAAACTCTTTAAATACTCAAAGGCACACTCCAAGCCCTGGTGAACTTCCTTTTGTGGACCTACAGTTTAGAAAGGAGGAAATGGTTTTGAAACAGATGTTTATAGGTAATACTTATTCTCAGTTGAATAAAAAAATAAAAATAGTAGGTCGTTTTAGAAAGGCAGATGAATCACTAATTTTATGAATGGTCTTAGTCCAGGAGAAACGTCTGAGGCTTATCAAGACATATTAGCTCTGATCACATAGCAACAGTAACTAACCCAAATCAGCACATTGAGTCCGACACAAGCCCAGTGTCAGTTGAATGAATGTCTTCAGCCTACTAGCATATGCAGTTTTTATAATTGTAATTTTTGGATCAGTATCTTAATTTATGTCAGAAGGCTCTTTTAAAGTTTGCGGTGATCAATAATTATCCCACACCATAAGTTTCATGCTCTGGCATATGCTTGATTTTGCTTGAAAGGAATTGCGTGCATCCTGGAAAATCGAAGTAGCATAAAATTGGGTTGACAATTCATTGGACCTCTGCACCCCTTCATGGAACATGCAGCGTGTCAACCTGTCTCCCCAGAGGGGAGGAGGTACCAGGGAGGCTGAGTCTGCTCCTAGGCAGCAGCTGCTCGCTGCAGAGTAAATGCAGCCACGTTTGATAGCAGCTGTCAGTATTGTTTGGGGGACTGACTTAGGGTAAAGAACAATGGGAGAGGCCCTGCTCTTAGTTTGCATCGACTTTCAGGCTAAGAAAAGAAATAGTAATTTAACGGTTTAGACATCTATTACAAGTGTGAAAGATCATGGAAGAGTACCCTTTGAAATGCAAATGAGCCGAAACATTCTCATTCCCTTTAAGGTACAATCAAGGAACTAGCTTACTGCTTGCCTGACAGGGCTAAAGATATTTCTCTTTAGCAAGTGTGGAAAAAGTTAAATCTACTCAAGGACACCAAGTCTCGAGGTGCGCTCAGCTTGTGTCCTGGGCCCGTTGATGCTGTTTTGGGAGGAAGAAAGAGATCAGGTTCTTCTGTCTGTGTTGAGTGAATTAATATTGCACATCTCTCACCAGCGTAGAAAACATGGTTTTCATATTTGACAGAAAATATTGTGTTTCTAAATCTTTTTTTTTTTCTTTTTTAACTGCAGCACTTACCTTCAACTTAGATTGCTGGTATTTAACAGAGACAAGCTTACAGAGCTTCTTACACATTTGATATTTGGAGGAACTATTGAAATATTTTGTTGGACTTTTTTGTTCTTTAAATGGCTTTGACTGATTGCAAATTTGTTGTCTGACAGAATAATAACTGCAGCCCTACTTTTTGAATTTTACTTTTTACAACCTTTTTTGCTATTATGTACATCCTTGTAACAATAAAGTACAAGTTTTTAACAATGCAGAGCTCTAAGTAGGCACAGGGTTTATTTGGTTTGACACAGCTCACTTGTGCTTTTAAAAAAAAAAAGCTGCATTGTGGAAGGAAATGTGTTCGTTTGATAGCTTATGTTTTTAGAGCAGAATAGTCTTCATACTTTAAGCAGCATTCCCAGAAACAGTTTTGCTTTTGTCTTAATTTTATAGTTTGGAATTCTATAAAAGCCTTTGAAACAAAATAGATGATCATATGTGTAACATTTTATTTGTGGACTTACTCTAAAGGAAACTCTTCAAGATCACAAAACTCTTCAAGATCACTCCCGACTTTATTATTTGGGAAGTGTGGAACTAAAAGCACATCCCTACCTGCTATGATAGACATTTAATAATTGAGTTGTAGTTGATACTGGGTTTCCAAATAATTAGCATTTCTTTTCAAATCATCTATAATTCGTATCTATCCATATCTGTGCACACACAAATTTGGGTTTCATTCATTAGTGCATAATTTATAGTCTGTGAAATGCACAGCTCTTGAAGGCACAGGTTGACTGCTTGACAAACGGGAACACCAATGTAAACCGACATTCCTCAAGGTGCAGTTTCTCTTACCCCAGGAAGTTCCCTTGTATCTCTTTTCACCTGTTTTCCCCCAGTCCCCTGAAGAAAGAAGGTTGGGTTTTGATGGAAAGGCAAAAGGAAGCAGCAAAGGAAACAGTTGCATAGTTGTATTTCCTGTTTCCCATCAAGAACCTGGACCCAGCATCTTGGTATTTGTTATCATTTATAAGAGGGTTTGCATTGTTACCTCGGGAAACGCATAGGCCTAGGATCACAGGGACATCGGTAGGACACTAGGTGCTGCCATTTATAATTGTGGCCTTGAACAGTTTTTTAACTTCTGTCTGTCGATGGATGACACCATCTAACATGCAGGGCTTTTGTGGGGATAAGACGTTGGCTGACCGCCCTTACCCCAGCACGTGGTCCTACTCCTTGAACTGCCTTTTTAAAAATTATTTTTTAAGTAGACGTTGTCCTTTAGAGCAGTTGCAGGCTTACAGAAATATAACACAGAAAGTACAGAGTTCCCACTTACTGCACCCCACCCACGGTTTTCCCTGTTAACACTTTGCATTAGTGTGGTATGTGCTACAGTTGATGAACCAGTTATTAGAATTATATTGCTAACTAAAATTCATTAGGGTTTTTGGTCTTTGTTTTATCTGGTTCTCTGTGGTTTTTGTTTTTAATTTTTGTTCTGGGATCATATCCTGAGCTGCGTTTTTGTCTGCCTGGCTTCACTAAGCGGCTGTAATAGATCCGTGGGTCCGGTTAGCTGATCCCGTGTGAGGGGTGGTTGCCCCAAGCAGCTGGTCGCCTCCTTCCCTGTCTTATCTAGTGGTTACATGGATGTCAGTGCTCCACGCTAGACCCAGCAGATGCCCTTCTCCTGCCGTTACATTGTCATGCATGAATGACTTTTAATAAGAACTCAGCAGTGGAAAACTGCTCCCATTCAGCTTCTGATGAACAAACGTAAAAGTTAGAACCGAGAGGGAAAAGTTTAAGTTTTGGCAACAGATGGGGAGGGAGAGTTGAGATGCAAAGATGTGAGAACAAGCCATCATTGGCTTCCTTGTGCAGCTCTAGAAAGAGGAAGGGGTCCAATGGCTTGGTTACCCCTGAAGCATTAAAGGGAATGTTGTGGAAGAATTTGAAGGAAGGAGAGAGAAAGACCGGAGAGACGAGAAAGCCAGATGACAGTGAGGATTGTCCATCCTGTAGCAGATTGTGTGAGAACAGCCTAGTGCCTCCTGCTAGGCGTAAAAACAAACAAACAAACAAACAAACTTGAGCAGTGCCCTGTAGCAATCTGTGTGAATTTCAGGAGTTTGGGGTTAGTGTAGGCATACTTGTTTTCCTTTCTCACTTATTTGAACATAGTCTGACTTATTTCACATGAATATAACTCCTGTCAAGGACTGTGGGTCAGATTTGTATATTCCTGCTTCATGGACAAGTATATTAAGTCTCCACTTTGAAAAAAATTGGTATGAAATTTAAAAAGTCTAGGGCATTTTGTGATTTCTAACTACATGTGATTGTGTAGGGGGATGGCTTGTACCTAGACTATTGCTGTGTCTGTGAAAGGAATGGGGCCAACTATACTTCAGAGATTGAGTGGTAGCTCTAAAGGGCCCTCCATTGTTTGAGCTGATTGGTTTAAGGATTAACAGAAGGTTGGATTATTTTTCTCCTTTGGCTTTAGCCATCAGCTATCTATGGGATTGTAGTGTGTGAAGTTTAAGAGTATGAGATTAGCTTTTTATGAGCATGCAGTTAATCCCTGGAAAGCCCATCAGTAACCGGGCTGTAAATTTCTTTATACAACAAATTTGCCCTAGAAGAATAATGCAAATCCTGCTACCAAGAACAGAAGACTAAACAGCTCCAACAAGCATGTTATCTTCAGCTCTACTAACTTTTATTAGTAACACACTTTCCACTTAAATGCCAATAGCCCAGTCTTTTATTAAATTTCCAAAGGAGAATGCTGTATTGCAAACACATTTTCTGTGCATCCTCCTTCTCCTTTGGTTGTCTTGGTTTGTTCCTGAGAAGCATCACAGTGTATGATAAATGCAGGGTGTGACCCCAGTGTCTGAGTACTTCTTATAGTCAAAATGCATTGTAGTTATTAGAAAAGTCATTAAAGTGCTGTTTATTTTTTAAAACTAAAAAGAGTTTTTTCCCACATATCCTCATAAGATTTTTTCATATTTCTTGAGAGAAAGTATTATATATATATATATATATATATTTTTTTTTTTTTTTTTTTTGGAGGGAGAAACTAAAGTTCCGGGGTAGAAAGTAGAGTTCTCCATTTTAAGAGCTACACCTATACAGTATTATTTGAGATATAACTTGCATGTCATAAAAATAGACGTTGTAAAGTGTAAAGTCATGGGTTTTAATAATATTCACAGTGCAGCCATCATCACCACTCTCTAATTCCAGAACATTTTCATCACCCGAAAAAGGAATCCCATGCTTACTAGCAGTCTTTCCCCTTTTTCCCCTCTCCCCAGCCTCTTGCAACTACCAGTCTACTTTCTGTCTGAGTTTATCTATTCTGGATATTTCATATAAATGGACCTTACAGTACATAGTGTGTGTTTTTTGTTTTTGTTTTTTATGACATGGGCAGGCACCAGGAATCAAACCAGGGTCTCGGGTATGGCAGGTGAGAATTCTGCCACTGAGCCACCGTTGCACCGCCTAGTGCATTGTGTTTTGTGTCTTGCTTCTCTCACTTAGCATATTGTTTTCAAGGTTCATCCATGTTCTTCCTCGTGGAGCATCCATCAGTACTTTGACCCATAATAGTCCCTTGTTTGAGTATACCACATTTATCTGTTCATCGGTTGATGGACTTTTGGGTTGTTTCCACTTTTCTAGCTAATAGGAATAATGCTGCAATGAACATTTGTGTACAGGTTTTATCGTGAACCTGGGTCTGTCTATGTCCAGGGGAATTGCTGGGTCCAATGGTAATTCTGTGATTAACTTTTTTGAGCAGTCGTCAGACTATCTTCCAAAGTGACTGCACCATTTTCCATTCCCATCAGCAGTGTATGAGGGTTCCAGTTTCTTCCCAATCTCACCAGCTCTGTTACTGTCTGTCTTTTTTGATTATAGCATCCTGGGGGGTATGTAGTGGCCTCTCATTGTGGCTTTGATTTGCATTTTCTTGATGGCTAACGATGTTGAGCATCTTTTTCATGTGTACCTACATGGATTTTGAAGTGTATCTACCTAAACAAGGATTATTTAAACTAATTCTAATTCAGACCTCTAAATCCCAGGGGGTCTAGTAATTGTCATTACCAGAGCAGTCATCCCGGGAAGTTGGGACAAGGTGGTCATGCAGGCTGAGTTGACTTGTGCATTTAGCTGAAATGTAGAAAGAGTCAAGATGCGTTCAGATCCTTCTCAGAGGCTTAGGCTCTTTTGCTCCTGGCTTCTGCCTGGGTGTGTGTCATCATTTTTGCTTCTGCATATCATTTGTACGTGTGCTCCTGCACTGCCTTACAGTGGGATGTTATTTTTCTTTTCTTTTTTTATTATTGTCTTTGAGTGGTTTGAGAATTCTTGGCCCCAGTGAGCAGTTTCTGCCTATTTATCACCGATGCCCCTCTTCATGGGAGAGGCCATTCACATAATGGGAGGTTTTCAGATAGCTCCTGGAGCAGTGTCCTTGATGTTTCTGCTGCCAGACAACCCTTTCCCCACTCGTTTGCTGCAGCATACCAATTTTCTTTTTCTCTCTAGTCTTCCAAGATAAGAACTGAGTGTTTTAAAGAGCAGGGAAATAGCAGAAATCAGGGAAGAATGATTTGGAGAGAACTGTCAACAAATGCTATTTTTCACGTTTTTTTTTTTTTAAGTGTTTAAATACCAAGCGCTATAAATGCCACTTATTGTCATTCTTTAAATATTAGAGATGCCATTTTGGGGCATGGATCTTAATTCTGGTTGGGTTGAGTTTGCGATCTTTGTGACATCAGTTTTGTGACATGAAATTCCTAAGATTGTAAGGTGGGTTAAATTTTAGAAATTAAAGTTGATTCGGTGATTATTGGCATGGAGCTTAGCATCTAGTGAGGGTAAGGCCGGCATTGGCCTTTATTTCCATGTTGGATGTCCTTCCCACTTGTATCGGCAGCTCTGATGATAAATCATGAGCTGCACCTGCGTTTTAGAAACAAAAATGTAGAAACCACTACACCATTACATTAAACCTCTGAATGTAAACAGCCAAGTCAATTTCATTATAGTATCATCATTGACCCAAGCTGCACTAGGTAAAATGTGAATTAAAATTCTAAATGCGTGGCTGTTGTTTGACATGAATGAGGTTACTGTATGCCTTGTGGGTTTTAGGTATCATTAACTCAGGGTTTGGTGTTTGTTTTACTTGTCTCACTCACAGCCTGTTCAGATTGTTTGGGCAAGAACAAGTGCAATTATCTCCTTATTCCCAAATCTAAACCTTTCCATGTTTCCCTTTTAGACACTGGAACACTACTATATGAAAGTTCTTTCCCCGGTTTGTAAAATAAGATCTTTTTCTTAATTGCTAGTCAGTTCTAGAAAGCAGATGCTCATTTTTTTAGTTGTGACAGGATGCTTGAATGATGGATGAGAGAGGGACAGTGAACACTTGAAAAAGTATTTTTATTTTTTAAGTAACAATTCAGCAAGATACCTGGTATACAGCAACATGAATTCTAATATATTGGGACAGAATTCCAGCTCAGATCTAGACCAGAGTTTTTCGGCCTTGGCAGTATTAACATCTTGGACTGGATAATTTTTTGTTATGGGGACTCTCCTGTGTTGTAGGATGTTTAGCAGCATCCGCTTGATGCCAGTATCCCTCCCCCCTTTCCCCCCAGTTGTGACAATGTTAAGTGTCTCCAAACTTTGCCAAATGCCTCCAGGTGGAGGGTGGCACAACTGCCCTGTTTGGGAACCACTGGTCCTTGCCTAGCCTCAGAAATCCATCTATCTGTATGGCTAAAACCCTACCATTCCTCACCAAAAATGCCTTTTCTCTCATAGCTGTACAAACTGTTTGACATGTGTGTTCTGTCTTGTGTAAATCTGCAATTGTTAACTTTTTTTAAAGCGTCAATTAATTATGTAATGATTGGATGAAAGGTTGGGTTTCCCCTCCCTGCTGTCATGTTGAAAAACATTTTATAGTTTTCCAAATGAAATGTGCAGCTTTAGTCTAGAGAGAGCAGATACATATAAATGTCTTTAATAGGAAGAGCCCTTGGGGTTTTTGTTGGAGTCTTTTGCTGACTCTATAGCAATGTCAGTATTTCTTTTGTTCTACCATATGTCTTTAAAATAGCATTCATACCTGTCCCTTTTGTTAAGATGCTGGCCCCCCCTATGGCCTCAGTTAAGTTTCATTGAGAAAACATGAGCTTCCAAGAACAAGCGGGGCAGGTGGCAAGCCTGAACAGTTTCACCCACCTAGATGTGCTCCCTCTGTTCATTTCAGTAAATGTTTTATCTTGAAAATGACACCTCTTGTTTGTTATGTGTCTCCTTAATAAAGCCAGGGGCAAGGAAGTCTTTATTCTTCCTCCCAAGCTTCCTTGGAAGAGAGAGGGTTGCAGATCGTTTCCTCAATCTTCAAATTTAGGAATGCGCTCTGGGAATTTAGGACTAGAGATGGCTCCTCGGTAGTCAGTCTGAGAACAGATGCCCACCTGTCACTGCCCTGTAGGGCAGATGGTGGGTGTGTCTCTGGGTAAGTGGTGGTGTGTGCACTCAAGAGCTCCTTGTCCGCTGGGCAGCAAGGGGCATGTGGGAGCTTCAGTGGAGAAGATGATTGTGCTCTTTCTTTCCCTTGCTTGGGACCACTTGATCCTGAACTCCCTGTGTCTGTGCTGGGGCTGTGGCAGGTCACCAGACAAATACTGTTCTAGGAAACAAATGATGGCATGTAATCCTCTTTTTGGCCATGTACCCCAGGGCAAGCCTCTGTTAGCTTTGGGCCAGTCCTCTCATCTATGGAACAAGGTGCAGCAAAGGTCCACCCTGCCCGCCCCGGGTGTGTTCTCAGCTCAAGCCTGATAACGTACATGAAAATCCATGAAATACTATTTAGGAACACTGCGTGGCGGCTTAAAGAAATAGAATGTCAGGTGCTTGTACCCATGTTTCCTGGAACCACCATGTCTTAATAGTTGGGATCTATCCTTCTTCTAAGTAGTACTCTTTCCAGTTTAATAAGATGGTGCTTTAAAAAAAAAGAAAAGCATGCAGGATGGTCTAGCTGAGGACGGAAGGACCCAATTGCTTTTTTGTTTGTTTGTTTGACTCATAGGCCTAATTTTAATTAGGCTTAGTCTCCCCTTTGTGGGGATAAGTTTCATAGGGGCAAACCCCAAGATGGAGGCTTGGCCTGTTGCTTTGGTTGTCCCCACTTCTTGGGAGAATATCAGGAATTCTCCATGTGGGGAAGTTGAATTTTCCCCCTTTCTCACCGTTCCCCCAAGGGGACTTTGGAAATACATTTTTATTCACTGTTCAAATCACTCTGGGATTTATCGGGGTGTCACCCTGGGCAAATCTACAAAATCTCATGCCCTACTCAAGGTTCCATGTACTTGTGGTGTTCAGTAAGCTGTCCACATAAGTCGTATTAGGAAATGCAGAAGTCAAAATATAAATGTTGTAACAAAGAAACATTTTTTGCTTTAATCTCACACATAAGGTAAAGTTTTAAAATAGGAATTACCATCTGTTTTCAACACCCTGCAATATTGACATTGTTTTGTTCTTCCCCATGCAAAAACATTTTTTAATGCGTACATTTAGTCACAATCATTGTACACCCAATTGCTTTTAATAACAGACAATGAGCTGTTTCTTTAAGGGACCTGAACCGCGAAAAGCAGGATAGAAGTGAAGTTATCTGTGGCCATTTAGACTGTTGAATACGCTGTTGATAGTTATTAGCCTAAATGTTGGGTTTAACTGTGTGGGCCTGCTTCACAGCTGTGGTGAACCCCTTCATTATATCCGCTAGCCTCACTTTGCAGTAATATATGAGTCTGTTTTCCTGTCCATCTTGCTAAAAGCTAACTTGGGTTTGGGGGAAAATCTCTACTTCCCTCCTTGTCATCCATGTATTATTACCTGAGTATATGTTTGCTCTGACATAACATTCCAGCTCTGAAGTCTGCTGGTGACTATTCTGGATATTTTTTGGGGGGTGGGGAGGGGTGATCGTGTGGCATCCTCCACCCTGTGGTTAAATTCCTTCGCCTCTGCTTAGCCTCTCTCATCTTCCTTTAATCATTGCTGCGCTTAATTACCCCGCTGCACTTGCTTATGTATGCATCATTGCTTCCCCCCCACCCCCCAAGCCGGACATAGCTCTTACTCTCCAAGTAATGATAGTAATTGCTGGTAGGACAGACATGTTCCTCATCCTTCTCCAAGCACATTTCTTATGGCAGGTGTCTGGTTTCTAATTAAGTGCTAATGAGCAAGCCTAGTGGTCCGTGATGCTATGACCAGCTCCTTCGGTTTTATGTCGCTAATGCTGAGCTCTTAAAAGGTGGCAGAGCAAGAATGAGTGTCTTTGGGATGACAGGAAGGTGATTTTACGCATAAAGAAATTGTTATTATGATTTCAAATGGCGAACAACTGGTTTGTAAATACTTTCCAAGAATACTGTTAATGCTACCTGCTCTGACCTCACTGCTCCTTTCCATTTTTCCTTTAACTAGAAGTGTGGTCTCTGGAAGGAAAGGAGGATTAAAAAGATTAGGTTGTCTCTGCAGAAATTTTTTTGAAAAATTTATCGTAAAATCACCATAGACACTGATATCTGGTTTTAAATGATTGCTGTTTTTTTTCTTACTCTTACGGGTGGGAGGATTCTTTAGAAGCCAATTGAAAAGGTCAGTGGTCTGGGTGGAAACTGCTGAAGCTTTGGCATGAAGGTTTAATATATTCTGTCCACGTAAAGGCATAATAAATAAAATGAGTAGTTGAGTCCCAGGGAAGTGAGCACAAATCAGAATCTTAAGAATTTTCTAACACTACACCTTAGGTATTGAGCTTTAATCGTTTTTACTGTCTCATCAAAAGCGAGTTTTATGTTGGACAGCTGAAATGTGGCCAGATTTATGGAGCAGGGGCCATTTGTTGGGTACTTTTTCATTTCATACAACATGCTATTAAATATAATATATGAGAGCAATGATACTTTTTAATGTGAACAGATTTATAACTTCTGGAATGGGTTCAGGGATGGAGGCAAAATGGTGTAATGGAAAAGGCATCTGGGAATGGGGACCTGGGTGGGACTCCTGCCACAGACACTAGGTCCCCGAGGCTACTAGAATGGTTTCCCCTTCAGACTCTGTCTGGTTTGGTTGTTGTCATCTGTAACAGAGAAGGGGTGGGGTTGAGGTGGAGTATCGGAAGAAGGAAGGGAGTAGGCAGCATTTTACCTCTCAGGTTTCTCCCAGGTTTAGCAAGCACGGTTCCCTGAGACTACCAGCGTTAGATGTGGTCCAGTGGGGAGCAGCTTCAGGGGCCGTTGCTACCTTGGTTCAGGCCCCTGCTGCCTAGAGGGAGAGCCTCTGCAGCTTCCCCGTTGGCTTTGAGCCTTGGTTCCCTTGATGAATTGGGATTGTCCACACTTCCTTACAGTGAAATAAGGTAAATGCAAGGGTTTGTGTGGAGCATATTAAGACATCCGGATGCTGCTGCTTCCTTCTTTCTGCATCCTCTTAATTAAAGATAGATTTTAGTTTTGTTTCAACCATTGCAGTAAGTTAAGGTAAGAATATAGATGTAAAATGGAGTCACCTAATAAATAGTGACCGGTATAGTGGCTGCTATATTTTAGGGTATATCTGTCCCCATCCCCCAGCCAACAGATACATTGTAACCTCTCGGGTGAGTCTTAAATTTATGGCATCTTAGACTCAAAGACATGTTGGATTTCATCCCTGGAGGCACCTAAAGGTGGAAATAACCTTTGAGTACTTAATAACTTAGCCCGACTTGCTAATAATAAACAGCTGCACTCCTAGGGGGGTGAATTATGCCAGAAAGCTACAGTGTCGATCTAGCGATTATATTTTGGGAATGTGGGGAGAGATAACTGAGTAGGTGAAAGCTTTTGATGAATGAAAGCACTAATCACCTGTTTTTCCCCCTTTGCTCCCTGTTTCTCTCTTTACCACCTTCGTGTGTGTGTGTGTGTGTGTGTGTGTGTGTGTGTGTGTGTGTTCCGTTCCCTCCATCCTCTCACGCCTACCCCTTGCCCGGATGCTTTCACCACTACCACCATTGCCATCTCCTCCTCTTCCTCCTCCTCTCTCATCACCACCACCAACAGCAGCAGCAGTTGCAAGCTCAGCATCTTTCTCATGGTCATGGACCCCCAGTACCCCTAACGCCGCACCCATCAGGACTTCAGCCTCCTGGAATCCCACCCCTCGGGGGCAGTGCTGGCCTTCTCGCGCTGTCTAGTGCTCTGAGTGGGCAGTCTCACTTGGCCATCAAAGATGAAAAGAAGCACCACGAGGCAGAGCACCACAGAGGTGAGAGGCCGGGCAAGCCAGATTAGGACTTGGTCCTGATACTCAGACAGTGCTGCAAAATTGTGTGCATCGCTAAAGAACGCCCCCACCCTATACAGAGAGGAAACAATGAGATAAAAGAGGAACTGTCGCAAAGCTTTGCCAATGAAACACAGTTCACCCTGGAAGTTTTCAGGGCTGGATGTGGGGATGTATAGATTTCTCAATCTCTATTTAGGTTGCAGGCATCTTGACATCTTGGCAACTGCTTAAGTTAATGCCAGTGGCCTGTACAATATTATGGAAAACTGTTAACTGCTTAATTGGGTAATTTTCAAAGAAAGTAATGTTGTTAAATGGGGCGAAATAAGAAGTTAAATTTGAAAGTGAATGTGTTCAAATGAAAGGTTTGATAATTGCATCTGTTACTACTTAATTTCATAGGCTTTAATTCTAGTATGCATTAAATATTGGGCAAAATTGCACTTGACTAATTTTTTGAAGAAAAGTAATTTATTCTGTCAAGAAATTTAAAATATAGGCTTTGTGTATGGTTAAACTGTAAATCTTATGTTTACAAAATACTGTAATTTTCAGGAAATCACTGTATTAGGAATGTGCAATGACATATATAAATAAAAGCCATTTTTAAAACTGTTTGGGGCTTGTGTTCTAATTATTCCCCCCTTTTTTTTATTTCTGTTCTTGCCTCTGTGTCTGAACGGGCATGTCTGTGCGTTTCTTGGTAACCTCCTCGGGAGCAGAAAGAGAACCAGGCACAGTAAGTACCAAACGCCTGCTGCACATAAAACACTCTCCTTCCTTCGTGCTTTCCCAAGTTGCTTTGCTTAAACACAGGCCCAGACACGTGTGCTTTACATTTCTCTTCCCTGATTGTTTCTCTTTCTTCTGGTTCTTCATCTTCTTGTTATTTGGTATGATTATTTTGTCCCCGCTTGTCTTTCCTCTGAAACTTGGGCTCGGTGTGAGGGACAGCATATTCGGGGACACAAGTCTTTTCTCCCAGTACTCACTTGGGAATGCGTTTGGATCGGTATGTGTCCCAGACCCACTTGAAAAAACATTTATTGCATTGCGTCCATGTTGCCTGTCATTAAAAACCATCTTCCTTTTCATTTTAAATCAGTTTTACAGGCGCGGGGTCACAATCCGTATGTGAAATTGGTAAACCATTCATTATCCTCTGCAAATGCATCTTAGTTGCAAGGTTTCCATGTCTAGGTTTCTTTCATAAATGCCCTTGGAGTGTGAACTCGAACTTAAATTTGGTTTAGGCCAGAGAGCTGAGGTTATGAGTAAGTTCTTAAGATGAGGAAGTTCGGTGTGTAGGACCATCTTTTCACCAGCCTTAATATTAACATTTTATATATCGCACATTAGATCTGTGCATTTGACGAGCTACCAGTTAGCTGTGCAGGAGATTCATGTCTTAAATTTCTCAAGTGCTATGGAACAAAATACAGTGAGGATTTCGCCTCTTTAGAGCTTGGATAACCTTACTGGTTTTTTTTTTTTTTTGCCTCCTCCGTCCTTTTCTTGGAGGTAATTTGACATGGAATGTTTTGACTATCTTAAATTTCATTGGGTTAAAAATGGGATACTAAACTTTTGCTTCTTTAAGAGTTTGGGGGAAGATATGCAAATATTTTCAAATATTTGAAAGTTTAATTTTTTTTTTCTTTTTCTACTCCTAGAAAGTAGCTACTTTTAAAATTCTCTGAGACAGATCTTAATATACTTCATATGTCTGGATGTGTTAGGAGGAGTAAGTAGGTAATGGTTAAAGAGGAGAGGTAGCTAATTTTTTAAATCATCCACCACAAGTTTTTTTTTCTAGAGAGTCTCTGGCAAAGAAAAGAGAAAACAAGTTACATCCTGGAAATAAAATATTCTACTCCAAATTTATGTAAACTGACTTTTAATTTACGGAGGTGTCTCTGTAGATCATCATCTTTCCTGCCAATAGAGTGTCAAATAAAAGAATTCGCCCTGAACCAGAGAATAGGCACAGTCACAAATGATATGTTGGGATAGCATGTGCCTGCAGTTTTCTGCATGTTTTTAATACACTGAACTTATTCTACATTTGGGACTTTCTTTCTAGTTTAACCTTTTGGTCCCAGTACTACTGTTATATCTCACCTTCAATCACTATATATTTATTTAGTGCCAACCATATATGTAAGGCAGTCTGGGAAATGTGTCTGTACTTTGGATATGCATGCACACATTATCACAAACCCTTTCTCTTAAGAACTGAGGAGACGAGACAAAATTGCTAAAAGACCCAAGATAGTATAACGACTCAGCCAAAGTAACAGGCAGTTGTAGAAGTGACACCACGGTATTTACCTCTGAAATGTCAGTGGCACAAGTGGGAACAGGTGTGCATACTTAAACTATTAAGTGCATTTTCTATACCTTCTGTGTCTCACAGCCCCCTATTTATATTTTCTCCTGAAAAATATAATCAAGTTCTTAATTCATTGAGGGACTAGAGTGGAGTGGAGGAAGGATGAGTTGCACCCTTAAAGAAGTACAAAATAGTCCTCGAGTATTTTTCTGAATTGATCTGTGTACAGTGTTTCCTGCTGGATTACTGCAGAACACTGTTTGCTACTGATGATATAAAAATGGGGAAAGTACACTAATCTGTAACCTAAACATTTAATTCACTCTGTAGAGAGGAGTGAAATTGCTGGCTGTCCATATAAGTGAGGTTTTGCTGCAGTGAAATAAAATTAAGGAGCTCTTAAGACTTTGTATAAAATTGCATATGAGAAGCAGTAGGTAATGAGTTGATGTGGAGTATTAGTGCCTAAAATATTCCAGTGCTCATCTATTTAATAAAGTGGTTTGAATTATGAAGTCTGATTTTATTTGGGCAGATCTTCTGCTACTCTTGGATTTGTTGTTTTGTTTAAACCCCACTGAAGGGGTAAGGACAGTTCACAGGACAATGTTTTTCAAACATTTTGTTCTCAGGATGTTTACGCTGTTAAGAATTAAGGACCACAAATAACTTTTGTGTATGGGGGTTAATATTTTAGTATTTATTGTTCTTAGAAATAAATTTTTAAAATAAGATAAACCATGAAAGAAAAAAACATTTAAAAATGGCTTAAAAATTATAAACCCAGTACATGTTAATACAAATAATATTGTTACTGAGAAGTATTTTCTAAAAATAAGTGTGGTACTGTTTTACATATTCACAGATCTCTGTAATGTCTGGCTTTAAAGAGGATAGCTAGATTTTCATTGGCTTCTGCATTCAATGTGTTGTGGTATGTTATTTTGTTTAAAGTACATGAAGAAAATTTGGCACCATAGAGGTTTGTAAGGGTCTTTTGGACCTTTTGTGGTCCTTGGACCAAACTTTAAGCACCACTGCCTTAAGGGGATACCAGTCTGGAATTATTCAGAAATCCTTAGCCTTATTATTCCCTTTTCTTTCTATATTGAATACATTAACATTAAGTGCAAAAGCCAGAGACTTACATAGATCCACAGAGACTTTGGGGTATGTATGGATTTTTATCTGTGAGCCTAACCTGGCTAGTGGGTAGTTCATGTTTATTTTTAATGACAAAATTATTCAATTTGCTAGTTGAAGATATCGTAGAAAAACAAATGAGCCTTGTGGTAACCTTTTTTAATGTAATAAAACTCAGGAAATGAAAGCACTAAGAAAGGAGTGACAATGTGACAACTACTTTAAGTTTCTTGTTTCTGAAAGGGTTGAATGATAAAGTTAGTAACTTTTTAAGAGATTTATTTTGTTATTTTTAAACTAAGACTTGAGTACTGTTTTTCTAATCAAAATGCTCTAATTTTTAAAAGACAAATTTACTTATCAGAGCATTACTATTTAGCAAAGAAATATCAAATAACTTAGTAAAAGTCTTATTTGTTCAGTAGTACCTAGTAGTGATAAAAAACTTAACTTTAGATATTTCAATTAAAGATAAATGGCATTGGGCAGTGCAGTGGTGGCACAGTGGCAGAGTTCTTGCCATGCCAGAGACCCGGATTTGATTCCTGGTGTCTGCCCATGCGAATAAAAAAAAAAAAGATAAATGGCATTAAATTTTAGCTGAAAGGATGACTATCATTTAAACAAGTCTGCTTGAAGGACTTGGAATTAAAATGTTGGCATACAGTTGTAGAGCTTCTCAAAAGACATCAGAACCTATGTTTAAATGCTTTTGTTCATTTAGCATTTTTATTGAGCACATGCTATGTGCCAAGCATTTTTTTGAGTTTCACTAGATACACCTGCTGCCATTTTTTAGTGATCCCTTTTAATATCACAGTTAAGTATTTGTGGAAATAATGAAAAGCCTTTATCTCTAACCCATGTGATTACTATTTAAAACATTTGGTAAAGGGAGGAGACTGGGGAATTGGGGGGAAACCCCAGAACAAAAGGTCTGTGGACCTAGTCAGGGTTCCGAAAGGTCCTTGAATCCCTCTGAAATTGTATACAGAATGCTGTGGGTCTGTGCTCTCGTGAATAAATTCTGGGGAGAGATTATAACTGGAATCAGACTCTGAAAAGGAGTTCCTGACGCACAGCAGTCTCAGCACTGTTCGTGTGTCTTAGAGATCACACAATGCAAGGCCATTGTTTAAATCAGTAAGACCACAAGCTCACGGAGGTGGGGTCTCTCAGTTATACAGTTGCTTTGTTAATAGGGTCAAGATTTAGATCATGTTTGACTGAAGGTCTGTGTTGACTCTGCCATAATCAGTTTATCGTCAACATGACAGAGGACAAGGAGGATATAAGATGCGAGGCTTGCTTTGGAAAATACACTTTACTGTTTTGTCTTTTTCTGAAAATAAAAATATCACATTAGTTTCCAGTATCTCTTTGGGACTGAGGCAGCATGAGGAGTAAGAGAAAGAAAACTAGTTTTGGACAAAGACAGAACTAAGTGGGATCCTGGCTGCACAGATGAGTGTTTTTTTCCCTTCCTTTGACACCTCCCCAGTCTCATCTGTAAAATGGTGGTAACAGTGGCTGAGTCACAGGGTGAAGGTTAAGATACCATACAAGGGAAAGTGCTTTCTCCCCTCTACCTGCAGAGAGGCAACACAACGATAAATGCACTGTGAGTCACACTCAGTATAATTGCTTGTGATTTCCTCTTGGTGTTTTTTTTTAATAAATTGTGAGAGGTGGTTGTGGGCAGAGTGGCATCTACTGTTTCTCATAAGCCCGGCCCATGAAACTGTTCCCATTCTCCTTAACTTTGTCAGGTATGTGATCCTCAAATTCATCCAAGGAAAGCAGGGAATAGGAAGAGGTGTTTTCAACAATATATTCGTGACTTAAACTTGCCCTGAGTCAAGGAATTACCTGGAAATAAAGGATAAAACTGAAATTAGTCACCTAACATTTCAAATTTTTAGGGATGGTGGGGCATCCAAGTTTTTTTTTTTTAAAAACAGTTGCCTCAGCTGATTTTCTTTTAGGCAGAAATTTAAATTGTGCTGCCTAAGAAATCTATGTGGTGAATCCCTGAGCAAAGGAAAGCCCTGGTTTCTAGATGATTGGGACCTGTGTGTACCTGCAATCAACCAGGCGGAGGTTTCTGTTTTCTATGGATGAGGTAACTCACCAGGTGGATATTGGGCCTGCCCTTTCAGGTTTTATCTCACCCTGATTACAGTGACAATAGGACATCTTTATTCTAAAACACCAAAAAGTAAGCAGAGAACATCTCCCCATGCCCCACTTTTTTTTTTTTTCGGATTTTGTTTGTGTTCTGATTAGAAAACTTTTTACATCCTTATCATCCTTTATTGTTCTCTCTCTCTGGAATGTAGGTAGGTCGTAAACTCCATCCCCATCTTTCAGATGGGGAGATGTGCATGTACCTGTAGGGAGGTATCCAGATAGCTGACACAGTCAAGTCCTGACCGGATGCTGTCTAGTTCCAGGGCCTTTTCTTGCATAAAAATGTGTCTCATCGGGTCAAGAACCAAGAGGGACAGTTACAGCTCAGTAGCTCTTATGAAACATGTTTTTAGAAAGGTTCTAAATATATATATGATTTTTGCTGTGACAATGAGATCTCAGGTTAAGGACTGAAGGCATCACAAGGATATCTAAACATAATATTTGTGGTGAGCCTCCAGAGTTTGTTTTGCATTGTCTGGAGGAGAGTTGAAGGGCAAGCTGGGGGGCATGAGAGGATGAGGAGGAAAGCATCCATCATGTGTGATTCCCCTTCCATCCAGCCTCTAACATTCACTGCTTCTGTCCATCCTCTCCTACATGGCTACACTCCTTTCCACAAGTCCTGGTGCCTGAGTCACCTGTCTAACGCAGTGCATTCCAACAACGCCAGGCTCCTAGGTCAAGCTACGAGAACACTCTTCTTCTTTCCCATATTTTGTATTAAACATAATAAAAAATAGATGTGTACCATTTATACCAGCTGTTCCTCCAGGGCACCTATTTCCACTTCCTCTGTGCTATTGACAAGTGGGGATCCCATCCTGTCAGCTATGTGGGTTAAAAAGAAAATGCCTATGTTGAAAGGGGCAGAATATGTCACTGACCAATTGGACTGCAGCAAAAATCACAGCACAGGGTGATGGCTTAATTGGTATCAGGTGTAGATGGGAAGGCACACAGATGTGATGGGGTGTGTAGTTACCTAATTGTTTTAATGTTCACCCGAGAAGTTAATTGTCAGTGTAGAGTGTGCTAGCAAATTAGGTTCCCACTGTCAGCGTAACTGAGGATAAATGAGGTGTCATGAGTTTCCAATCTGTACCTCTGACACAAACACTTTTCCTGTGGGGAGGAGAACGTTCCCAAGGGGAATCAGCATGGCAGCTAAAGAAATCCATTTGAATAATGTGCATTATTTTCACATTAGAGAAACCTGTCGTCTAGCTGTTGCTGTACCCGTGAGTGGATTTTCCTTTCACATTTGCTTCTGATGGTTTGGGGTTCAGACTCAGCTGGCAAAAGAGTTGCTCTGTGATCCCAGGATATTGAAGTCTGTAACAAGTGTTCCAATAATACTGACAGTGTAATGTTTCATTAAATTTGCTTTCTTTCATATTTTTTGGAATTACTTCCAAAATATATTAGAATATGTGAACAACCATTATAGTTAAATTGCTAAAAAAGTTAAAGTAGAGGGGTAAGGTACAAAGGCTGATTTTTTTAATCCTTATTGTGGCAGCTTCCTTAGTATTGAATGGCTGTTCAGAGCATGGATATAGAAGAAATCTTTGTCCAGAATGGTGAGCATAAAATGTAATACGAAGTCCAAATCTTGACATTTTATTTTGACTCAGCTGTATACTCTCCGAGATTCAATAGGCTCTTCTGTTTGTGCTGTACGTTCTTATATGAAAGTGTGGTTGAATAATCATACTCTGTCATAAGAGAATACATTGGCCACTGCTAACCACGAGTCTTGTATACTTTGCCAACGACTAGACAATGTGCATGCATTTAACTGCATCTGGGAAAGGCCCTGTTCTATGTGTTTCTATAAAGCGTGGTTCCACAGTCATGAAATTGTGCTCCAGAGCTTGATTCTGATTTGACGACCCCAAGGCAATACACACAAGTTGTAATATTGGGGAGATCTACCACTTGTTCTTTTTTATTTCAATTAGTTCCTTTGCTCCTGCTAATAATGGTCCTTAACTGTCCTGCGGCACTGTTAAGGCAAACAGAAGTGAACCTCAGAAACCGTATATTAATTATATGGAACAATTTGGTTGTTGTCAGTGAAGATGCCCATTGGGGTTTTATGTTCTCAAAGAACTGCAGATTTTCTTAAGGAACATTCCTCCTCAGTTGTGGAGCTGCTTTTTCTGTTCCTGCAGCTCCTCTAGTCATATATGTGCAGTACCTACATATAAATGGAGAAAAATCATGTCCGTTGGGCTAAAGGATCTTTTAGGCCCTCCTCCTGTCTCTAGAAAAGAACCTTCCAAGGGAATTTTATTTTTTAAAAGATTCGTCACATATACCTCTTTCTTCTCTTTTAACTTGGATCTTTACCCGTAAGTACACATAAGGTGTTGAAAATCATTATGGCTTAGTTCAAAGATGGAAGTTTAGTTTGTTTTGAGAGCATAATGCATTTCCAGATCTTGATTTGCTCAGACTGGTAATATCCCCTGTTTGTTGCATAACTTCTATTTTGAGTTCTTGTAGAAGGTAAATAAGATGATTTTGTTTAGTTCTTAACAATTTTAAAACAAAGGAAAACTTAGATACAGTCTGGAAATCCCAGTCCCCAGGACTTTTGTAATTGAAGTCTGCCCAGTATTTAGTGTGTGTTTGAAAAATTCTGGCAGACATTTACATTTTAGCAGCTGCAAGGTGAACTAAAACATCAGGTTTCTTGGCTAAAATTAGAAAATAGCAGTCAATGTGGTTATATGAGTTCTCATGCTGATCAAACCCCTGTTACATGGCTAAATATTTAGCAAATAAATATTTGAAAAATGAATTTTACTTGATGATTGCTGTTTGCTAGATTAAAATCTTTCATACTTTAGACTCTGAGAAGAAAACCAGAGGTGAACAGGTCTGGAGAACTCCCCTCTGCAATGATTGGCATTACGTGGAACCCGTGCTGTTTTGTATTCTACTTGCTGTGCTATATATGTTCCTGGATTTCTTTGTTGCTTCTGTCAAGGTCTTTTTTTTTTTTAATCTTAATCTTGGGTTACTTATGCCAGGATTCATGAGTAGAAAATGCAGGAATTTGAGGCTGGTTTCGGGTTGTTTTAAAGTAGGCAATAAAATTTCATTTTTTATGTGTTCATATTTTGAGGGTGTTCAGCATATAACCAAATAAATTAAGAGGCTATGTGCGTGCTTGCAGGAAGGAGGGAGGACCAGAGAAAACATGTATTAGGCATTGTGATGGCGCATCATAATGTTAAGTACAAGAGATTAAAGAGCCACTGTGGATTTTCAGTGGTAAGTATTTGGGGGCCAAGTATTCTAAGTACATAAACATAAAGTTTAAAGATCACTCTTGGTAGGGGAGGCACTTTGCCGTAATGGTGAGCAGAGCTTCTTGTTCTGAGGCAAATAACTTTCCCTTTCTGCACGCCATAGTTCTCCAGATAAAACGAGCGGGTGAGGGGGAAGAGAAGAATCTGGCTTTTAAAATAACTTTTAAAGCAAAGCAACCTTCATTTCTTTCTTTTCAAATTGCCTTTTCTTAAATGTTGCGTTGACTCATTAGATCCCAGACTAGAATAAAATAGAATCCTGGATTTTGAAGGGTCAAAAGGATATTCAGTCAATACTCAGGTATAATCTCTTTAATTCTTAAAACATGTATAAAATGGCTCATGTTAATGACCATTGAAATGAGTATTCCATGTCTGAACCCTAAGGAACGGCTATTGGATGGTTTTCTATGTGAGGCATCCATTGCTAATGGTGAGAGTTACTTTGGAGTTTTTGGGGAGCATATGAGGAAACCAGAAAGATTAGGGACACTTAGGCAGTAGTAAAAACGTTGGACGAAGTTCATTAGGCTGGAACTATTTGCTTATACCAAGAACAACAATGAAAACAGTGTTAGGGTTGGGTGAGGTCAGGAGCAACTGCACACATTAAACTGGGTTCGTGGAAAAAGGGTGAAAGGGAAGTGGGGCTGCTTAGCCTGTGGGCTGCAGTATGAGCCAAGAATTCTGGCTCCTGACCCGGGATCTCCCTGCATTTTCTAGCCCACAGTCTTTGCAGCCCTGTTTTACAGTGTCATAGGTATGAGACATTTTGTTTTGTAACTTGTTGAAGTCGGCCTGTTGAATGTGGCCAATTTTCAGATAAGCGGGGGTGCTAATTACTAGCCTTGTCCTAGTTCAGAGGAACTTTTAGAGCTTTTCAAAACCCACTCGTATTTAGGCCTCATTTACGCTGTTCAAGTGGGGATTACGATGGTAATTCATAACACGGAGAAGCGTGGGCAAGCTTGACAGTCTTAACAGTCTAGCCGTTGAAATTTTATTGTTTCTAACAAAAATTGTATTATTCCCAACAGAAAGGCAGTTTACCTTTACATTTGCAGTGCCGCTTGTTATCATTAAAAATAAGCTTTGAATGGTTGAGTAGTTGGCACTAGTTCACAGTATGAGGGCTACAGAGGTGACCCTGTGGAGAGATACTTTAACTTCAGAATTGCCATTAAACACCGACTCATTTGATGCCACCATGATCTGCTGGGCACTTGGGCAGATGTAAAGTTGACGAAGTTACAGCCTTGCCCTTGACATGTACACTTAAGAGTCTGGGGGAAGAAGAGACTTAACAGCTAAAGTAATTTAGAACAGAGACAGGTGTATTTTAATTCTTGTTACATATGCGAGCAAGCTGCTGCTCCACAGGGCTCAGCTTTTCATAGAGTGCATTAGCATTTCCCAGGATTGTTAAGTCTCATGTGACCTCTGTCAGTCGCATGACCACACCTGCGGCAGTGGTCAGAGGGGTGAGTTTTTAGCAGACATTTATAAAGGTAATTAGTTCAGTGATCCAACAAGCTCACCTTTCAGCCCCCAAACACTGTAGTAAAGACATTACTTTGAGCCTCTTTATATTGAATTGCCTTGGTTCCTCCCATCTTCTTTTTTGTAAGCCTCCTGGCATTTGTTTAGCTTGAATGGTCATGAATAAAAGACTCAGAGCTAGCTTTGGAGTCGGCCCCTGAAGTGGGCAAAAGAGGCTTCAGATTGCCTTCTGGTCCCCAGTTTTGATTCCCTCCTCCGTGTGCTTGAGCCAGGAACGCCCCCATGGCACTGTCCGTGGTTTTCACCAGGGAGCTTTTGGAGCCAGCCAGCCTGGCTGTGGGGAGCCTCATTATTACCTCTGGCCAGCAGACCCCTGGCTTTTAAAATGCACCATGAAATCTTTGCTCCTGGTGTGTACTGTCACATAAATTGTGGTCTAATTTAAAGGTTTCCCCCATGCACCGGTATTATAAGTTGTGGCCGAGAGAAATAACATAAATGCCTATTGGCCTCCTACACCCCCCTCTTAGTTCGCAAACATCTTTCAGAAATTGGGGTTATCTGGGCTTTGTGAAAGGAGGTTTTTGCACAGCTCATTCAGCATTGTTCAAGGCAGTAACACATCACTGAACAAATTGCCCCCTTGCATATGCTAATCCTGCATTTAAAAGAACTCATTGTAACATGTTCTGATGCTTTAGCCTGAGGGGAGATGGGAATTGAAGGGATGTCAGATCCTGTCATGTGACCCCAGAATATCTAAAATGCCTGTTTTCTTTGGGTCAACAGTTTGTACTCTGCATATGCCAATGAAAGTATCATGTGTGATTTGAGATTAGTCCTTACCCCCTGCTTTTGTGGGGCTTGGGGGCGCGGGGAGCTGGCCTCACTATTGAGGATTCACTGGCCGAAATTCCCACTTTGGGGCTTAAATTTCAGAGCGATTGGCGAAGAACACCAAATCTTATTTTCAACAATAAATTAAAGGAATTCAAAAGAGTTCTTTCATTGTTGCTGTGGAAAATGTGATTTGCCTGTTAGGGGACAATGCTGTTAGTCCCACCCTTTTAGCATGGCACACATTACTCTTAACAGTTTATAGAATGTGTCTGATGGAATAACCTCAAGTTTTGCTCATAGGCTGTTTATATTCCTAACCAGGAAGTCACAGTAGAGGGAAAAGTAACATCCACATGTAAACATCAAGCTCCTATTCCTCTTGGCAGTAAACAGAACAGAAGAACATTTTGATTGGTCAGGGCCAGAAGGATCGACCAGGATTGCAAAGTCTGGGCTCTTTTTAAGTGCATAAATCTCTATAAATGTTTACCATCCAGGTCTTTTGATGAGATGAACTAAATGGAATGAAAAGCTGTGTCAGTATCATATTTCTAAATAGCTATCACATCCAGCTTGGATTTTCATGTGTACAGAGGGACCTGGGAAGAAATCTTTGATTACTTTTTTTTTTTGTCTTGTAGAGTAATTCCCTCTTGGTACCTGACAGTCTAAGAGGCACAGATAAACGCAGAAATGGGCCTGAATTCTCCAACGACATCAAAAAAAGAAAGGTGGATGATAAGGACTCCAGCCACTATGTAAGTAAATAAAAGGCCTTAAATAATAATTGTTCACTTACTTACTCACCTTCCAAATGAGTATACAGAGTACCCCAGGATCTCAGTGTAATTCCATATCCCTTAAGATAATACAATAGAGAGGATAATTTCTTCTTTTGTAGGATATTATTTCCCTTTAAGACAGTCAGTTATATTTCTGTCAAGCTCAGTATTACTTTTAGTTTTTTTGCCTTAGTTATTTATCAAAGGGGATATTAAATGTGGGGCCAGCTTCATGGGTGTGTGACCTGCTGGGCAACTAGACAGGACCCTGCTCTTAGAAAGGCACTGCCCCACCTTTGTTTAATGTTCTGCTGTTGCTGCTTTCAAATTCCCAAATTTTGAACAGGAGACTTTGTATTTTCATTTTGTCCTGGGTTCAGCAAATTTTGTAGTCATCCTGCTAAAATAATCAGGGTGAAAGTTCTGGTGCTGCAAGATACCCTTTTGGAAGCTTTCCTCATAATCTGTTGAAGCTTATACTTAAAAGGCTGATCCTCTTCTGCAGTGATCAGTTGAGTAATGTTAGTCCATGATGGAAATGGAAGAAAGGTTGGAGGCATCTGATTGAAACCCTACAAGTGAGATCACACGACTGCTTTCTGACACAGCTCTCTGAGTTAAAACCATATTTGAGAGGAGCAAGCCAAGCCAAGAAGCCACTGGCTCTGTTCTCAGGGTCGTGAGCGTTACAGTTGACATATGACTTGGAGTTTCTTTGTGTGTCCCTGGGTGTCTATTTCAGGATCGATGAATTCTCAGGAACAGTATGAGAGTACTGTGCTACACTGGGCCACTTCCTTGTTGCTTTTGAAGGGAGAGTCCCCTCCCCCCATCTTGCTGCCCTGTGAGCTATGTGACCTTTAAATGATAGGCCTCTCTGTGCCTCCGGGGCTGGCTCAAGCCTATAGCCAACAATAGGAGCATTTCTTGAGTACTGAATCAAGTTAGTGCCAGGTACAGTGTGCTCTTTTACATGGATTATTTCATTTTACTCTCCTAACAGCCCTGTGAGTTTGGTAATCAGTCTCCATTTCAAATATAAAGAAACTGAAGCACAGATTTTTTTAAGTAATTTGCCCAAGGTCATAGCTAGTGGCAGAGCCTGGAGGCAGCCCTACTCCAGAATATTAGCTCTTAATCACTGTGCTAAGATTCCAGAACTGAGATCCTGACACTGGATATTTTGCTTAGAGGTCCTCAGTTCAGTCCATACTTTGCAATATAGTTTAATAGCATCCTGAGAACCACAGTAGTTGGTCTCCCTACCCAGGCCAAGCCTTTTTAGCACATCCTAATTTTCCTTTATCTGTTGTCCAGAGCATGTATGTAGTGTTATTGTCACATCACCTACTACTGTGTTAGCAGGTGCATAACACACAGAAATTTGCTCTTATTACAATTCTGAATTGTTTTCTGTGAGGCTTCTTCCTGTATCAACAAGTTATTTAATCATGACTGATTTGGAATCCTTATTTTATAACCTGCTTATCCAGGTATGTCTGGTTGGGTAGGTGGTTGGATAATGTATGGAGGTTATATTTGCAAAGGCCTCAGCCTTAGATGCCAGGGGTATGCTGTACTGTGAAGGTTTGTATTTGCAGAAGGAGCCATTACAAACCCAAGATTTAAATGATAGAATACTTAACGGACTCATTACTTCACAGTTCTGTTTTAATAAATTGTTTGCTACTTTTTACCACTTCAGTTACTACCTGGGCCATTTTTATTTTTTATCCCTAAAAGGGAACCCTCTTTAGTTTATATTCCTTACCACCACCCTTTTGTCCCCCTTGGGTTCTTAAAACCTGAAAACATTTATGCTTTTCTTTGGCTTTACTGACCTAAAAGAAAACAACTTTTATTAAGTATTCATTTTTTTCCTTTATTGCATAAAAATATTTCTTTCAAAACACTATTATTTTGTACTACTCAGGCTTCCTCATTGGTTGCAATTTTATGTTGTTGCTTGTGAATTATATGGTGCCTTATAACAGTGATTCAAATGTATTTTGTAACACGTTATCAAAGTCAGTTGGGTCTCACACACGTAATGCTCTAAGTACTTTTAGGAATAGGCTAGAAAAACATTTAAGACATAAATTTAGCGTTGAGGGTAAACTTTCGGATCTGGACTTGGGTCACTATGAATAATATTTTTATACTAATATTTCCTACCATTATTTATGTATTCTTAATTGACAATGATGACCTCAGTATAGGGATTATTTAGATCATAAATTAGGAGCCTGCTCCTTTTGGAGAATTTGCTTGGACCCATTGCGAAATCCTGCTCTTTCCATATGTTGTCATGTTACTCTACATTAAAAGGACCAAACACCTTCTGGTTAAGAAAGTAGACTATTTCATCCTGTAGGGGTCATCTGATCATTAAATTAAACAGCTTTTCTGAATCTTTTCCAAGTTCAGTGTCACCTTGGAGTTTCCTCTCATTAGCAAATTTTATGGCTTTATGAGGAGATAATAAAAGCGTTATTGCGGGTTGCCAGGGCCCTCCAAATTTTGCCATCCTACCTTCCTTATATCTCTCCAGAAATATTCTGGGCTGATTGCTAAAGAGGTTTATTCTTAACATAAGGCTGGTCTTAGTTCCGTATTCCAGTCTGCAGCTAGCTTGTTTTTCATTTTCTTTCTTTTAAAATAACTAATAGTTGTACTGTCGGGAACATGGTTCGGGTGTGTTTATCTTTATAATTATGGATAGTCTACAGCATCAGTTGGTTGGCTATCTTCAAGGTGATACATATAGAAGAGTTGTAGTTAATTGAAAATCAAATGGGAACAGTGCTCTGATGCTATAGGGATGTGTGCATTTCAGACCACAAGAGCAGTTCAGCTATTGCAGTCATTTATTGAGCCTTTTCTATCTACTGGTCATCTGCAACTTGCCTTCACCTGTATGCAAGTTGTGATTGTGTAGCTGGTATGCTGCTGCAACAGAGTTCCTGCCTGGGGCTTTGTGTAGTCAGATGAGAAGAGGAGGAAGGTGGTATCTGTTATCAGAGTTGGCCATCTGGAAGGGCCTGCGAGCACATTCCTGGTAATTTTTTAGCCTATTTACCACCAAGGGTCATAGAAAGAAAATCACCTGGGTCTCAAATCCTTTCTCAGCCATTCACTAAATGGCATTAACCTTTTTCTTCCCAGGACAGCGATGGTGACAAGAGTGATGACAATTTAGTTGTGGATGTATCTAATGAGGTAACCCTTCTTTTTATGAGCTTTTATCTTGTGTCTTGAAAAACATCCTGTTAAAAATTGAACAGTGAATGAATGAGGCAGAATCTTCATTGATGTAGTGGTCTCCTATCTTTTTTTTTTTTAACTTTTTATTGTAGTAACATATATATATATATATAAAACTTAGAATTTCCCGTTTTTTTTTTTACCACATTCAATTGTACAGTTCAGTGGTAGTAATTAACGTTCACTCTACTGTGCTGCCATCACCAACATCCATTACTCCAGCTTTTTTGTCACCTCCAATAGAAACTCAGCACCCGTTAAGCAATACCTTGTATCTTTTTACATTAAGAACTTAATGATTGTTCATGGATGGAGCAATTATGTCTTAATTGACATGAAGGTTTATTTCCTTTTTTAAAAAAACCTGTTTACGTCATCATCTTGGAATCCTAAATTGAGTGTGAGGTGCCCCTTTCCTTTCAGTGGGCAAAGTTCACCATGGTGGGGTGGGGGTGGAGGCATAATAAATTGGTTGTGGGTTTTGTTGTAGTGTTCTTTATGGTATCATCATTGGGTGTGTTTGCAGATACCAGCCTGTTAATTATAACAGCACTGTTAGCCTTTTGTGTTGGTGTTTACATCCCCAAATCTAAAGGACCGTTAGTATTCTCCTTTAATTTAGAGAATTAATGTGGAAGTAGAGTGAGTAAGGGGAACATGAGGGGAAAGGTCCGTCTGTTATAAGCTAAATGGTGACAACTTTGATTATGCTCGTTGAGGACCCTTCTTCTCCACGGGCAAGCCCAGCACATTCACCCCGGGAAAACGGAATCGACAAAAACCGCCTTCTAAAGAAAGATGCTTCAAGCAGCCCAGCATCCACGGCCTCTTCAGGAAGTTCCACTTCTCTGAAATCCAAAGAAATGAGTTTGGTAAGTATTGAGAACTGTCACTGGTCTGTTTAACTGTTTATTTTTTTCTTTATGGACCAGAAGACCCTGAAATATGATGTTTTATTCATCGAGGGCTGTATTTTGAATATTTCCAAATTAAACTCATTCTTTTGCTGTATGCCCTCCCATGGTTTTTATATGTTATCTCTCAGTCATCTATTTTGTGACACAGTTAGAGGGAGGACCACACTTTGTTGTTCATTGCCTTCTTATATTCCTGCCCAAAGACTTCTGAAACTCCCCGTTTGGAAAATGGTTCAGACCCTCTGGGGTTCTAAGAAGTCTTCATTTTCTAAGCTGTCCATTTTACTTGGTTTTAGACTGACTGCTAAAGTTGGGGCACCTGATGATTAGGAAGCTGGTCAGAATGGTCACTACACAAAGCACTGGGCAAAGCCGGCACCTGGTGCAGAGTGACAGGGTCGGGGGTAGTGCGTCCCACCCTGTAGCATGTGTTCCCTCACTCAGCAAATATTGTGGAGTGTGTCCTCTCCTTCCACTTTCACAGTTAACAGTGCCATAAGAACCTTTTAGCCAATCCTTACCCAATCTCCCAGACCTAGTGAAATTAGCCCATTTCACTGGGAATGGCTTTGTTTCCTAGGGCTGTCACCAACAACATTCCATAAACCGGGTGGTTTTCTCACAGTTCTGGAGGCCAGATGCCAGAAATCAAGATGTTGGCAGAAATCAAGGTGTTCCCTCCAAAGGCTCTAGGGAGGAATCCTTCCTTGGCTCTTAGCTTCCAGTGGTTGCTGGCCATCCTTAGTGTTCTTTGGCTTACAGCTGTATCACCCTAAATTCTGTCTTCCTTTTTGTCTGTGTGTCTCCTTTTTACAAGGACACCCTTCATGGGATTTAAGAGTCCTCCCTAATCCAGTATGACCTCATCTTAACTTGCTTACATCAGCTAAGACTCTTTTTCTAAGCAAAGTCACATTCACAGGTAATGGGATTAGGACTTTAGCATATTTTTTGGGGGGGGAGGGGGCACAATTCAACACACAACAGAGAGGGAAGCGTGAGTTACAACTTGCCAAGGCGCTAAATAGGCCATCCAGTCTCCAGAGAGCTGAGGGTTCTCTAGTCCATGCTCTTTTCTGTAACGGTGCTTCTTGGACTATGCTTTAAACACTGTATTTGAAGATGTTCTCGACTCCTGAAGGACCCCTGACTGGTGCCAAGTCTCTGGTCTGTCCTGGTAGCTGCCATAGTTTTCATGGAGCCAAGTTGGGTAGTGACACTTAACTCCAAAGGGTTATTTTTTTCAGACAAGTTCTAGGGCTTTTGCCTCTGAGATCCTCCAGTAAAACTGATGGTCCTGCCTTCTACCATCATTACTTTCAGTCCACCTGCTACGTAAAGGCATGATTAGAAAAGTGTCTTCCCTCTGACATTCTTGGTGGCTCTGGCATTTGTTTCTGTGTGACCAGGAACTATTCTTGAGGTGGGCAACTTTCTAACTTGGCACAGCTCCAAAGTCCACAAGCCTGATGGAAAATACTTTTTAAAATAAAATCTGTGGAGGAAGAAGTGTGATCATGTTCTGCATCTCTAGCTGTAGTTTTAATTCTGGCAGGAAGAGGAAAGGTCAACGTTTCTCGCTCACAAGTTAATGCTGTCAACATTGTGTGGATTTATGAAAATTGGCTGAGGGAGTAGCTAGAAGGTGCCCAGTGTCCCAGCTGCTGTTGTGATAAATTGTGTAATATGGCTTGGATTAAAAATAATACTCATTTAATTTGTTTAATGATACCAGCATGAAAAAGCCAGCACGCCTGTTCTGAAATCCAGCACACCGACGCCTAGGAGTGACATGCCCACGCCCGGCACCAGTGCCACTCCAGGTCTCCGTCCAGGCCTCAGCAAGCCCCCAGCGATGGACCCCCTCGTTAACCAAGCGGGTAGAGCATCACCTCTTATTCCTCTTTGATTTTTTTTTCCCTTTCCCAACTAGTTCTTCTGTTAACCTTGTGATGGAACTTCCCCGTGAATATTAAGTGCACCACGGCCACCCTCCTTCCTATCTCTGAGAAGCTGCGATAAGAAACAGATGTTTGTCCTTGAGTTTCAGCAGCTGTACCCTGTTCTGTCTCCTGACTATTTACATTCAGCTTTTCTTTTATTTCCAAAGAATCCAAATGCTAGGGACTTCAATAAGTTTCTGATAATTATTCCAAAAGTAAGCTCCTTACCAAACCATCGTTGTGTGTCTAAGTTAGCTAATATTGACCGAAACGGCTGGCTTGGCCGCCTAAGTGTGCTTCTTGCTTACTTTAGTTGGCTGGTTTTCTGTCGGTACATCCCTCAGGAATCAGTGGTCTCTCCTTCAGTGGAAACCGAGAGTGTTTTCACGGAGACTCCGGCCCACGAATAAACTCATAACTTTCAACTTTATCTTCCTCCTTGGGAAAGGGAAAATAGTTAACAGCTTGGGCTCAGAGGAAAATAGGCACTGGAATATTCCTGCTAAACCCGTGCTTTGGTTTACATAAATCCAGGATGGGGTTTTCATTTGGAATTGGTACCGGGGAATGGAAAGTTCGGACTGAAGGAGAAATCTTGGATTTTATCAAGAAAACCTTCTTTTGAGATTAAGTCAGGTAAACACAGTGCCTGTCCTTTGGTTCGCCCTCTGTAAATTGGGTGTAATAATGCTGCTTAATTCCCCCGATTTCCCATGCTGCGGTGTAGACCGCTGAGAAAATGTGCGGGTAGGGCTTCCTCTCAGAGCTTTTCTTTCCGGTAGAGGAGGTCCGCTCTGGGAAAGAATGGCTCCTCCTTGTAGAGTTGAGGTAATTTTTCTCATGAAGCCGTCTCTCCCCTCCCCATAATGAAAAACTCCAAAAAATTGACGCCAGAATCGCCAGGCAGGCTTGGCTCGGAACGCGTCGACTGAGTCTCGGGCTGCTCGCGTTTCCTTCTAGCAGCGGGTCTGAGGACGCCCCTGGCAGTGCCCGGCCCGTACCCCGCGCCCTTCGGGATGGTGCCCCACGCGGGCATGAACGGCGAGCTGACCAGCCCCGGCGCCGCCTACGCCAGTTTACACAACATGTCTCCGCAGATGAGCGCCGCAGCCGCCGCCGCCGCCGTGGTGGCCTATGGGAGGTCCCCGATGGTAGGCTGCCACCGCTCGGTGCTGGGCGTGGCCTCGGGGAGGGGGCGGGGGAGGGGGAGGGGCGGGCCCAGGGAGCCGCAGCCTGGATCAGCGCAGTCCTGCTGGGTCCAGGCGGAACCCGCGCGCGGCTTGTGCTGGGGCCTTCTGCGAACCCTGCACGGGCGTCCTGAGTTCCTGCATGGGCCGGTGCCTTTACCTTCTCAGCCTTCATAGACATGTCCGCTCATTGAGTCAGGACCAAACTTTTTTGTCTGTTCGTGTGGATGAAAAAAGGCAGTGTTCAGAAGCTACTTCAGTGGTTCAAGGGAGGTCTGGTTTTCTCCCACCAAAGTAGATCCTTTTTTTTTTTTTTTTTTTTTTCTGAAGGCGATGAAATGACTCGAGGAACTCAGAAGTCTTCTCATTCGTTTTGTTAAGCTTTTTTTTTTTTTTTTCAAATATACCTTAGAAGAAAATGTTTGAGAAACTCTAGCTTTTGGTTTCTCCGTCGCTGATTTTTTAAACCTCATAGCGTGGCTTATGTGTAAGAAATGGTCTCAGTGCAGCAGGTACAAATACGAAGGGTCTGTGCAATCTCACGGGCAGGGTTTTTTCTTCTTTTTTTTACTGCTTTCTGCCACTATGTAAACGGACTAATTTTTAACCAAGAAAATTCAAACTACATTTGAAGGGTAGAATTTACAGTGTAATCATGTATTAAGAAAAGGAAATAGGTTATGACCCATAAATAGCAAATAAAAGACCCTAAGTCATTTCTGTTGACATTTGGTATTGATCATGTACAATTCTTTTCTTCCCCTCTTCAAATAGCATTACTTCCAATAATTTGGGGTGATGTCAAAATTTTTTTTCCTCTTTCCTTTACTTGCAGTAGTAGAGAAGTCTGTGCACTGGAGGGCGGGTGAGTTCAAGGTCAGGTGGGCAGCTGAGGTTGCAGATACCAGCATCAAGGTCCATAAAGTAGGCAATTCATGTATGAACCCTTAAGCATTAGCTTAGGCTAGTGTAGCTCAACCCAGGGTGAATCGTGTCCCCCAGAGGATATCTGGCAATATGTGAAGACACTTTGGTTGTCACAACTGCAGTACAGTGTGCATGTACTAAATGCATGTACTGCTAAATGTCCTGCAATGCCCATGACAGCCCCCACAGCAAAGAATTATCTGGGATGGAAAATGAATTTCTAATGAAAAGTCTTTAAAGTGTTAGCAGGATGCCTATCTTGACATAAACTGAGTCTGCAATGCTTTATTTTTGTTTACAGGTTGGGTTTGATCCCCCCCCTCACATGAGAGTCCCTACCATCCCTCCAAACCTGGCAGGAATCCCTGGGGGTAAACCGTAAGTACCTCTAACTCCTTGGTTTTCTTTTAAAGGCAGGTACTTAGTCATTGGTATTAACACACTAGAATTCCAGAGGGAGCTCAGGCTTGGGTGTTTCCAAGGAGATTTCTAATGTCTTTTTCTGAGTGTTAACACTTTCTATAAATAGGCAGCTTGTAGGTGTCATGCCTCTGTCTTCTTAATGTTGGTGATCTCATGCATTCAGTTATTTCTGGAGAGAAGCTGTTGGAGATGGAGGCAAGGAGGGAGGAAAGAATTGGAGGTGGTTGGGCCTCCTTGCTTAACCCTCCTTGGGAAGACTGCTTTACTTTGCCATTTGGTGAGACCATAGCTCCTAGAGGCTTTCAGTGGTACTGTGTTGTGGGCAGTAAGCTGCCATAAACTCCTGAAATCTCAGAAATTTGAAATGTGCTGTTCATATTGCTGTTCAGTAACACCCTTTCCTTATTCTGGTGGTAAAGAGAGTTGTTTGAGGGGTGGGGTCTGTTGGATGCCAACCTCCTAGGTTGACCCCCAAGTGAAGTTTTGATAAGGGCGTCATTCTGACATACCTAAAGAGCAAAGTGCCTTTGTGAAGAAGCAAGGAAGATAGGCTAAAAGTCACAGAAGAATATTTATAATTTGAAAAATCGAGTTGATTGTTATTCCTGGATCACTTTAAAAATCACTTGCTTTCCATAATGTAGGTGATTAGAAATGGGATGTAAAAGTTTTCCGAAAATTCTCAAATTTTTTTGAAAAGTACGGTTGAAATATGAGCACTCATCTTACTTCCCAGCAAATACTCTAGCTATCCCCTAAGATGGGAGATGATACAAAGCCTTTTCAAACTTGTTAATTTTCTGAATGAGAGACTTAACGGTATATGTGCTAGGCCTTCGGTTTTTGTTGAACTTTGTATTCATGTCATTCCTTTAAGCTTTTATCTATGCTTCAGTTGCACATTGCATTATTGCGTTATTTTGAATGGTCCATTCAAATAACCTGTCATCCTTGTGTGGTTTAGATTAGAGTCTTGTTTCAAATAAACCACCAGCATGGGGAAAAATTGAATTCCTCACCCCATCACATGCTTTTAAGACAGCAGATTCCCATTACTCCACTTTTCATAGCATTATAATAGCTATTTCATGGTGATTTGTTTCATGATGAAATGAGGCTTTCATCTATTCTAGGAATTAATAGAGATTTTAAGAATTTAAGGTGACATGTAGGTGAAGAGAGAAATTGGGGGATAGGGAAATATTGCTAAATGCTTCTTAACTTGTGGCTCTCTTCCAGTTAGGTAGCTGTGAACTATGCTGGTGTTTTCTTGGGAACACCTCCTTGCTTCCAGCCTGGGTTGACCTCTGAACACTTAGGTGTTTCTGATCTGTGGTTTTTGGCACTGTAACTGTTCCCTGGCCTACGGATGAGTGAGTGAATAAGGCAGAAATGAGACTATCATGAAAGAAGCAATAATAATAAGAATTAGTGAATCTTTGGGGAGGGAATAATAGGCTAAATTGACCTGTTAGGGAAAGCCAGCTTCAAGGCTCAGACGTGTGGGGTGTATCCAGCTGTGAAGACCCCACCTTTGAATGTGCCAGGAGAGGGAGATGGGGGGGTGGGCAAAGCAGTGAGCTGCAGCGCTGATGTTTAAAGCTGTAGGGGACCGTTAACGCAGACCCTGCTCCCTCCTTGTACATGTGTGTGTATATGTGTGCACGTGCGAGTGCACGTGTTAATAGCATGTTTTAGTAGGTATCTGCATAGACAAAAAAGCTTAACCCTCCAGTGATTGACAGAAGTGGTGTGATGCTCATGATAGCCAAAATATTCCTGTTCCTTAGCATACGAGTTCCTCAGATTCCTGTGTGTTCAGCTCTCTGTAAGCGAAGATGTGACGCACCTGGGGGAAAGGACAGCGGACAGAGTGGCAGAGTTGGGAGGCCTGTGTGTCAGAGGCTTTCCTCATTGTAGTTGGTATTGCCCTTGGTCTCTGGGTGTGAGCATCACTGCTGTCTCTAAAACAGTTTTAAGTGTCTTTTATTTGGTTTTTAAAGATTCTCTTTCAAGTTTGAGATCAGCCATAGGATGTAGGAAATGGAATTAATTAATATCAGGGATAAATGAGCTTCCCCATTGTCCACGGGATGTGAACTCCTATAGTCTTACTCTCCACATGAATCCATTAAGAGGGTGTGTTGTGTTGAAATTGTCTGAGGCTGTACCTCTCAAACCATCCAGGGTGACAGACTATTTTTTTTTTCAGTCTGTCAAAAATAGATACTTTTGTAGCATACAATAGAAATGAATTGCTAGAAAAATGAAAAAAAAAATAGAGAGGAAAAGAAGTAAAAGCCCCAGTTTCTTGTTACAAGAGTCAGCAGTCATGAACTTTGTCAGGTTGCTCTATCAGAGTTTCAAAAGAGTTTCCTCGTCTCCTCCTCTTGAAACACTTTGCAGACCATACTTGAGAACTGGTCTGAGACATTTAAGAGAAATGATGATAAATCCTACCCATCCAGGGTAGGATGAAAAGGTAGTAAAGGTTTTCAAAATGCCGTTCTCTGAGAAATCCCAGTTGAAAAAATACTTCTCTTAGAAAAGTGATTTGAGTGGGGTGGATGGAAGTGACTATTCATGGACTCCTTTAAGTGAGAATTGTGTGCCAGTCTTGGTGCTAGATGCCAGACGTGCTGCAGGAAATACAGTGGACCTGGCATCCCTGCCTTGGGTGACTAATGATGTAGTAGAAACATTAAAAAAAAAAAATTCCCCGCCATGGTTAAATTTCTGTTAAGTACTATGAGAGTAAAACAGTCATAGGGACACATATAAAGAAATGACCAAAGTTAGAAGGGGAAGGACTTCCCTGGTTGGGAGAAGGTGCAGGGGAAGGCATGTAAACTAGAAGCTGAAGCCTGTGCAGGAAGGAAAGAGTTGACCAGGGAAGTAGAGCAGAGAAGGGTGGGTCACTGCAGGCAGAGTGTATGTCAGGGAGTTCAAGGGATTCACATGAAGTGGAGAGCCTACCAAACAGTGTCATACCAGAAGAATTCAGTTGGGGTTGGGTGGATCTTAAAGTCCAGACACTGTAAATGCTCATCTGTGGTTTGTGTCTCCTGTGGTGTACTTACCAAGTGACTCTGCCTCTGCTTGTCTGTGTCCAGGGATGGGGACTTGCTGCAGCCTGGAGCAATCCATTTTCCATGGCTGTGCAAAAGTTCTTCCAACCCTTAGCCAAAACCTGTCACCCTGCAACTTTTATCCATCAATCCTGGTTCTTTCCTGTCCCCTGAGTACACAGTGCACTGCTAATCCATCATCCTCATGACAGCTCTTCAGATATTTGGAGACCACCCTCTCGCCACCCGAGGCTTCTCTTTGGCTGAGTGCGTCCATTTCTTCAGCCATAACTTACAGGATGTAATTTCAGGTTCCTATGCCATCTGTTCGCTAAAATCTACTTCCAGTTACCTCTTTCTGGTCTTCCCTTTCACAAATGTTCATGGAGATTTACCATGTAAGCATAGGGACATTAATCAAATAATCACAGAATTAATGGAAATTGATAATTAAGAGCTAAGACAGAAAGAAAAACTATTCTGTGAGAACCTATGACAGGGGAGAGGGGGTGCTGACTGTGTCTGGGAGGGATCCCTTGCAGCAATGTGTTTTGAACTGCATTAACCTGATAGGGGCAAGGAGTGAACCTCTAGGCAAAGCGACCAGCAAGTGCAAAGGCTCTGTGGCCTCACCTCGTTTTTATCAAAGTGGAATAGAACAAGGTGATTCACGGTGCCGCCATGCTAGCCTCTTGTTTCTGGTATTAAAGACCTATGATCTCAGTAGGTCTTTCTAACCAACCTAACCTGGTCATTTTTCCTCCACACCAGTTTTTCCTTAGTTCCTGTCTTTGCTAAAGACTCCATCCCCATTTTCTCTAACATCACAGCCCAAACTTTAGCCTTTGTTTCTTCCATGTTAATTCCCATTTTTTGTTAAAATCATCACCTTTTTTTATACCCACTTCTGCCAATACACTTCTAGATGAATTTTCCCCTTTTTTCCATACTCTCACCCCTCAACCTTAATCAAATCACCATCAGCTTATTCGCATTATAAAGAAAATACTTTCTGATTTGGTCTATTTCTTGCTCAGAGATCTTCAAAGTTGAAATAAACTCCTGATCTGGCATTGAAGACCCTCCAGTAATAACCCCAGCCTGCTTTTCTAGCCGGTTGTCCTGTGTTCTTTACATTCTCCGTGGTCTTGCCAGTGGAGTGATGCCCTATTCCGAGATGACTCTGCCCCTTCTACCTGGAGCCACTTTTCAGTAGTCTTTGCTTCTTCCTGTTGATATATTTTCCATGGCTGCCTTCCTAGTAAAGTCTCTGTGACCCTTTCCATCATCTATGATCTCTCTCCAGAAACATCTTGAGACATCATGTGACGCTTTCTCAATTTGGCCCTGGGTTATGATCCTGTGTACATACCACATTTCTGTCTGTTCCTCCCCATTAGATTCCTTTGAGCACAGCCCCCAGTGAACAAGTGTTTGTTGCATCATGTGGGTGAGAGGTGAACCCAGAATTGCCAGGTCCTCACAGGCAGCAAGACCCAGCGATTAATACTTTTGGAAAGGACATATACACTTACCCTTTTAGAATGAAGTAGTGTTGATTGATAAGAGGTAACCCTGACTTTGTTTTCCAACCCTTTAATTGGTATTGACTGGTTAGCTTCACTTGAACTCATTTTTAGCATGAGGAAATTATTCCCCCAAGCTCTGTGGAGATCATCGGCAAGATAAATCCCACGGTTAGGTAGATCAACCTCTCCTTGTTATATTTCACACCCCCTCCCTCTAAGACTTTTTTCTGGCCATTAACACAGCTTCTCTCCCTAGAGACTACTCTACCTGCCTCCCAGGGTTGCACCTAGAATTCAGTAATAACTCAGACTGATAATAGTTTGGCTTAAGTTTCCAGGTTAGTCCTTTCATCGGTGCCACACATAATTCAGAAATCATCCACCCACTTGTTTAGTGTTTAAATAAGTCTTAAAATACCTTTTCGTCTTTTGGATCTTAAAGGGACAAGAAAATCCTAACTACATTTGGGGTGTGATTGCCTCTTAGGAAAACATGTTTTACAGCAGTGAAAAGAGACCCTTCTCAGGCTTCTAGCCAAAAGGGAGTTTCTGTAGCAAGTGGTTCCCTGCTGTTCTCTCCCTTTCCTTGTCTTGCTTCTGGATCCTCTGTTAGGGTCCTCTCCTGATTTATTTAGTGGATTTGAAAATGAATCCAGCTCATTTTTACCTGGCATGATTTGAGGGTTTTTTTTTTTTTTTTTGTCTATTAAATGCTAAAAATAACATGCCCGTTTTATGTTTTACTATAGCTCTGTGGGTTTTAGTTGAACATCTCTTTTTTACCCGGTATCACAGTTGCTTTCGTGGCTTTTTGTTTTGGTCTAAATTGGCTCTCTAGGAACTGTTTTCCCCTTGGGAAAGTTGATGCCCTCTCTTAGTGACGTTTGGTGTGACTGCTAGAAATTCTGGGGGAAAAGTTGACTGGCCTAATGCAGGCGCCTTCTTGTTTCAGCTTATTTGCCCTGCCAGAGTGACCTTTCAAATGGTCTTGATTTATAAGTGATTAGGTTGCAGTAAGCAACTTGTGGTGTTTAGGTCCATGTATTAAGTACCAGCTGAGTTCCAGGCAGTGGAGCTGGCTGGTGAAGTTGTCCCACCAGTCACTGAAGCACTCTAATGGTAGACAGACATGTAAACAGGTGTAATAGTGTGTAAAGTGCTGGAGTAGAGATTTATACCCGGAAAAGGTCATGGTAGGCTGAGGAAGGGCAGAAGTGACCTGTGCTAGGGAGGGAGATAGTGCTTTTCTAGGCACATGGCTCAAATGCAACAGCATACAGTATTTTGGGAGACTGGCCCATTGTCCCACATGGCTGGTAATTTAAGGTTCAGGACGGTCGATCCATCACGTGAAACAGGTCTTGTTGGCACCAGATTGTGGAGGGCCTGGCGTACCCTAAAGAGCTTGAAGAGTGAGTGAAGGTTTGCAACGTGATCAGGTTGGTGATATCTTTTAATGAGGCATGACATTTCAGTCAGGCATGCCAAGTCTGCTACCACTGGGGTCTTAGTCACAGACATCATCTACAGGGTCTGTGGCTCCTCGTTACTGTTTACTTGATTTTGCCACTGCCATTCCTATCTATTTCCAGCACACCCACAACTCTGTAAACACCTGTTTTACTTTGGCCACAGAACACAGCATAGTTTTATTAACAACAGCCGGTTTGCTCGGAAAACATAAACTGCTTCCTCAAAACATAGTCTTGTTTTCTGGTCCACCACTGCTAGAATTCCTGGTGGGGATGCTTTCCTTTTAGTTCCTTTTCCTTCTGCTGTGTAACCAATAAATGAAAAGTCCCTTGTTCCTAACTAGTTTTTATTTCATTCTGTTTTTAAGTCTGCGAAGTCTAGTGGGCTTTATTCTTTTAAAACTTCCAACCAGATTTCAGATATTAGACATACTCTTGATCTTTTGCTGCTTGATTTGAGAAGCTGGGTTGGGGGCAGGGGGAGTGGGGAGCTATGATTAATGAAGGGAGTTTCTGTTTGGAGTGATGAAAAAGTGTTGAAGCTGTATAAGTGGTGAAGGAAGCGCAACTTTGTGAATGCAGTTAATGCCACTGAATTATACATTTAAAAATGGTTAAAGTGTCGAATTTCTATTATATATAGTTTACCACAATAAAAAAAGCAGCAGCAGCAGCTGGGGAGGAGCTGGGGTCAGTTTTTGTGAGGCTGCCTCAGGTGAGAATGAACGAAACAGGACAGTCCTCAAAAAGGGGTCCTGGGACTTCTGTTGCTCTGCAGTTTGCCACAATCCTATCCTAATGTCCTTCTCTTTTGCCAAGGCCCCTTTCCCCCCACCTTACCCAGTCATTGCCCTCATGCTTTTCTGCTTCCCACTTGCATCTTGCTCCCTTTCTGTGCCCCTTGTCCCTCACTGCTGTGCCCGCCGGTTAAGAGAAGAGCCCTGGATTCAGCATAGACTCACTTTCCTTTTTTTGAAATCCGTGCTTATTTAATAATAACTCCTTTATAGATACATTTTTTTTTTACTTCTTTATTCACTGTTCAAATCACTCTGGGAGATACCTTCATTTTCTGAAGGCTCATTGCGGATGTCAAGTGCCTTGCATCCATCATCACTCTTAGTCTGTACAGCAACCCCTGTGTTGACCCTTACGTTTTATTATTATTTCTGTCTTACAGATCAGGAAGCATACACATAACAGGCAGCAGGTAGTTAGGCCAGCTAGTAAGACCAGTTAGTGAGCCAGGACTCGCAGCTTAGACATGCATTTTATACCAAAGTCTGGGTTAAGTCTGAGCTCCTGACTCATTTGTGGCCCTAATTTAATTTGTTAATCAGCTAGGAGTTCTCCCCTCTGCTTTTTCTGGAATAAATAGATGAATCTTAAACCTTTTTTTATTGAGGTATAACATACATACAGAAAAGTGTACAGGTCTTATGTGATGTGTACAGCCAGTGACTTCACTGAATGCTCGCAGAAGCCCCCTTGTGCTCCTTTCCAGACTCAGAGGCAACCACTGTCCTGACTCTCAATGCCACAGATTAATTTTGTCTGTGTTTGGAGTTATATAAGTGTATTCATACCACATACATTCTTTCTCAATTCAGTTTTGAGAAATATTTATAAAAACTGTTTACAATATCCATCCCCTTCTTGGTTAGTTTTGCTTTTCCTAGCCAGCCCCTCAGTTGAGAAGGTGCATTCCTTCTGGGGTGTCTTGATACCAGCCTGATATGCCGTCATTGTGGCCTTGTCTTAGAGTTAATGGGGTTCCCATAGGTGAATGCCTGATTCCACATGTCTTGTTTACGCGCTGGTATTTCCCTCACAGTCGATCCCTCCCTCGTGGAGACCCATCAGCCCATTCGTGTTGTTCTGGCTTTAGCCCGACAGGCAGGGCAGCACAGCACAGCTTCCTCCCGGGCCCCCTGGGTGCTGATGTATTCACGTGCATATGGGTTTCCCTTGGGTCCCTGCTTCTGGCGGCACCCTGCTGCCCTGTGAATCAAATTGCCTCAGTGTGATGATCACAGACCTGCTCTGTGGTGTAAAGAGTAGGACACCTGGGAGAGAAGCGGGTGTCATCAGCAACGTGCACACACATCTCCCATTTGTACTGTCTGGTTTTATTTTAATCGGAAACATTAAAATCTATAATAAGTGGGGTTTCCTGTTGAAGCACAATAAAAGCTCCTTCCCTGAAAATCTGGAATTGTTAAAAGGGCACGGGGTGTAAACTTTGACCAGCTGGAGGTGTCCACTTGGATTGACAGCAGACACAGAGGAGAAGCTAGCCTTCCCATGCCCCCATCCCCTCACAGCCCAGAGAGCTTGGGGAAGTAAATTCTCTCTTCTCCTTTACCACCGTTCTTATGAACTGTGCTCGATTCAATTCTTTTATCGTACGAAAACTCACTCAGCATTTCTCTAGCTCCACCTGGATTTTTGTTTATTTTAGGACACAAATCAGGGTGCGTGATATCTGGGTGGCATAACTTACTCTTGGATCAAAGACATGCATAGACTTAAACTCCCGAAGTCTGTGGTCTCCTCTTCAGGGGCAGCACAATGCTGTTTGATTCGGATTCCAAACATCCCATACTAAGCGGCACAGGCTCCTGTTAACTCTTTATGTTGTGTATGCATTGAGAGTCACCTTGAGGATTTGGGCCAAATTGCCATTTCACATTGATTATCGGAACCAATTTGCCAAGAGATAACAGACATGTAAATGTGTTTTGTTGGTTTGGAGGGAAGGGAAGTCACCATATGTTTGATATTTTGCTTTCATGGAGGGAAAATAATGGCATGCATTTTATTTTTAAGTTAAGAAAGTATGAGGGTTTTAGGAGCTGACTAGTGGAAATGTCATTTCTTGTATCAGTTTTCAACTTTGTACTTGCCAAGTTATTTACCAAAATTTGAGTTAGCATTGAAATGAAAATATAAGCCCTGTATTAGAGCATATGGTGTGCAGGTCTGTAAAGGAACTACAAGGTACCAGTGGCACGTTCCAGAAAGGACCCAGACCTATCCAGGGGGTTATAGAAAGGAGGAAACCAAACATACATCATTTATTGTTCATGTGCTCTCACACAGACATACAGGAAAGGCTTAATGCTGAACTTCTAGATCTCCTAGTGATGCCTTAGATGAGAAAATAAAAGCAGTGCCCTTCAAAGTGTGGAGTATGCCTAATTCCGTCAGTTGAAGTGTGGTATGAAAATATTAGCACTTCTATTTCTTTCATCTTATAAACCGTCTAGACTTTGTGCTTATTTTATAATGTTTATGATATATTAGTGCTAGGAGTTTAAACAATTCAAACAAGTTCAGTTGTATTTAACAGGGGCAAAAAGAAAAGCTTACAGCAGGCAGGGTTCTTGCCTGCCATGCCAGAGACCCAGGTTCGTTTCCTGGTACCTGCCCATGTAAAAAAATAATAATAATAAATAAATAAATAACAGCATAAAAAACAGTTTATTTCTTGCTCCCATGGAAGATATCGGTGGTCAGTGCCCAGAGCAGGTGCCATCACTCCACAATGCCGACAGGGCCTCTGGATCCTTTCTTTCTGTCCTACCTTCCTCAGCAGTTGGGCTCCATCTTCAGAGTCACCTTGTGGTCCAGAAGGGCTGCTGGAGCTCCAGGCATCACTCTCATAGTTCATGCAACCAGAAAGAGGAAGGGAAAAAATAGGATACTTCTTCCTTTTAAGTTTTCAGAACTTCCTTAAAGCGTCACCCAACAGCTTCTGTCTGTACTTCATTGCCAGAGCACAAACACTCCTGCTAAAGGGAGGCTAGGAAAAGTGGTCTTCTGCCTGAGAGCTTAGCTGCCTTAAAACAAACTGGAATTCCATGACAAAGATAGAGGAGGAGACTGTTCAGTTGAGGAAGAAACTTTGAACCTCTGTTACAAAGCCATTTGACCAAAGAGAAGTTGTTTATTATCTCCTGATTGTGCAAAATGGAGTGTGAGTGCAGACCTCAAGGTGTGCTGTGTTTAGAGAACTGTTTTGTTTGTTAGTGTTTGAAATAGACTGTTGTGTATACTTATGATGAGTTCTTAGGGACCCCATCTTAAGTTTTGAAAAGAACAATTTTAAATTACAGTAAGAAATCCTATAACTATATATGGAAGGATGTATTTCATGTTAATTTGGAGGTACATTTATTTACAGTGGAATTTGAGAAACGCTTTTTGGAATGGGTAAACAATTTTTAAATCTTATCAAAGTACAGTTCAATCTCTGCCTCTTCTGGTGCACCCTAGATTTTTGCTGTTATTTATTTTAAATGTGTTCCATCAGTAAATATTCAAAAGGAAACAGCGACAGGAATGAAATGGAGAATGTTTCATTTTCTTTGTCATTCTCACAGAGGAGCAGCTGAGAGTCATGACCGAGTCCTTTACGATTAATGCTTTTTTTCGTCTTCTCTCTCATCTCCCTTTTACCGCTGTCCTCCCTCCCCTCCCATTTTCCCCTCCTGAAGCGCGTATTCCTTCCACGTGACTGCAGACGGCCAGATGCAGCCTGTCCCCTTCCCCCCGGATGCCCTCATTGGACCCGGAATCCCCCGACACGCTCGCCAGATCAACACCCTCAGCCACGGGGAGGTGGTGTGTGCCGTGACCATCAGCAACCCCACGAGACACGTGTACACGGGTGGGAAGGGCTGCGTCAAGGTCTGGGACATCAGCCAGCCTGGCAATAAGAGCCCCGTCTCTCAGCTCGACTGTCTGGTGAGTGAGCAGGAACCAGGGCACAAGGGGTAATTTCTCCCTGGAGACTCAATAAGGAAATCGCTGTCCAGGCCTGGGTTTTTATTCCTATTATGAGGAAATGGAAGGCCATTCTGTTTCCTGTCTGAGCCATTTAGCTTCCCCCACCCTTTTCCCTTAAATGAGAAGGTTTCATTTGTTGCTGTTTTCAGTGTTTAAAACCCAGGATTGATGGATTTTTTTTTTTTTTTTAATATTGTATAGTAGTTTACAGAAGCTCTCCTTGTTTGGATGTGTATTAAAAAGATAAAGGGGTTTCCCATTTAATGGATCAGAGTGCAACTAGGCCTGGACTCTGATCCCTGCCATCTACTCAACTTTAATTTCCCTACAGCCTTCTGGTAAATATTGAATGGTAAACATTTAACAGTGTGGCATAAAAGCCTTTGTGAACAGGGCCCATGGCTTCAGGGAGACTTGGGATGGCTGGTTTAGTCTTAATTCCCCCACCTCCAGGAAAGGGTTAACCTGTCTGCAAGAGGCATCAGGTGTCGGCTAAAAAGCCAGGTCAGCTTTCCTGAACCACCCAATGCAGCTTCTCCCAGAGCGCTAAGAATAGCAATTTGCATTTTTATCAGGATATAAAACTTGCAGTGACATGTTTGCTCTCTAAACTCTAACCCTGGGATTTATGGACTCCATGCCATTTGCTCAAAGCCAACTCAAGGCCCCCCTTCCCTGCCCCAGGGTCTGAGTGTTTTTGCTGTCACAGCCCCTGCAGCCACTGCCTGCCTGCAGATGGTTAGCATTCCAAGAAGAGTATTTCCACACAGAGCAGTGGCAGGGTTTTTGAGACCCAAAGACTTTTTCAAAAAAATCAAATAAAAAAAAAAATCTCCATTTATAAAACTCGTTCTTAAATACAATCCAGCATTCTGTAGTAGTAGGGGTATTTTCTAACATTCCTCACATTTTTTTGAAGTGAAGTACGTAAAGTTCCTATAATCTTTGAATGATGAATCAGTATGAAAGAATGTTAAAAACTTCAACAACATCTATTTGGCTTCAAGTTGGAGGGTAGCAATTATTCCTTTTGGGGGATGGGGTTGGTGGGGAGTGGGACTCATTTTAGGTCCCTTTTTCTCTTTTTTAAACATTTCTTCTTTTTGCGTTTTTCACAGAGAGAAATCTTTTCTTATATCAATTTCTTCATCCTTTAGTTTAAGAGATTTAAACATAGAAGCAGCCATATTACTACTTGAGAAGGTGGCTCAGTTAAGTTCTGAGATAAGGATCCATCTGACTAATGGTAAAATAGCATAAACATGAGATAGAGAAAAGGGATGAAATCAAAACCTAGGCTGTGGGTCTGCAATATCCAAATGGTACATTATGGAGGGTGGTGAGGTAAAAGATCTATAAACTAGCTTTGACAACTGGTTTCTTCATAGAGAAAAGTAAGTGGACACCTACTGATAATTTTTTTAAAAATATTTTTATTGATGTATCTTTGCACACATACAGTCCATACATGGTATATAACCAGTGGCTCACAATATCATCATATAGTTGTGTATTCATCACCTTGATCATGTTTTAGAACATTTGTACTACTCCAAAAGAAGAAATAAAAAGAAAAAACTCATATATACCACACCTCTTACCCCTCCCTCTCATCGACCACTCATATTTCCATCTACCCAATTTATTTTACCCTTTCCCCCCCATTATTTATTCTTTTTTTTTCACTGTTTCCTCCTATGATTTATTCTTTATCCATATTTTTTTTACTCATCTGTTCATATTCTGGATAAAAGGAGCATCAGACACAAGGTTTTCACAATCCCACAGTCACAATATCTTTATAAGATCATCTTCAAGAATCAAAGCTGCTAGAACACAGCTCAGCAGTTTTAGGTACTTCCCTCTAGCCACTTCAGTACACCATAAACTGAAAAAGGGTATCTATATAATGCATAAGAATATCCTCCAGGATAACCTCTTGACTCTGTTTGAAATCTCTCAGCCACTGAAACTTTATTTTGTCTCATTTCTCTCTTTCCCGTTTTAGTCAAGAAGATTTTCTCAATCCCTTGATGTCAGATCCAGGCTCATCCTGGGAGTTCTGTTCCGCATTGCCAGGGAGATTTACATCCCTGGGAGTCATGTCCCAGGACGTACTTATAATTTTAAACCCGTCTGCTTAAGCAGGAAATTAGATATCAGGGACAGTTATGGAAGCTTTCACACAGCCTGAGGAATCCTATGAGTTTGTTTTGTTTATTATCTTGAAGGAAACATTTGTGGTCAGATCCCAATATTGACTACAGATCTCTCTCTTGCTTTATTATCATGCCCATGAAATCCAACTTTTCAAATAAAAAACTAAGGTAGCAGTTAGAGAACATGCCGTTATTATTGCTTGGTAATGCATGATAGTAATTGAATTTATTCTGTATTACAGAATAGAGATAATTATATCCGTTCCTGTAAACTGCTCCCTGATGGCTGCACTCTCATAGTGGGAGGAGAAGCCAGTACCTTGTCCATTTGGGACCTGGCAGCCCCAACTCCACGGATCAAGGCAGAATTGACATCATCGGCCCCTGCCTGCTATGCCCTGGCCATCAGCCCCGACTCCAAGGTCTGCTTCTCCTGCTGCAGTGACGGCAACATCGCTGTGTGGGATCTGCACAACCAGACACTAGTGAGGTGAGCGAGGATGGTTACCTAAGGGTCAGGGAGCTTCCCTCCTGGCAGCGCTGGGCTGAAAGGTTGCTTATCACCTCTGCTTCTCTTTGGCTGTCCCCAGGCGCTCATCCCGCACACACATTAAGATCCAGGAGCTAGTTGCTGGGGTACAAAGACAACACTGCAGAGCTCTACAAGACTGTCATCAATACCTTTTATTTATGTTCCCGTGCTTCAGAACACCTGCAGACACTAAACTTGTTTAAAGAATGCTCCTGATTTTTGGCAAGAGAAGGCATAACGTGGGTTGCGTGGTAGTCCATGGGGTCTTTCCTGCTAGATGTTTTTGGCTGTGGTTAGAACCTTGTTCAGGCAAACAGAAGCTGCTGATATACGCCATGAAAAACTCAATAGAAGGACTTTAGAAGAGGGGACTCCATGAATTTCACCCACCGGATGGTTTTAAAGTACTTGTGTTTATCTGCAACTAAGTAAGGTCTGCTCAGGGGCATTGCACCTAGGAATTTATAGGGCTCTCCTTCTGTGCTTGGAAAAAGTGCTCCTAGCCTGAGCAATTGCGGCAGCTCCTGCCATCTTGTTCCAACACCATCCCCACCCCACACACACCTGGTGCACGCAGCAGAGATGTTAAAGAAGAGTCTCTTTTAAAAGGAAGAGCTAATTAAACATCAAAGGTGAAATTAGCCTTTTTGTTTCACTTTTCATCTTTACTTGGAACCCATTTCTGTCTGTGGTAGGTTGGAAGCTTATTTCACAGGCTACCTCTAATGCTTTCAGGCCCAAGTGTCAGAGAGGAGGGACCTGCAGAAATCATCAAGACAGCACACTTGCCCCTCAAACCTGTTGAAATGCCGTAGGTGTCACTGAGCCTGCCCTGTCCCTGTGTGCAGGTGAATGAGGCAGTCATTTTTCTCTTACCACTTACCACACAGCTGAGAACGAGCAAAGGGGGCTGCTAGAGCTGGAGCAGAGAGCACTTCCAACCTTTTTAGTTTAACAAATGTTGCTTTTTCCTTTTTTAAAAAAAAATTAACAGCACTTTCAAAATACTAGTTTTAAGTGCTTTTCAAATATGGATTCATTTAATCCTTTTAACATCTTTAATGCTTTTATCCCCATTTTATAGGTGAGGAACCTGAGGCACAGAGAAGTTAAGTTACTTGCCCCAGGCTGCCCAATTGGGCATGGTGGAGCTGAGATGGGAGCCCAGGCATTCCTTTCTCTTGTCTGTTGCCTCAGTCCCTACTCTATGCTGGCTCCCATGGGGTATTTTCTATTGGGTAGAAGGGAGAGTGTTTTACATATTTTGTATGTAAAACAATTTGCACAGGCCACATTTCAGTTGATCAGTGTTCTGCTGTAAGAAACCGGGCAGTATATTATCTATTGAGTATCTTGGTATTTTCTGTGACATGCTGAATGGTCACAGGATCTACTTCCTGGGAGCCAAAGAGTAACTCTGAAATGTGTTGACTTGGGGAAGGGATGAGGAACACTGTGAACCAGCAGAGAAAGACGTTTTTAGCCAAGGAGTAAAAGCCTTTAATGAGTTACAGAGGTTACAAGTCAGAGGGTGATGCTAAGAGGAGGTCATTGGTTTTCAAGAGTTCTTTGAGGAAAGAAAAGCGGCACTTTCAAAAGGTTAAGCAGGGACTGCTGCAGCCCTGGGTGAACCTGTGGTGGGGAAGTCTTAGACACCAGCTGGGAACAATTGAGCAAAACATGCATGGGGCCAGTAGAGGGACAGAGTGGGCGTGCATGTGGGAGACCCGGAGAGGACCTGGACGGCAGCCCAAGAGCGGAAGTTTGGAATGGCTTGCTAAGGAAAGATGTTTTGAAGTAATGGTTTACATTTGTCTAACAGTTCAGCGCAATAGTGGTGCTTCCTTTCTTCTCTTTACACTCGCTTTAAATTCCAAACTCAGCTGAAAAGGTTGAAGCTTTGTGTGAACAACAAGGAGTGGGAGTCCTGGAGGAAGAAAAGGGAGGGAATCCTTCCTTTTGTTGAAATTGCCAGACCAGTTCCTTGATGGATCGTACCTGGGTTCACCATAGTGATTGGACCTTGGAGGAGGGGGTCTAGACACCTCTCATCTCTTCTGGTCATTTTGCTGCCAGCTCCCTCTTGGTCTTACATGGAAAACAGAGCCCAGGAGGACAGTCACCACCATTCTGCCCAAACTGCCGCTCCCCAACAAGCCCAGTCTGTCACCTTGCTTCACAGCAGCAGTGCTCACCAACGGAGGTTGGTGGATTGCTTTTGGTGGTGGTTTTTCAGTGAAGCACAGATTTCCCCTTAGCAACCTTATGCTCTGCTTGGAGGCAGGGTTTTGCTGAGGTGCCCATGAGTTTGCATCAGCACTTAGTTTTGTCTCTGCCCAGCACCTCTGAGGTCAGCAGGCCAGAATGACCCTTTGTTTCTGGGAGCACAGATTTCCCAGGGCTGGACTCTTCCTAATACAGAAAGCAAGGTTGAATAAATATGTGAGCTCATGCTTTCATTGCACAAAGGACATCGCTATTTTGATTCACCTGTGGAAATGGGGATGCTTCTGAATCCTGTGTTTGTCGTGTAGCCACCTCTTCTCTCACTGATTCTGGCCTTCACAATTGAAGAGGCAGACCTTTATCTTTCTTTAAGGAATACACTGGAGATTTGGAGATTTTGCATGTTGTTTTTGTTTTTCCTTTTTTACATTTTTATACATTCACAGACCTGGGCAGAATTTTTTTTTTTCTTGTTCCTTTTTTGGGGGAGATCAAAACTAGGATTCAGTTTACTCAACGGTAAAAGAAACTATCAACTGATGACAAACCCAAGGATCCTCTATGACTGTGCATCCTGTAAAGACAACAAATGCTAATTACAGTAAACAAAGATTCCTTTCCTAATAATAAAGCCTCTGAGCTCTGAATAAAGGTCTTCACATTTACCTTGACTTTTAGAATCCTGATCAACTGTGGCCTGTGCTAACCTGGAATTAATATAAGATTCAATGCAAAGGATCAACTGTGGCCTGTGCTAACCTGGAATTAATATAAGAATTCAATGCAAAGGACATTAAGTCACTACCCAAGGAAATGGCATACACATAATATCTGTATATTTTTTAATTTGGGTGATAAAAAACGAGTCACCAAACATGAAATTTTAGTCATTTCTGGTCAATATCAATTTAATTATTTCAGTTTTTGGTTCAGTGTACCTCAGAATTGTTTGCCTGTTTCTCTTTTTTTTTTTCATTAGAGAAATTATGTTTATAGAAAAATCATGCATAAATTCATAGTTTCCTTATATCTCCCTGTTGTTAGCATCTTGCATCAGTGTGGTACATTTGTTAAAATTGATGAAAGAACAGTTTTCTGTTGGTACTATTAACTGTAGCCCACATTCTGCATTAGGGCTCACTATATTGTACAGTACTGTGAGATTTTTTTGTTTTTAATTTTATTCTGGTAACATACATACTACACCAAATTTCCCCTTTTAACCATATTTGAATATATACTTCAGTTGTATTAATTATGTTCACAATGTCATGCCACCATCACCATGATCCATTACCAAAGCTTTTCCATCAACAGAAATAGAAAGTTTGTTCAATTTAAGCATTAACTCTTGGGAAGAATTTTACTTTCTAGGCAGATTTGTAAGAAAAACTAGAGGGAGTGTATTTAACTGCTCTTGGTCAGAGACCTAAAACGGCATTCCATTTTTTTGGCACTTGGATCACGAAAAAAGAAAAAGTCTGCAGGTGCTCTCTCATACCCTCCTCAGGGGATGTTGGCTATTGCACATCAGCAGACACTGAAGGCACACACACACACACACACACATACACACAGAGTCCAAAACTAACAACACAACAGTGTTTACCTTGAGCTCTGGCAGGAAATCATTATTCAATCTGGTTTGTTTTATCAGGCAATTCCAGGGCCACACAGATGGAGCCAGCTGTATTGACATTTCCAACGATGGCACCAAGCTCTGGACAGGCGGTTTGGACAACACGGTCAGATCCTGGGACCTGCGTGAAGGGCGACAGCTGCAGCAGCACGACTTCACCTCGCAGGTGACCAGCTCTGCCTACCCCCGAATGTCGGAGGTGGTTTTGTGCGGGCTGTCTTCCACCCACCCCACCTCCAGAATAATAGTAGCTAGACAGACAGGTAGATTTGAGAAACTCCTTTAAAAAGCAAAACAAAACTCCCCTGAAACTCATATTGTGGTTTTCAAAATCCCTGTAGGTTAAGACATACTAGCTGTTTTATTCCTTTAAGGAATTTGTGCACTGAAAAATGTACAGTTTCTCTTCAACTGCGTTTGATCTGTTGTACATATTCTCACCCTCTGGTGTGGGAGGTGAAAGATGATGAAAGATGATTATTTGATTCCCATATAAATAGAGCTTGAAAAATGTGCAGGGATGTCACTAGGAGTGGAGAAAAATCACAACAGCCCTGAAAGTTAATTCATTTCCCTTGCATCAGGGAGCTTGAAAAAATGCAGAGGGATCTCAGTCGATGCCCATTTTATTACTCATCCCTTAAAAAATGGATCCATGGCTGACTAGATTTATGGAGTGTGGAATAATATAAAAATGGCAACTTTGATTTTTGGATTGTGAAAGTTACTTAGATGTCGTGTCTGAATCTAGGCTTGTGTTGGGAAAGACAGTGCTTGCTAGTCTAAGTGCTTTCTGATGGTGGAATCGTTCCTTTGATCATTACTTGGTATTTATTTACTTTCTTTTAGAATAAAAATAATGCCACTCAGAAAAAATAGGACAAAGATGGAAAATAACTATACATATTACTAAATTCCATATGTCGGTTAACATATTTTGATGAGTTCCTTGTAGTCTTCGTTCCACCCCTTTCCCAGTGTAAGTGGGATATTATTTATGGTTTGCCTCTTTTTTTTTTAACTTCTTATGGAAAACTTCAAACAAATATAAAAGCACTGAGACTGTTCAAGCATATGTGCTGGTCCAGAGAACTGTACAATAAACTCCATGTGCCTCTCACCTAGCTGAAACAATTGTTAACACATGGCCAATTCCTGCCCCCAAACACCAGTTATTTAAAAGTAAGTCCTAGACTTCATGCCATTTCATCTATAAATATTTCATTTAGTATCTCTAAAATATAAGGGCTTTTTAAAAACTGTCATACACACAAATACCGTTATTTAGAAAATTCTTTAATATCATATGCGATTGTAAGTGTTCAGATTTTTCCAATTGTTATATAAAGATTTTTTTAACTATTGATCCTTCTGGTTTGGGTTGCTTGTCCTGTAGAGTTTCCCCAGTCTGGATTTAGCTAATAGCACACACACACACACCATTTTTTCCCCTCTTCGTCTTTTTCTTTTTAACTGTTAAAAGGTTTTTTTCATTGTGATAAAAGATATAAACTTGCCATTTTACCCATTTTTGAAATACACCATTCAGTGGCCGAGGTATACAGTCAGTGGTTCACGATATCATCACATAGTTGTCGCTTTAGCACCATGATCATTTTTAGAGCATTTGTGTTACTTCAGGAGAAGAAATAAGAAGGAAAAAAGAAAACCCCAAACATCCTATATTCTCTTCCCCACCCCTACCCACTTATTGACCACTAGTATTGGATTCTATGCAATTTTAAGGTTTACAATAGAGATAGGTTTACTAAGTGTGGCAGTGGAACAGAACAGAACATTCAGAAGTAGATCCAGACAAACACAGGCAATTGACTCTTTTTTCTTTTTTCATTTGTTCTATATAGTTTTATCTCTGAAACACCCCAAAGAGAACTTATACCCATTAAGCAGTAAAGGAATAGTTTCCTGTTCCACCCTCCCCTCAGTCCCCTGGTAATCTCTGATCTACCTTCTGTCTCTATGAATATGTTTAAATCTAGATATTTTGTATAAGTGGAATCATAGAATAACTGTCCTTGTGTGTCTGGCTTATTTCACTTGGCATAATGTTTTCATGGTTCATACATGTTGGTAGTATGTATCCGAACTCTATTCCTTTTTACAGCTGAATAACCCATTTGTAGAATATGCCACATTTTGCTTATCCATTTTATCAGTTGATGGACATTTGGGTTGTAGTCAGCAATTGTGAATAATGCTGCTTTGAACATTTAGTGTACAATTATCTGTTTAAATCCCTGTTTTCAGCTCTCTCTGGTACAAACCTAGAAGTGGTATTATGGTTTGTTTAACTTTTTGAGGAACCCCCAAACTGTTTTCTGTACCTCCATTCTTGTTGGCCTTTTTACCTCCTACCTTTTTTGGGCAGAATAACTTGCAAACCTTGTCCTGTTCTTTATAGATATTCTCGCTTGGGTACTGCCCCACTGGAGAATGGCTCGCCGTGGGCATGGAGAGCAGCAACGTGGAAGTTCTTCACGTGAACAAGCCTGACAAGTACCAGTTGCATCTCCACGAGAGCTGTGTGCTGTCTCTAAAATTTGCTTATTGTGGTGAGTTCATCTAAAAGGAAACTGGAAGACGTTCATGGCCTGAGTGGAAAATACTTTTTAAGAAATATGGTAGAGATCATACCTGGAAAAAATGTTGTGCTCTGAGCAGCTGGATGCAATAACTATTAATATGTCTCTAGGAGGATAGTAATGTCGTTTCGGTCTGTTTCACTATTTTGAAAAAAGTCAAAAAGCCTGGCTATGAAACTGCCTGATATTGTATTTTGACACATATTTGTTTTTTGTGGAAGGAGTCTGAGATGGGGTAGGGGAGTATTTAATTGCTACTCTAAAGTGGGATGGTTGGAAGTTTATAAAGGATTGCATCAGGAACAGTGGAAGTCTCTGTGCACTGACCAGGATGAAGAACTCAGCATAGGGGAAGGAATTATATAGCTGTGTCCAGGATTTACACTCTGGAGTGAAGATAAAGAGGAGAGAAGTTCATATTGAAAGTATTTGTGTGCTCAGACATTTGCTCACAGGATGGTTCAATCAGTAGCTGTCACTTCTTGAGCACTTGTGCCAGTGCTCTTGGTTCCGTGTGCCATATGTTGTGCTTGTAATGTTACTTAAATGAGCCATTTAATCCTACCTGGTCCCATGTTATCGTGAAGAGACTGACCAATGGAGAACAATTTTACTTACTCACTATTTGATGACCCACCCATGCTGGTTTTAATACTATGTGTCATAAATCCAGTAGCTAAGGGTGCTGACGTGGTCCCTGCCACCACTTGGACAATACACAACGTCACACAGATAATTCACAGGGGAGCCCAGATTTAAAACCTCTGCTCTTTCCACTCAGGTCATAGACCAGCACCTTGGGTGTCATTGTCCCTTCTTTTAAAAATGGTCTCAGTTTGATTAAGTCCAAGTGGCTAATTATATTGTAGGAATTTTAATCTTGCTAAAACGTCATGTTCCTTTGCTAATTCTAGGTAAATGGTTTGTGAGTACTGGAAAAGATAACCTGCTCAACGCCTGGCGGACCCCCTATGGAGCCAGTATATTCCAGGTTAGTACGTGCTTCTTACTGAGATTGGCATTTTGATCATGGTGCCCCTGGGGACACTGGAAGTGAAGAAGCCTAGGAGGGAGCAGGGGCCCTTCCTGTCTGTCTTCCACATTAAATGTGTGCCCACTGTTTTCTCTTCCAGTCCAAAGAGTCCTCATCCGTGCTTAGCTGTGACATCTCTGTGGACGATAAATACATAGTCACTGGTTCAGGGGACAAGAAGGCTACAGTCTATGAAGTCATCTACTGACAACATCATGTGATCTAATGTCTATAGTTGAATTGGGCCAAAATGTTTTGAATTTGTAGAAATAGAAAAGTTGTAACTTTAAAAGAAAAAAAAAAACGTTTCTAAACCTTGACACAAAACTACGTTGGGTCTACAAAGAGGTGGCGATGAGTCCATTACAGAAGGTCACCTACCTGCATAGACCAAATGGAGCACCAAGGTAAAATGGACAGAGGGGCCAAAGGCTGTAGGATAGAGGAACAGAATCAGCTGAACCACGTCAGCACCCGTAATTCTCTTTCCGTGTGACCTCCTGCCCAATCAATCGCGCATTGCCTGAGTGTGAGATTACCTTTCTGTTCCTTGCAGTTCAACTCACCTTCCGTCCTTTGTAGAGCAGTGGTGTCTCCAATGAACTTGTTTCCTGGTTTTGCATCTTGTGAAATGTTTCTTTTGTTTTGTTTTTTGTATTTTTGTTGAAGGTTAAACATTTGTATAAATTGTAAATATATTTGGTTTATTACAGTAAAGGCTTTAGTACCAATAACTTTTTTTCCATTCATTCTTTATTGTATTGATCACAGCTTTGAGACTCTTGATGTGGGTTTTATAAGCAGAAAGAGGAAGTTTTAAAATGCGCTTCTTATTTTATGCATATATTGGGACAGGGACTTCCACTGCCATAGAATCTAATCTATCAAGCACGTCTGTGTTATCAGAAACCCATGACTAGGAATTGTGATGAACTGTAACTTTAGTAATTGCAGTTTTATTTGGGATTACTTCATCAAGATTAATTCTTTGGTTATGATATTCTTGTGATTCAAGGTCACAAATGAAAGCTCTCTTTTTTTCTTGATGCTTCACTGGAAGACAGAATATTCTTTTCTCCAGGAAGGTGCAGTCCTTTCAGATGTGTACTCTCTCTTCACAGGCTTCATATTTCAAGAAATATAGGTGACTGAGTTTTATGATAAGATCTGTGATGCTCGCAAAGCTATTAAGAGTTCGTTAACCTGCGAAAGAAAACATGGAAAGTCAGTTGGTTTTATCTTCATTAATACTTATTTAATCTATTACATTAATTTACGTAAGCCAACCGTACTCAACATTTAACCCCATCCTTCTCATTAAGGCTTTGCCTGAAATTACAGCCATTGCTACCCATCATTAAGCTTTGGTCCTTGTCTTTGTTGACAAATTTTTACTAATTTGGTTATAACCCTGGACTTTTAATGAGTTACCATGCATGTTATCTTGTGAAAAGGGCTATGTGACTCATTCTTTATATACCTATTATTTACTGTCACATTTTAAAAAATAATTGTTAATAATTTTAAGCCAAGTTTCTTGGTTGTTTTAAAAATAGCACTTAATGAATTTTTAATGTTCTTGTTTTCTTATGATCCAGCAAGTTGTTGGCAGTTTGTCTTAATATTTTTCATTCATTATCCACTCTTTCTTGCTTTTATAGATTTTAAAAACATTACTTTGTTTGCTTTTTGCCAAAAAATATTTGTTTATGTACTGTTTGTTAAATATTTTCATTTCTCATTAATCGAGTGGTAAATCCTTAATTACTAAAGCTGATTTCTTTCTCATCTCTTCCTCATATAATTAAGTAGATTTCTATATTATAAGCTGATGACTTATTAACCATTTACCTTTTTTGTTTGTCCTCCTTCTTTACCTTCCCTCTTTTCTGTGATAAGGTAAAGGTTAAGATGCTGTAACAGAAACCCAACAATAGAGTGGCTAAAATACTTGATTCTTTTCCTACTTATGACCAGAAACCCAGGCCAGCATTGCAGCTTGGTGCTTCCAAGTTTGCCCTCACTTCGAGCCCAATAAAAGGGGACAGTGTGGAAGTCCAGGGAAAGGCACATGCTTTTAAAAACAAATGACTAAGAATTTATTGCGTCACGTCCCTACCCAGTTTCTTGGCATGGACTTCATCTTGTGGCACACCTGGCAACGAGGGAGCATAGGAAATGTGGTCTTTTCTAGACAGTCATGTGCCCCTGGAGAAGAGGGGGTGCATTTGGAGGGATTCTGAGATAAAGAAACAGTCCTATTTCCTGTTGGATCTTCTCCCGTCACGCTTCAGGTTTCCCAACCTTCTTATGTTCTTCTCCTAATGGGATTTTCTAAAGCTCCAAACCTCACCAACTTGTCTGTTATCTTCAGTCTGATGAATCCACTTCCATTTGATTTTTGTATGAGACACTGGTTTGGAGTAAAGGGTTCTGGAAGAGCTCCACTGCGTGGGGGTTTGGAATCTTGCAAAATTGTCTAGACAATTGTTTTCCACTTGTAAAATGGGAATAGTAAAACCTGTCATGGCTGTCTCTGTGGGTTTTGAGAGGACCACAAGTGGATGTATAAAGCAGCATTCTGATGGAATTTGTCTCAGAAGTGGAAGGCATTAGTGAGAGAATGATTTCTTCTTAAACTGTGGAATTAGGAGTCACTACTCCTCTTCCCAAGGAGACTGGAATCGTGATGGTGGAAACCTGGGTAAACCAAATGTTTGTATACCTCCTGGCCATGAACATGGATTACAAAGTAGGCTTCAACAGATTCAGATTCAACAAAATATTTATCAGTCACCTCTATGTGCCAAGAGCCCTGCTAGGCAGATTTCACATATAAAAGTGTTGAGAAGTGCTTGATGTTAGTATCTCTATTTAAGTAGCCAAGGCTCAGGGATGCCGTGTGTCCACAGCTTCACAGCGGGCAGAGCCAAATCCAGGTTTCACTCTGAGCCATGCTGATGTTCTTTCATGTCTCAGAACTTGCTGGGTTTTTTTTCCCCAATTTCCCAGCTTCCCTCTTCATTCCATTTTTAAATTTATTTTTAGAGCAATTGTAGGTTTACAGAAAAATCCTACAGAAAATACAGAATTCCTACAGTACCCCACCCACCTATCTCTATACACACACTCTTCCCTATTAATATTTTGCATTAATGTGGTACATTTGTTACAATGGATGAATCAGTATTACTATAATTATATTATTAGCTAAAGTCCATAGTTTACGATAGGGTTCACTTTCATTCCATTTTAAATATTTACAATGTACAAAATTCCCTTAGATACCCATAGAATATTGAGGATATAGGTTTGTGTTTGCCAGTTTATAAGTGAATTCATGTAAATTCTTTTTCCAATTTTTTCTATCAAAAAGTTTTATCTTGGGGCAGGCCATAGTGTCTCAGCAGGCAGAGTTCTCGCCTGCCATGCCAGAGACCCGGGTTCGATTCCCTATGCCTACCCATGTAAAAAAAAGTTATATTTAATATTGATTTTTAAAAAATAACTCAGTCCTTATTTATACTTGTGTGTAGGTTTCTGCTGTTTAGCTCCCATGTGGAATCAGCATTTGTTGGGTCAGAATTGAAGGTCTATTGACCGTTGGTTTTGTAGTACCTTTTTCATGACTGGATATTCCTAGCACTTAATTTTACAATAAGGATAAATATTTCATCAGTATGATAATTAACATTTATTAAGTTTCTGCTATTTGCCAGTAGTAGAGAAGGTGTTTCACCCCACCAATGGCGAAGAAATCAGACTTGATGGATAACTCATAACTTGTGAATACTATAGTAGCTCTAGGGTTCAAACTGAGGATCTCCAGAGCCATAGAACATTCAAACAATCATTTCAAAACTTGTGCTTTTGTCAACAGCACACAGAGGCCATGACTTACCCAATGTTTTCCAACAAATTAGACAAGGATCAAATTCTTAATTCCAACATCTTGTAAAACTCCATCAGGAGGCTACTGCAGGAGGAAGTCTCAGTGGTAACATTTCAGACTCTCCACTCTGTCCATGAATTGTTTCCTTCTGAAGGATGTCATTTCTTCACTCAGCAGAGAAATAGGCAGATCACCACAGTTCCAGGCTTCACTGAGCAAGATAAAATTGGTGGAAGGGTCTTCATATGCCTGGGGAACTTCCTCTTCTGGCAACAAAGCTTCTTGAGCTACACATTTTGTCCTAGCACTAAATAAACAGTTCAATGATTTGTTCTTAATTGAGTTATCAACTTTCTAGAGAAGTTGTTCTGAAATTTTAGTGTTGATCAGGATCACTGGGGGGACTAGTGAAAATTCAGATTTCTAGCCTCAGTTTCAGCATTTCTGATGTAGTAGGTCTGGGTGGAACCTAAGCATTTGCATTTCTAGCAAACTCCCAGGTGATGCTAATGCTGCTGGTTGGGGAACATGCTTTGAGATCTGATCTAAAGGAGCAATCTTTCAAAAGAGCTATCGACTTAACCAAAAACTATTAGAGCATATTCATATTCTCTGCAGACTGGAAGCCTGTCATATTTTCTGCTTTTGGGCTGAAGATTAAAAGTATGTAATGTGTACTGCTTTGAAGTCACTTGACAGCTTTGTTTTGGACAGTGTCTGGCCCCAGAACTAACTTTTGCAGCAGAATACTGTGACAGATCTAAACCACGATTATGTTCTTCCAAAAGTTACATTTTTGTGAAGTCATACTTGAAGCACTGCGACTCTTCTAAGGTTCGGAAACATGTAATGTGTAATGAATGCAGTGGCAGCTCGAAAATACATACTGAATTTATTTTGAGTGGCAATGCATAATTAAAAGGAATCATTCTTTGAAAATTGGAATATTATGTGCAAAATGGTAACCTGCTGGCTTTGTAGAATGTTATGCTTCAATTGGTCATATTTGATTCAGTCAACCAACCAATGTTTATTGAGGATGTGATCTTAGCATGTAGCAGGATGGCCACAACGCTGGAGATGAAGGTGAAATTATTCCAGCAAGAGGGACCTAGAGAAGACTCTGCTAGGGGTAGTGCAGGAGGAATGCAGATAAGGTGCTGCCTTAAAGCCAACAATAATGGATGGACAGGCAGCTCTCAACAGTCTTGCCTATGAATTACCAATTTGATGTTGACTGGTCCTTGGCTAGGACAACCAATGGTGCCATTCCAACAAGTGTTTTGAATATCTCTTCTGTGCCAGGCACCGTGCCAAGGCTTTCCATATGTTCTCTCATTTAATTGCATTTGATTACTAGGTGTACACAGGTTGTAAAAAAACATTCCTTTTTTGTTTTTATTGTTAATTTTCTTTAAATCATAAAAGTGTCAAATGGCTGGTTTTAAGTTTGGGAAATATGGCGAGGTTCAAAGAAGAAAATAAAAACCTATAAGGCACCATTTAGAAACAATTGACACATTGGTATTTTTCCTGCAATCATGAAATATACATATTATTATTAATAGCTAATATTGAGTGTTTATGTTCTAGTTTGCTAGCTGCTGGAATGCAATATACCAGAAACAAAATGACTTTTAAAAAAGGGAATTTAATAAGTTGGTAGTTTACAGTTCTAAGGCTGAGAAAATGTCCAAATTAAAACAAGTCTATAGAAATGTCCAATTTAAGACATCCAGGGAAAGATACCTTGGTTCAAGAAGGCTGATGATGTTCAACGTTTCTCTCTCAGGTAGAAGGGCACATGGCAAACACGGCAGTATCTGCTGGCTTTCTCGTGGCTCTACCAAAAGGGGCTCTCTCCAAAATGTTTCCACTTTTAAAGGATTCCAGTAAGCAACTCCACCTTCAGTGGGTGGAGACACACCTCCATGGAAATCATCTAATCAAAAGTTACCACCCATAGTTGGGTGGGTCACATCTCCATGGGAACAATCAAAATGCTCCCACCCAGCAATATTGAATGAGGATTAAAGGACATGGTTTTTCTGGGGTCCAGCACAGATTCAAACCAGCACAGTTTACTATGTGCCAAGGACTGCTATGCAGTTTATATGTGTTATCTCATCAAATCCTTAACAAAAGTCCTCCTAGTTTCAAACTCATTTAACAGGTGATGAAACTGAGGCATGCAGGGTTTTAGTAATTAGTTTGAGATTGTACAGCCAAATGTTGTTGGAGTCAGATTTTTACCTAAGGGGCCAGACTCGAAAGCCTATTCTTACTGTTCCTCCTGCTTGTCTACAGTTTTGTAACCTACTTCTTACTTCATTTCTCCCTCTAGTTAAGAATTACTCAGAAACGTTGTTATGCTATTTGCCCATTTCTTGTTCGTAAGTTATGGGAGCTGTTTCTAACATTGAAATATAATCCTTGTGAAGAAAGTGTTCATATGTAATATTTTCCCTTTATTTCTGCTTCTTTCCTTTTAATTGCTTCCTAGAAGTGGAATTTCTGCATCAAAAGATATAAAGATATTTCAGATCTTTGATAGTATACACTGCCAAATTGTTTTCCAGAAATATTAAAGGCCCATTTATGCTACCCCTAGCAAAGCATAGCAATGGCAACTTGTCTAAGCTCAACTACATCAGTATTCTTAGTCCAAAAAAGCATTTCCTGATGATAAGCCAAAAATGATAAACCATTTTCCCGTTTAGTTTTGCTCTAGCTTAGTTTCATTGAAAGGATCCTAAAGCAGTCAGCTCACTGACCATCCCATTCTCAGCTGGAATAAACTTCAGCCATTTAAAAATTACAGATTTTTGTTAACAATTCTTAAGAAAGCATTCATAGATCTTTGGTAGTTTCTTACAGACATTAAAAGTCCAATCTTCTCAAGATAGGTTCCTTTTATTTTTTCCAGAGATAACCATTAACATTTTAATGAGTGTTTTCCAGTCTTTTGTATTCACATATGTATATATCTTTAGAAAATTCATCAAGTATTCTCAATATAATTTTGCACATTGCTTTTTTCCACTTGATAAATAATATCTATCATAAACGGATTCTAATGTCAAATTTTCTCTGAAGAAAAATTTTATTTTAAAAAGAATTTTTTTAAGTGAGGAGGCATTGTCTAAAACAAGGAGATGGTCAAATACATGTCAATAAATAAGGTAGGTTTCTGATTGTATACACTTGTGTCTTTGATTCTCAATATTAAGCATCTATAGTTTTTGAGAATAATGTTATTTAAATTAATTAATTGATTAATAATTAAATGGTTCTCTGTAGTTGCATGAGTAAGAGCCTACTTGTAGCAAGAGTATAAGCTGGCAATAGCCCACTGGGCATTGTGTATTAGGAAGAGCATGGTATATAGATCCCAGTTGTGTTATGTATTTATCATTAATTATCATCTGGGCAAGTTCCATAGTCTCTGTGGATCTTCAATTGCAAAACTGGAATAAAAGCAACTATCTCACAGAGTTGTGGGAGGGATTAAATGAGATAATCATACTGAGAATTTGATGTGGTGCTGGTCACCTTGACCACTGAATTTAGTAGCTAAACTTACTTGTGATTGCCTTGGGCAGCAAGTAGATGGTCTTGGTAGACAAAAGCCTGCACGCCACATAACTGGTCGCCTGCAGGGACTCCTAATTAGTCTTTTTTAGGGGTATCAGGTTCTTGTGAAGTCAAGCCTCTGCTTCCAGTACGATCTGAACTGGCATCTTTTCCCTGGAAACAACAAAATGTTACCTTCTGAAAGGGAAATTTCTAAGGAAATTTGTAATGACTTTGCAGTATGCACAGATTGTAGGGGTATGGCAGACTTATTTCAACCCTGTTGTCCTGACACCATCAGTTGATAACTGATGTTTGCCCAATCTGTACACAGCATCACTCAGCTATGGAGGAAGATGCTGATGGGGTCTGAGGGTTAGGTTTGGAGGGAACCCTTTCTTTCTTAGAGCACTGATAAGACCTTCTCACCTAGGAGGAAGATGTGTTTCAGTAGCCGTTGAGTTCGGATGGTATGCTTGTTTGAAATTATTATGTACCCCAAGAAAAGCCATGCTTTAATTCTGATCCAATCTTGTGGGGCTAGACCTACTGTTTAGAGTTTAAAGCTTGATTGGATTTTCTCCATGGAGATGTGACACATCCAATTGTGGTTCTGACCTCATTAGATGGAAATGTGACACAGCCCATTCACTGTGAGTCTTGATTACTAGAGTCCTTTAAAAGGGAAAAGATTTTGGAAAAACCTCAGATGCAGATGCCTGGAGAGCAGAAGCAACAGAGCTGACAGAGACGCTTGGAAATGCTTGGAGTGCCAACAGAGTAGAGCCCAGCAGACGTCATCATCTGCCTTCCCATGAAATCCTAAGCAAGCCAGAACCCAGAGTTGTGTCCCAGAAGTGCTTAAAGAGGAAACCACTGACACCAGAAGCTGGAAGCAACAAACTGGAAACAAGGACAAGCAGATGCCCCCTGTATGCCTTCCCAGGTTGGCCTTCCTTGAGCCAAGGTGTCTTTCTCTGGCTCCCTTAGTTTGGATGGATTTGTGACCTTAGAACTATAAATTTGTAATTTATTAAATCCTCTTTTTAAAAGCCATTCCATTTCTGTTATATCGTATTCTGGCACCTATAACAAACTAAAACAGGTGATATTTATGTCTTGTAAATTGTTTTAGCTTTTTATTTTGAAACAATTTCAAAACTTACAGAACAGTTGCAAAACTATGTACAAAACCCATACAGAGAACTCCAACATAATTCCTATCCAGATATTCATATCCAACAACTTTAAATATTTTGCCATAATTGCCATTTTTTATTCCTTCCTTCCCCCTTCTTTTTCTTTTCCTTTCTTCTTTCTGCCATGTACGTTATGTACAGCATGTTCCTTGAACATTTAATACTTCCAAGTACATTTCCAAAGAACAAACATATTTACTCATGTAATCATTTTAAGTACAGTTATCAAGTTCAAACAACTTAACATTGGTATAAAGCTTACAGTCTATATTCCATTTTTTCCTATGTCCCAATGTCCTTTTGGGCATTTTCTTCTCTGTTATTTGATCTAGTCGAGGGTCATGTGTACATTTAATTGGCACCTCTTTAGACTTTTTTTTTTTAATGGTGGAAGCATATATAAATCATGAATTTTCCCTTCTCATCCACTCCCAAACATACATTAATCATAGTCACAATGTTGTGCTACCATAACCACCATCTATTACCAGGACTTTCGCATGCACCCCCCCAGAAGCCCTGCACTTTTTATGCATTAACTCCATATCTCTTATAATCCTATAGCCTGTACTATTCATTTCTCTAAAAAGGAGTGAGCTATAAGGCTTGCACAGTTTCCACCTGTTCCATTAATTGTCAGGGTTTCACCATTTTTTTGTTGCAAGTGGCCAATGCTCTGGGTGGAATTGGGGCATGCTACTATTTCTTTATTCAGTTTTCCTCTTGCTAAGTCTACTTGCAGAAGTACCCAGTGTAGCAACTTACTTTTACTGTATTCTTTGAGACGGATGTAGCAAGGAACAGCCAGCATGCAAAGCCACTTGCAAAAGCAGGTCAGGGGCTTCCAGTAGACCAAGATAGCAGCGCAAGACACTCCAGGGTACTACCTGTCCATGCACAGATTCTGAACAACCAGAAAAACTGGCAGCTCCATCTTCATCAAAACTCTCAGAATTAGTTAAAGGGTTGTGGTAACTGGGTAAGCATTGAGTCAAGAAAACACAGCTTTAACAATGGTAGGAGAAGCTCATGGTTTACTTGCTGACACCACAGCGTGGAGTCAGCCTGCACTCCCGTTCTGGGTCCCTGGCCCTGTTCAAAGTCTTTTTCAAAAGGAGGAGAGGGAACAATTGTTTCTTGTAAATGGAAGAATTCTGAAGGTCACAAAGAAGCACAAATCCAGGATAAGAAGCAGGCCCAGAAGAGACGGAGGGAGAGGACCCTGCACTTGGCATTTGCCTGCAGCTGATCTTGATAAACCCTGAAGACGAGCAATGCTGAACCAGTTTGCAAAGACTGAAAGGTGTTTTGCCTGGTTTGCTTGTCTTTGTTAGCTCCTGGCATTCAGGGAAATTTCTCTCATATCATTAGTTGGATGCAAATTTGACAGCTGAGGGACTAAATCCTAGTTACCATTTAAAAATATTAAAATGTGCAGTTTGAAAAAAAGGTTACAAGACAAAGAAAGAGGAGATGGATGGTTCATCAAAGGAACAAGATAAAAATCCAGAGACCAGAATACAAAGAATACCAGACTTTGGTATTCTGGAAAAAGACTTAGAAAACAACAACAAAAAAGACTTCTTATGCTCAAGGAGATAAAGGGAAACTCAGAGAAAGAACTATAGGATATCAGAAAAGCAATGAATGAATAATATGAGAATCTTAGTCAAGGAAGAAATTTTGAAAAGAACTAAAAAATATTGGAGTTGAAGACCACAATAACTGAAGTGAAAAATTCCCTGAAGGGTTTCAACTGGAGCTGGCAAAAAGAAGAATGGGTGAACTCAAAGACAAGAGGATTGAAATGATTCAAGCTAGGGACTCAAAGATTAAAATAGAAAACAAACAGAGTGTAAGCTATGTAGGGCAGCATAAGGAGTACCAATATACCCATTATGGGAGTCCCAGAGGAAGAAAGAGAAGGATGGGACCGGAGGACTATTCAAAGAAATAAGGGCAGAAAACTTCCTAAATTCAATGAAAGACATGCACATTCAAGTAGTCCAATGAACCCTAAAAAGGATAAACTCATAGAGAACCATGCCCAGACACATAGTAGTCAGTTAAATGTAACGGATAAGGAGAGAGTTCTGAAAACTGCAAGAAAAAATGTGCATTGTGCAAGGGAGTCCCAATAAGACTGAGGGCTGATTTCTCATCAGAAACATGGAGGCAAGAAGGCAGACTGACAAAATATTTAAAGTGCTGAAAGAAATCAATTGCCAATCAAGAATTTTGTGTCCAGCAAAACTATTTTTCAAAAATGAGGGAGAAATTAAGACTTTCCCAAATACATTAAGACTGAGGGAGTTAATTAATACTAGAGACTTCTAAAGACTGAAAGAAAAGACCACTAGACAGTGAATAAAAGTGACAGAAAAACCTTCATTAAAGTTAACTATGTGGATAATTATAAATGCCATGCTACTGTATTTTTTGGTCTATAACACCACTTTTTACTTACAGTTCTAAAATGCAGGTGCATAAAAAATGATAAATATGGTTTTGCACATAAAAAATATAAAGATATCATTTGTACAAGTACAACAAAGGTGGAAGACAGAGATGTAGGAATAGTGTATGTGTATGCTATTGAAGTTACATCAGTATCAAATCAAACATGGATGTCATAGATTTAGGATATTAAATTTTAGCCCCTTGGAAGCACAAAGAAAATATATGAAAAAATATGTACAGAAAGAAATGAGAACTCAAAATTGTGCAGTAAAAAAATATCAAAAATGACAGAAGAAAGTTATGCATTACCAGTAGTTAATTTAAATGTAAATGGATTAAACTCCCCAGCCAAAAGGCAGAGATTGGCAGCATGGATTTAAAAAGCATGGCCTGAATATATACTGTTTATAAGAGACTCACCTTATATTCCAAGACACAAAAAATGTGAAAGGATTCAAAACAATATGTCATGCAATTAGTTAACCAAAAGAAAGCTGGGTTTGCTATACTAATATCAGATAAAATAGACTTAAGCCAAAAAATGTTATGAGAGATAAAGAAGGTAACTATATACTAAAAAAGAGGAGGCAATTCAAATAGAACACAGAACAGTAGTATTTGCACCTAATGGCAGAGCCCAAAATACATGAAGCAAATGTTGACAGATTTGAAGGGAGAAATAGTTATATATTAATAGTAAGAGAGTTCAATACACTATTTTAAATAATGGACAAAACATCTAGGCAGAAGATCAAAAAGGAAATGGAATACTTGAACAATACAATAAACAAACTAGACATAATAGACATATAAAGAACACTTCATCCAACAGCAAAATTACACATTCTTCTCAAGTACGCATGGATCATTTTCCAGGATAGACCATATGTTAGGACACCAAACATGTCTCAGTAAATTAAAAATTACTGAAATCATACAGTGGATCTTCTCTGACCACGATGAAACGAAGCTTGAAATCAATAATAGAGGGAGAACTGGGAAATTCACCACTTTGTGGAAATTAAACAAGGCACTATTAGATAACCAATGGATCAAAGAAGAAATCACAAGGGACGTTAGGTAATATCATGAGGCAATTGAAAATGAAAACACAACATAACAAAACTTATGGAATGCAGAAAAGGCAGGGCTGAGGGAAATTTATAGTTCTAAATGCTTATTTTAAAAAAGAACAAAGGCAAATCAAAAACTTTCATAACTGAAGAATCTAGAAAAAGGAGAGCAAACTAAACCCAAAGTAAGTAGAAGGAAGCAGATAACAAAGATTAGAGCAGAAATAAACAAAATGAAGATTTTTTTTTTTAAATAAATAGAACCATTGAAACAAAGAAAATGGAAAATAAGTGGTAGAGAGGATGTGGATAAATAAAAACATTTGTTCATTGTAGGTGGGGATGTGAAATAATGCAGCTGCTGTGGAAAATAGTTGGGTGATTCTTCAGAAAGTTAAGTATAGAATTACCATATGATCTGGCACCCCCATTTCCCCCCAAAAATTGAAAGCAGAGACTTGAACAGATATTTGCACACTGATATTCACAATAGCATTATTTACAATTGCCAAGTATGGAAGCAACCCAAGTGTCCATCATCAAAAGAATGGATAAACAGAATGTGGTATATATACACAATGTAATATCATTCAGCCATAGAAAGGAATGAAGTTCTCATGTATGGAACAACATGAATGAACCTTGAAAACATCATGCTGAGTGATACAGCCTGTACAGGGATGGAAAAATATTGTTTGATCTCATTTTTATGAAATAATTAAAATAAATTAAAATTGGGTCAGAAACTCAAATAGAGATTATCAAGGGCTAGGGTGGGGGTAGGGAATGGGGAGTGAATGCTTAATTGGTATAGTTTCTGTTTGGGTGATGGAAATGTTTTGGTAATAGATGGTGATGATGGTAGTAGCACAAACTTATTGCACCATTAAATTATATATTTGTGGGGAAAAGGGGTAATGTTAGATTGTATACATATTAGTAGAAGAAAAATATTAAAGGAGAGCGAGTAAGGAAGTGTCCAAAAATTGAATTACTAACCTATCGTTCATTAAAAAAAGGGAGTACAAAGCATTAAAAAAAATTAAGAAACTCTTCATCCTTATAATTATGTTTGGTTTGTTTCCCTTAAGTCTATTTCTACATGCATATATATATATAAGCACAACACACACTCCATTTTGTATTTTGCTTTTCTCATTAAGTATTCTAATTCTTCACCCCCCCATATTTCTATCTAGAGTTCAGTATTTCTTTTTTACTATCACATGATGTATCACCTCTTATTAAGCTACTTCTGCAATAATGCACTTTTTTTTTACCACATTTGAACTCTAATAACTAATACTGCCATCAACATATTCACAGAAAATTTTCAGAGCCTTTTTCTACTTCTTTTGAGTTATATTCTTGGAATAATCTCAAGAATGGGATTGCAAGATCATAGGATGTGAACGTATTATAAGCCTATTTTTCATTTCCATGCTTGCCTTTCTTGTTTGCATAAAAACAAAATCTGTCGCCTCTATCCAACAAAAGCATCTCAATCAAGAGTTTTATTTTTATCAAATATAGGGGGTGTCAACTATCATGATAGTGTTTAATATGGCAAAAGTAAAGAAGAGGAATAAGCCATTTCCCTTTCTATAATACAAACCATCAGCACCCATGTGAAGCCTATTTGCCAATGGCCTTCTATTTTTCTTTCTGATGTTATATGAAGTGACCCATATCCTACCCCTGCATAAAAGACAGTTGATGAGAAAGATAAAGCTCTTGTTCTTTGGGTGAATGATTCATTGGTTGATTGCCTAGAGTTTTCCACTGGGGAGCAAATTCCTTCTGTGGTTTCTAGAGCTTGAAGAGACATTAGTTTGCTTTTCAATTTACATGGCCAGTCTACTGAATCCACTGCACAGCACTCTGCAATCCTAATAGCCCTGATACATAACTTCATATTTGGAATGAAAAGTGTGAACCATTCTTAATAGTTTAGTTTAATGGCCACTCTTTTCTTTCCCCTCTGGTTTATTATTATTATTATTATTATTATTATTATATTATTTTAAGCAGACAGCCATTTTAGTGCCACCACATCCCCCATTTAACAAACTCTCTGCAGCAAAAATCCTTTTAAAAACAACTATAGCTCCTTGGAAAGCAAATCACTCAGTATGAGAAAACACTGATCTATGGGGGAAAATGACCTAATGAGACCTTTTCTGGAATTATGTTTCCTTCTTTTCCCTTTAAGGAAAGTGAGTGATGGATAACAAAATGCATAAGCTGGCAGTGTGGGCCGTGGCGAGAGATGCTGGGAAGACCAGCAGCATTCGGTTGCCATTCAGCCTAAGGGCAGTTTTTGTAAGGTCCATGGCAGACCCTCACCTCCTGGATCCTTGCCTTACTTGAGTGGCTACGTTCTGAAATAAAGGAAACCTTCTTCTCTTTCTCTCTCTCTCTCCTTTTTTAAAAGGAAAAAAAACCTCCTTATGAAGTTTTAAGACACTTCCAATTCCTTTTCCCTTTCCTCCCGCCCCCCGCTTCTGCTGATTTGATGGACCTCGCCTGCGCCAACTCTTCTCTTCAATGTTGTTTGAGAGCAGCAAAGGCAGAGTTCCCGCTCTCAGCTCTGGGGGAGCAGCACCCCTGGTTCTGTTGCCAGGGAAACCAGTTTCAGATGGGTGCAAAGAAGGTAAAAGGTTCAAACATCTTACTTGAAATAATGAAATAAAAACAACCTGTAACTACCCTCCCCCCAACCTATCTAATGCCAATTTCCATGGAAACAGGATCAGAAAGGCCGCTGACAGTTAGCAGCTGACAGTAAGCTCACGCATCTCCCTAGGTGGCAGATTTGATAGCCACAAATGCCAATTTGTACAATCCCACGGCATATCATTAGGCTGGAAAGATTTTTCTTTGAGGAGCAAATAAAATAGAATCCAGCCAGCCAAGATGTCTGTCCCTCCAACATTTTAATTATCAAACATTCTAATTCAGGAAAACGATTGAGATGATTGTGACTGCTTTCCAGGATACCCACTTTGTCAACGAGCAGTGCTTTTGCCTATCGTGTTTGTCTCTCTAATTTCTGGACTAATACTTAGCAGCGTGGTGACCATCTCCTCTGGACTCTCATTTCGACTTGTATGGGATGTTTTGACTTTTGGACGATAAACTCATTATCTTCAGTAAATAGATTGTAAATGAGAAGGGTTTTTTTCCCCAATCTTTGCATTAGTGCCTAAAATTTTGTCTCAAGATCTACAATTTATATCCATTTTAGATGTTTTCACTTCTTCTAGAAGATATGGACTCTTAGGATGAAATAGTGGGAAATCTTTTCATACAACCTTACCATAAATAAGCTCACAGCTGTCCTTAGCATCTGTGGGGCAGAAACCTCCCCAGGTAAGCGAGATATTGTTAAAAATGTTCCCTTGTGGCCGTAATTCAACTGCGCATCTCCGCATGGATGATCATTTCTTAAGTAATGTGGAAAAATTAGTAACATAAGGAACTCTGAAAGAGGAACAGGGATTGCTTTAAAGGAATTTCAAACCCCCCACCTTTGCCCAGTACAGATAATCAGATCACTAACATTACGGGTTTTTAGCATTTCCAGTCATTTCATTAAAATAAAAATACTCTTCAGCTTGCCTTCTACTTTACACTCCTACTAACATTAGACTTAAATTATTCGAGTTAAATCTATTAAAGTTTAATTGTTTACGTTTTAAACTCAATGAATCATTTGCACTTAATAAATACCAATTCCTACTCATTAATGGTGGTACAAAATATATAAATATTTCAATTTTTCTAGCACTAACCTGCCTGTCTGATATAGCGAGTCTGTAAAGCAAAATGCATGTATGATGAGCCGAGTACTGTGGCCATGTTGTCCTATAAGCCACATACCTCTTAACTTAAACAGCGGAGGGAAGCTTTCATGTTAGCCACAACTCAACACGTTTTCTGAGGGAGAGGTGATGAAGAGTTGGCTGGGTGAATGACTCACATAACAGAAGTGCTGAAATGGATTTTGATGCTAGCCTTTCTCTCCTCTCCTAGGGACTGAAAAACATTAAGATAAATCACCAGTTAGCTAACATTATGACGAGCTAAGAAATATTAAACCTACCACGTTCCTTCTCCTTCTCTTCCATGTTTCCTCAAATTGACTGTGAAATGGTCTAAGCTGACATCCTACCTGGGGTTGACTAAAATCCGTGATGCACACGTGACTTCTTTGAGTTAGGCTGGGAGATACATAAATATGTGTAGAGTAGCCTTTCATTTCATTTGAACAGAAATTTCATTGTACATAGTGTGTGGTTCCTTATGTTGGCATTTGACAGCTGTTAAAAAGCAGGCTATTAAATGTCCTGGTTTGCGTAATTGTGAGAACTTTCAGACTCGCTTCTTGGCACAGTCACAAAAATATCAGTGACTATCCTGTTAGAATGGAGAATTTTTTCTTGGTAGTTCCATAGACTGTTTTATAAAATTCCTTTGTCATTGCTTAAATTCTGACCTACTCTGCTTTATGGCTATTTCAATTTGAGGAATTACAAGTCTGTAATTTGTAAGTAATTGGAATATTTTAAGTCACTGAGAGCAATATTTTGGTGATTATAGTATGTGAGGAAAATTATAGAACTAAATGCTGTTCAGACACATCTAGAGTTAATAACAATATTAGATCAGAGCCTAAAATCAGTACTGAATTGTAATTAAAAAAAATTTAAATAGGAAAAAACCACACAGACTTATTGTCATGTGTATGGGTTACTGCCTGGTACATTTGTCACTGAAATATAATGTTAGTTAAATTTATCTAGAATCCCTGGAGCAAAGCATATCCTTATCACTCCCCATAAAAAGAAAAGCAAAGAAAACTAGTTTTCTTCCAGGATTGGTAGAAAATCTTTTCTTCTCTGTCCGGGCCTGGGCGGAAGCATTTGCTACACAAAAGCACAAGACTTGACTTTTAAAAACGTAACCTTTGAAATGTTAGACATGTAAGGCAATAGCAGTTGCAATATAAAGAGATAGACAAGCCCCAAATACCAAATTGTTCAGCCTGCAAAACAGGCAAAGAAGTGCTTTTTAAAATTGCTGAAAGGTAAGAGGATATTTCAATAGTATAAAAAGCTATAACTTCCTTCAACAAACATTTACCATATGCAAAAATTCGGATAGATGCTATTTGAGGGCTACAATAGTTATTACTCTGATTAACATTTATTGAGCACTTGTTCTACAGCAGGCACTCTACTAAGTACTTCACTTATCATATTTCATTTTAAAAGAAGAAACAACAGAAAAGACACAGTTTCTGCCCTGAAGAAGTTGAGTCCAGGGCTCCAGATTAGGGATTCTTATTTCCTAATTAATTGCCCTGGAGAGGGGATTCCTGAGCAGGGTTCATGTTAACTCACAGCAACCAGGAAGGGAGACATTAACGTACACATGTGGATCACTGATTCGATTGAAATCTCCCTCCTCTCTGCTTTCTCTAGGCAGCAACTGCAAACCTAAATATAAAAGGCTGCTGAGCTACAGAGGCTATGAAGCCTCCAAGGGAGGCGAGCCAAGCTGATGATGGAGGATGGGAGCACTAACGACGAAGGATGGGAGCACTAAAGACAGAGGATGGGAGCACTCATGACAGGATGGGAGCACCGATGAGGAGGATGGAAGCAATGACGATGGCGGATGGGTACATACCTGGAGTCCAGCAAGGAGAAGGTTCCAGGAAGAAAGCAAAAGGCCTGATTGACTCCCCCCCCACCCCGCCCCGTATTTTCAGTTTTTTGGGGGTGGGAGGCCACTGCATTTTCAGCTTTATTGGGGGGTGGGGGGGGTCGGTGTCCACCAGCAGGCTAAGTCCAGTTTCTAGGTTCCCACCACTGCACAGGAGCATGTCTCTTTGGGAGTTGAAGCCAAGGTGGGTGTGGTTCATGTTAGCATAGAGAAGCATCCTCACGCTGATCTAGGACATCTTCAGAGATGCAAGCCCAGCTTTCACATCCCTCTACTGCACAAGCTCTCTCTTTGTAAGATACACATCAAATGGCCATTTCAGTAAAGGGAAGCCATTGCCCAGGTTTCCCAACAGTCTTTTATGTCATCCTAAATCACATAGTCACTTAGCATCTCTGTGCCATTCCTAGCCTTCTCAGTTCAGGTGCAGCTGACTGACATGGGACTCCCACTCAGGGTTATTATTTTGGGCTTTCTTCTTAATTAGGGAAGTTGTAGACTTAGAGGAAAAATCATGCATAAAATACAGAATTCCCTTCTACTACTTTATTAGTAATACCTTGCATTAGTCCCACTAAGTGCTTTTATGAGGTTTTCCATGTCTGTTCGTATATTCTGAATTAATTGTTTCAGCTTCTGTATGTCATTTGAACTGTTTTGTTCCTTTGACTGGGCCATATCTTCAATTTTCTTACTGTGATTTGTTATTTTTTGCTGGCGTCTAGGCATTTAATTACCTTAATTAGTTTATTCTGGAGATTGCTTTCCCTTCTTTTATCTGGGGTTTTCTTGCTGGATGAATTTGTTGTCTATCTGTTCTTTGACATTCCGTTCAGCTTTATCTGGACCTTTAGAGTTTTGGAGGGTGCTTGCAGCCGGTCCAGCTGGTCCAGACTGGGGTACGCTGTGTGTCCGGTCACTGATGTGTCCCCAGGAGCTGTTCTGTACTGTTTCTGGTTATTTAGTAGTTGTTCTGGAGGATGAACTAAAATGCGCACGTTGTTAAGCTGCCATCTTGACCTGGAAGTCACCACTAAGTGCTTTTAAATCAGTATTTCCCAACCTTCTTCGTGTTATGGCACATACAGATAAAGACCACATTTGTAAGATAACACTGGAGAAAACGGAAAAGGCCACTCTACCACTGCGAGTACCAACTGTTGAGGGGATTTTGTGGTTTCTCCAGGTGCCTCAGGGCAACAAGGGGAAGCTCTGGCTATTTGTTTTAAAAAATGCCCTTCTTTATTACATTATATTTAATTAAAGTAAATGAAAGTTGACTTTATTTCAATAACCTGTAGGAAAATTTTCAATACCCCCTGAGGTCATTAGAGACACTTTAGGCAAAGCAAAGCTGGAGCTATGAGTCTATACCAAATCATATTTAATTACAAAACTCTCAGTAGGAATAAGCAAAGGGTTTAAGAAAAGAGACAAATCTAACTCCATGAGAATTCTAAATTGTATGTTTAAAAAAAAGATTGCATCATTGCTTCTATAAACTCTGCAAATTGGAGACTAAAGTGCAAATAGCTAGTAATGGACTGAGAAAAGCTAACAAAAGAACTACAATTTCCAATTAAATCAGGAACAAAAATGTCCCAAGTTGTCAATTTAGCTGTCTCAAATTAGTTGGGTCTAAATACTATTCAGTCACACGGGGAGGGATGGAAAGTACATTTATTGAGTGACCGCTAAGTTCTACAGACATTTATTTTACCTCATTCCCTTCAGCATACATGCAGGATATATTCTCTTCTATCTTAAAATCAAAACCCAAAACCCAAAATCAAAGCAACACACAAAAAATGTTCCATAATTCAACTCTTCCCCTACCCCTCACCACAAGTACTGTACTATTTGTCTTCTCCTAACCATATCAAATATTTTCAGAATAGGTAACAGTTGCCTCCACTTCTTCACCTCCCATCCTCAATTCAATGCACTCTTTAGGTTTTTATCCCAACCACGTCACTAAAACATCTCTTGTCCTTGCCAAATCCATTGGCCAGTTCTTTGTGTTCTTGCCCAAACTCACAGCAGCTTTGAAAACAGTTGATTAGTCTGTTCTTTCAGAAATACTTTCTTTTCTTGGCTTTGAAGATACCAAATTCTTCTGGTTTGCCTAGCAGTTTTCTAGATACTGGCTTCTCCTTACTGGCACTCTCTGTTTTTTTTTTTTTTTTTTTCCTTTTAATTTTTTTCTTTATTAGAGAAGTTGTGGGTTTACAGAACAATCATGCATTCCCAGATACCACCCTACCATCAGTACCTTGCATTGTTTGGAACATTTGCTACAATTGATAGCTTTCCTATTTCTTTACTTCCCTCCAGTCATATTGGCCTGCTTTCTGGTTCTGTTCACTGTTAACTTCATTCTTCCATCTCAGTGCCTTTGCACAGACAGTTTCCTCTGTCTGTCATGAGGTCCTTTCTCATCATTCAGCTCAAGTATCATTACCTCAGAGGTTCTGTGAATTCATTATCTAAAGAGATTCTCCACCCAGGACCTACCATTCTTGTTTTGTTTCATGCTTATATTCCTATTTTAAATATTTACTTGTTTACTGTTGGTCTTCCTCCACAAGAATGTGGACTTCTTGAAGCAAACATCATATCTGTTCCAACCGCACAAACATACAATAGCCAATCTCCAAGATGGCCTCCAGTTATCCTTGGTTATCCTCCTGCTATTCTTGCTCTCGTGTCGTCACTTCCACATTGAATCAGGGCTGACCTGTGTGGTCAATAGAATACTATGAAAGGGATAGCATGGGGCTTTCTGCCTTGATCTCTGGGATTGTGTCATTTGGAGGAAGCCAGCTGCCATGAGGAGAGGCCTCCTGAGAACACCAAGCACCAATGTGCCAGTCATATGAGTGGGCAGGTCCTTCAGGCCCAGCCAAGCCTCAGTAACTTCAGCCAGCCCATCTCTGACTGCAACCTCATCAGAGACCCTCAGCCCAAGCCAGAATTGCCCAGCCAAGTTGGTCCCAAATTCCTGACCCACAGAATCCAAGAGAGATAATAAAACTGTTGTTTAAGTTATGAAGTTCTGTTTGTTATGTAGCATTAATTAATACAAATTTCTATATTGTATTCACATGAAAAGGATGCGCAGACTAGCAAATGCATCCCTTACCTTACTTAACCATATTTGGCTTCAAGGTGAAATTCACATACTACTGATCAACCAACAACAGGTATTCACTGAGCACAGGCCCCATGACAAATGCTGCTAAACTGGAGATACAGGACTAAACAAGGAAGGCATAGGCCCTGCCTTCAAGTAACTCTGAGTGTAGGTTTGAGGACAAAACAATAGCTTTTGATGTAGTTTGGGAGACAAGAGCATGTGAAAAGTTAACAATATGAAGTAGAAATGTAAGGGATGATATTTCAGAGGAAGGCAAGAGATCATAAGGTTTTCTTAACACAATTAATTTTCATGGTAGAGATGGGGTGAACCACCATGAAAGCAGGGTCTACATCTAGAAGATTCTTGGTTTTCAAACCTTAAAGTGAATGAAAGTCATCTTTAGAATTTCTTAGAGTCAGATTTATGGGCCCTATCCCCAGAAGCTTTCTGATTCCATTGGCCTGGGGTGGGTTCCAAGAATTTGCATGTCTGACAAGATCCCAAGTGATGCTGAAACTGGTTCAGGGACAACACTGAGAAGTGATCTACATGCAGGCACAATCAGCACCTCCTGGAAGCTTGCTAGCAATGTAGACTCTCAGGCTGCACCCTAACCTACTGAATCAGAATCTATAGGGTAACAAGATTCCCAGGTCATTCATGTGCAGATTAAAGTGAGAGAGGAAAGTCAAGTTTATATTCTCTTCAGCAAGCTGGGAGAACTCTGGATGCCTCTGAAGTCAGGCATGGTCTGTGTATATGAGAGAATTCTCTATGGTCAGCCCATTTCAGTTTCATTGATTTTTATGAGGCAGACCATTACTTTTCATCATTGCATTTTGCTGCAGTTTGAGTCTTCCTCATCAGTTCTCGGCAAGTAATTTCAATTTATTTTGATTCATTTCTTTCATCAGCTTCATAATTTTCCATTGGTACCTGGCCCTACAAATAATTGTGCTTGCCTGCCAATAACTAGATACAATACAACCGAGGAGAACTGCAGAAGGTCAAGGGGATAGTAGCTCGTACAAAAGCAGAGAGTCCTGGATGCTTTCTGGAAAGTCAGGAAATTTGAACTTGGGCCAGGCTTGAGAGCCCAGTGATGCTCATGCTGTTTGCGAAGTGAAAAGCAGATGACAAAATGAACATGTCTGTGGCAGTGCCTTGAACACAATTGAAACAATTCTGTTCTGACTCGAGGTGGAATGGGCAGTTTTCCACTGGTGATTATGAGACAGACATGGTGCCATCGGCTGCTCCAACATTCAGCCCAAGGAATTTCATTTCATGCCGCCTGTTCTCAGACTAAGGCCGAGCCATTTCCACAAACAGAAGAAATCATTGCATCCGTCCTGTCACGTCAGGATGCAGGGAAACTCTGTGGCTCAAATCTTCCTGTCACCAAGTTTCCTTTGCTCCTTTGCTTCTCTTGTGGTTTTTCAAATTTTATCCCATTGAATAAAATCACACATTAGCTACATTCTTCTGGGACTAACATGCTCTGCCTTCAAAAGGCATTTTCCCCCTTTCGTTCAGCAGTCATTTAGCAAACATACCTGACTTGGGAAAAACAAAGATGAATAAGACAATCTCTTTCCTCCAGGAGGGGAGACACATTTTTTTTTTTTAGAGAAGTTGTAGGTTTACAGGAAAATCATGCAGAAAATAGTGTTCCCATAAACCCCTACCCGATTATTAACACCTTTCATTACTGTGGTACATTTTGTTACAATTGATGAAAGAGTATTAACTATAGTCTCCGGTTCATGTTACATGTAGTCTCTGGTTTACATTAAGGTCCACTGTTTGTGTTATAGAGTCCTATGGTTTTTTAAAAAAATTTATTCTAGTAACATATGCACAACCTAAGAATTTCCCTTTTAACCAAACTGGCAAAGATAATTCAGTGCTGTAATTATGTTCACAATGTTGTGCTACCATCACCACCATCTATTACCAAAACTATTCCGTTACCCCAAGTAGAAACTTCGTACAATTTAAGCATTAACTCCCCATTCCATACCCCCAACCCTGCCTTTAGTAACCTATAATCTAGGTTCTGATTTATTACTTTGCTTATTCTAATTGTTTCATATCAGTGAGACCATACAGTACGTGTCCTTTGGGTCTGACTTATTTCGCTTAACATGATGTCCTCAAGGTTCGTCCATGTTGTTACATGTATCAGAAATTCACTCCTTTTTATGGCTCATTAACATTCCATTTATATGTATATGCCACGTTTTGTTTTTCCACTTATCTGTTGCTGGGCACTTGGGTTGCTATCATCTTATAGCAATTGTGATTTTTTAGACAATATTTTTTATTGAGAAATCTTCACACACATACAGTCCATACATGGTGTTTTAGTTTGCAAGCTGACAGAATGTGATATACCAGAAACAGAATGGTTTTTAAAAAGGGGAATTTATTAAGTTGCAAATTTACAGTTATAACACTATGAAAATGTCCAAGTGAAGGCATCCAGGGAAAGATACCTTGGTTCAAGAAGGCCGGTGATGTTCAGGGTTTCTCTCTCAGTTCGAGAGGCAATGGCGATGTCTGCTAGCTTCTCTCCAGGAAACTTCAACAGCTTCCCCAGGGCTTTGCCCATTCAGTTGGTTCTGTTGGTTCTGGTGGCTCTCATGGCTCTGAAGTTTTATCCTAAGTGGTTTCTTCTTAAAGGGCTCCAGTAAGCAACTCCACCTTGAATGAGAGAAGATACATCTCCATGGAAACTATCTAATCAAAAGCTACCACCCACAATTGGGTGGGTCATATCTCCATGGAAACAATAAAAAAGATTCCACCTAGCAATACTGAATGAGGATTAAAAGACATGGATTTTCTGGGTACACAATAGCTTCAAACCGGCACACATGGTGTACAATCAATGGCTCACAATGACATCACATAGTTGTGTATTCATCACCATGATGATTCTTAGAACATTTGCATCACTCCAGAAAAATAAATTGAAAAAAAAAGAAAAACTCATACGCCCATGCCCCTTACCCCTCCCTCTCATTGACTATCAGTATTTCAACCCATCCAATTTTTTACCCTTTATCCTCCTGCCCTATTATTTATTTACTTTTTTGGGGGTGGGGGTGCATGGTCTGTGAATTGAACCCAGGTCCCCTGCATGGAAGGTGAGCATTCTACCACTGAGCCACCCATGCACTCGTATTTAGTTACTTTTTATCCTTATCTTTATTCCTCTGTCTATACTCTGGTTAATAGGAGCATCAGACACAAGGTTTTCACAATCACACAGTCATATTGTAAAAGCTATATCATTATACAATCATCTTCAAGAATCAAGGCTACTGGAACACAGTTCAGCAGCTTCAGGTATTTCCCTCCAGCCACTCCAGTACACCATCAACTAAAAAGGGATAGCTGTATAATGCATAAGAATAACCTCCAGGATAACCTCTTGACTCCGAAATCTCTCAGGTGCTGAAACTATATTTTGTTTCATTTCTCTCTTCCCCTTTTTGGTTAAGAAGGCTTTCTCAATCCCATGGTGCTGGGTTCTGTTCTATGTGGCCAGAGAGATTTACACCCCGGGAGTCATGTCCCACATAGTGGGGAGGGCAGTGAGTTCACCTGCAGAGTTGCTGTAGAGAGAGAGACCACGTCTGAGCAACAAAAGAGGTTCTCTGGGGGTGACTCTTAGACATAATTATAAGTAGGCTTAGCTTCTCCTTTGCAGTAATAAGTTCCATGGGGCATACCCCAAGATCTAGGGCTCAGCCTACTGATCTAGTTGTCCCCAACTGCTGCTAGAATAACAGAAATTCCCCAAATGCGGAAGTTGAATATTTCCTTCTTTCTCTCCAGACCCCAGAGGGGATTTTGCAAATACTTTTTTATTCACTGCCCAAGTTACTCTGCAATGTATCGGGCATCACACTAACCTGCACAAACCAAAAAGATCTCACATCCTATTCAAGATTCCATGTAATTACAATGTTCAACAAAAATGACCATACAGGTTAAATTATGAAATGTGCTACCCAAAATATAAATATTGCACCAAATAAACATCTCTCCCTTTGGTGTCACACAGAAATTGAAGTTTTAAAATATGGACCGTATCATCCTTTACCCTGTATTCTGATTTATCTTAGTCTTATCCAGATCAGCTTTATTCATATCTAGTCAAAGTCTGATCCCTTTTTCAACTTTTTAAACAGTTCCTGCATTATGGGTAATGCTGACGTTCATAGCTTCAGAGCTCTAACTCTTGAGTCTCAGGTGTCACCTGAATACCCAAAGTTTTTGGGAACGACCAGGTTATATACAAACAGCTTGATATCTCAGAATTCAGAAATAACAGTTACAATTCCTGAATATGTGTGACTGCTGTAAAAGCCTACAATAGGCCCCAACCTGATAACTCATGTTCTTGACTTCAATTCATCGAGTTTGTACATTATAGCTAGTCCATATGAGTGAGGCATGATAGTATTTGTATTTTTATTTCTGCCATTTCATTCAACATACCGTCTTCAGGTTTATTCACCTAGTTGCATGCCTTACAATTTCATTCCTTCTTGCAGCCACTCAGTAGTTCATAGTATGTATTCACCACAGTTCGTTTTTCCTTCCCTCAGTCATTGTACCCTTAGGCCACCTCCATCCATTGAAAATCATGGACACTGCTGCCATAAACACCAGTCAATTGTGACTTAAAAAAAAATATTAATAGATTTTATTTTTAGAGCACTTTTAGGTTGAAAGAAAAATTGTGCAGAAAGTACAGTTTTTATAGATACCTCTTTTCCCCACCCTCCCTCTATACAGTTTATTCTATTCTTAAAATCTTACATCAATGTGGCACATTTGTTACACTGGTGAACCAGTATTGATACATAATTATTAATTAAAGCCCATAGTCTGCATTAGGACTTACTCTATGTGTTGAATATTTCTATGAGTTTTGACAAATACATAATGTCAAATTATAAAATTTATGCACAATGACAAAAGCATAAAAATAGATTATTTTTTTAAATATTGATGTCTGGTTGTTCCAGCAGTTTGTTGAATAGACTGTCCTTCTGTTGGATTGCTTTTGCTCCTTTGCCAAAGATCAGTTGACTGTATTTGTCTGGGTCTGTCTCTGGGTCCTCTCCTCCATTCCACTCACCTATTTGTCTATCCTTCCACCAGTACCATGATGTCTTGATCACTGTAGCTTTACATTATAGTCTTAAAGTTGAGTAGCGTCAGTCCCCTGACTTTGTTCTTCAGTATTGTTTTGGCTGTTCTGGGTCTTTTCCTTTTCCATATCAACTTTAGACTCAATTTGTCTATCTCTGCAAATAACTTGCTGGGATTTCGCTTGGGATTGTTTTGAACGTACAGATAAATTTAAGAAGAATTAACATCTTAATAATATTGAGTCTTCCCATCCATGATCATGGAATTTCTCTTAAGTTTTTTTTTTAGATCTTTGATTTCAGTAGTTTAATAGTCTTCTTCATATAGATGTACATATTCTGTCAGACATACCTAAATATTTCTTTTTTTTTTTTTTTTTTGGTGCTAATGTCAATGGTTTTTTTAATTTCAAATTTCAATTGTTCATTGCTGGTGTGTAAGAAAACAATTGACTTTGTATACTGACCTTGTATCTTACAACCTTGCTATAACTATTAGTTTCAGGAGTTTTTTTGGTTTTATTCTTGTTTTTCTGAGATTTTCTACAGAGATAACCATGTCACTTTTGAAGAAAGTTTTATTTGTTCCTTCCCAATATGTATACATTTATTTCCTTGCCTTGCCTTACTGCATTAGCTAGAACTTCCAGTATGATGTTGAATAGGAGTGCTGGAAGGAACATCCTTATCTTGTTCACAGTATTGGAGGAAAGTATCTAGTTTCTTGTTGTTAAATACAGTATTAGCTATAGGTTTTTTGCGGATGTTCTATATTAAGTTGAGAAAGTTCCCCTCTATTTCTAATTTGCTGAGAGTTCTTTAGCATGAATGACATTAGATTTTCTCAAATGCTTTTTCTGCAACCACTGACAGGATCATTATGATTTTCTTCTTTAGCCTGTTGATGTGATAAATTACATGAATCGATTTTTGAAAGCTGAACTAGTTTGTATACTAGACTAGTATAATTTTTTCTATGCATTGTTGGATTCAATCTGATAATATTTTATCGGGGATTTTTGCATCTATGTTTGTGAGATCTTTCAGCCTGTAATTTTTCTTCCCATAATGTCTTTGTCTGACTTTAGTATTAAGGTAATACTTGCCTTATAAAATGAATCAGGAATGGGCCTTCTGCTTTTATTTTCTGGAAGAAATTGTAAAAAAAACGGCATAATTTCTTCTTTAAGTGTTTGGTAAACTTCACTAGAGAAACATCCTGGCCTAGAGCTTTCTGTTTTGGAAAGCTAACTGTTGATTCAATTTCTTTAATAGACAGGCCTATGCAGGTAAACTGTTTCTGTTTGTATGAGTTTTGATAGATTGTGTCTTTCAAGAAATTGGCCCATTCCAGCTGCATTATCAAATTTGTGGAGATATAATTGTTCATAATACTTTTTTTTATCCTTTTAATATACATCGGCACAATTGTGATGGGTCTTTTTCATTTCTGATATTAGTAATTTGTGTCTTATCTCATTTTTTCTTGTCTAACCTGGCTAAAGGTTTTTTCAATTATGTTGACCTTTTCAAAGAACCAGCTTTTGTTTTTGTTAATTTTGTCTGCTAATTTCCTTTTTTAATTTTATGGATTTCTGCCCTAATTTTTATTGTATCTTTTTGGCTGTTTATTTAGGATTTAATTTGCTCTTCTTTTTCAAGCTTCCAAGTGTAGATTATTGATTTTAGATCCTTCTTTTTTCTAATATATGCATTCAATGCTATAAATATCCTTCTAAGCAATGCTTTGGTTGCATCACACCAGTTCCAATAAGTTATAGTTTCATTTAGTTCAAAATATTTTTAAAAATTTATTTGAGGCGACTTCTTTGACCAAAGAACACACTTATTTAGATGCATGTTATTTGATTGGCAAATATTTCAGGACTTTCCATCTGTCTTTCTGTTGTTTATTTCTAATTTAATTTCATCGTATTCTGAGAGCACGCTTTGTATGATTTATATTATTTTAAAATTGTAAAGGTGTGTTTTACAGCCCATAATGTGGCCTATCTTGATGAATATTCCATCTAAGCTTGAGAAGAATGCATATTATGCTATTGTTTGATGAAGAGTTCTACAAATGTCAATTACATCCAAACCATTGATGAATGTCAGGTGCTGTTCTGTTCAATTTCATCCTTACTGATTTTCTGCTTGCTGGATCTTTCAAATATTGAAGGAAGGGTACTGAAGTCTTCAAATGTAATAGTAGATTTATTTGTTTTTCTTTGCAGTCCTATCAGTTGTTGCTTCATGTATTTTGATGCTGTGTTCCTAGGTGCATATATGTTCAGGATGTTTACATCTTCTTGGAGAATTGACCTCGTTGTTATTACATAATGCCCCTCTTTACCTCTAATAATTTTCCTTGTTCTGAAATCTGCTTTGGTTGAAATTCATATAGATGGTGTTAGCATGGGATGTTTTTCTCCATCTCTCTCCTTTTAAACTATCTGTGTCTTTATGTTTAAAGTGTTTTTTTTTTTTGTAGACAACATATAATCAGGTCTTGTTTTTTCTGTGTTCTGATAGACTCTGTCTTTTAATTGGTGTATTTAGACCACTCATATTTACAGTGATTATTAATATAGTTGGATTAATTATCTTGAGGCTACTTCTTTGACTGATTTACTATTTATAAGTGTGTTGTTTGTTCTCCACACATATTCCCAGTTGCTTCTCATCATTGCCCTTGATCTGTGTTTCATTTTCTGTCTTGTGCTTTCTCTCTTTCTCTCTTCTCTAATTTTAATTGGGCATTTTATATGATTCCATTATATCCTTCTTTTTTAGCCTATCAATAATAATTTTTTTTGTCAAAATTTAAGGTTGTCCTAGAGTTTGCAGTATACCTTCACAACTAATCTAAGTCAACTTTCAAATAACACTATCCCACTTCACAGGTAGTACAGTACTCTGTTATAAGGTAACAGAGTCTTCTCAATTTTTTCCTCCTGTCCTTATCATATTGCTGTCACACATTTCACTAACCCATAAGGTAAAGATGATCCAACAGTTGTTGCTATTATTATTTTGAATAAACTGTTATTTGTTAGATCAGTTAAGAATAAGAAAAATAAAGATTTTATTTTGCCCTCATTTAGTCCTTTTTGAACGCTCTTTTGTCCTTTACATAGATCTGAGTTTCTGACTTAAATAATTTTCTTTCTCCCCGAAAAACTTCTTTTACTATTTCCTACAAGGTAGGTCTACTGGCTACAAACTCAACTTTTGTTTGTCTAAGACAGCCTTTATTTCTTCTTTCCTTTTTGAAGAATAATTTCACTGGATCCAATTCTATGTTGGTGTTTTTTTTCTTTCAACACTTGAAATAATTCATGCCACTCTCTTCTTGTCTCCATCTCTGAAAGTAAATTGTAATTCTTACCCTTGTTCTTCTAAAGGGAAGATATTTTCCCCTTCTGGTTTCTTTCAAGATTTTCTCTTTGTCTTTAATTTTCTGCAATTTGATATGATATGCTTAGATATAAATTTTTTGGTATTTGTGCTACTTAATGTTATCAGAGCTTTCTGATTTGTTGTTTAAGTTTGTCAGTATTTGGGGAAAATTCTCAGCCACTATTATTGCCAATATTTCTTCTATTCCTTTCTTCCTTCTGTTCCTTCTGGTATTGCCTTTATACATATGCTACATTTTTTTTGTAATTGTCCCACAGTTCTTGGATATTCTGTCCCTTTATTTTCTTTTATTTATTTTATTTATTTTAGTCTTTTCTCTCTTTGCTTTTCAGTTTGGAGTTTCTATTAATAATCTTCAAGTTCAATGATGCTTTCCTTGCCTATGTCTAATTTACCTAAGAGCCCATCAAAAGCATTCTTCATTTCTGTTACATAGTAAATTTTAGCATTTACTTTATTATTCCTTAGAGTTTCCACTTCTCTTTTTACATTATCCATCTGTTCTTGCATACTTTCCGCTTTTTTTTTTTTTCCATTAGAGCCCTTAGCATAGGAATCATAGTTATTTTAAATTCCTGGTCTGATAATTCCAAAATTTCTGCCATGTCTGAGTCTGGTTCTGAAGCTTCTCCTCTCTTGCCTCTTGCCTCGTACTTTTCTGTTGAAAGATGGAAATGATGTCTCTGGTAAAATGGAATGGGGTAAGTAGACGTTTAGTGTGAGATGTTATATTTATCTACTTTAGAGTGAGACTCTGTTTACTGTTAGTTGTGTCTTTCAGAAGCTAAAGCGTCCTCTAGTGTCCTTGCTTTGTCTCTCCTGTTGTCTTTCTGTTTCCCTGGAGACTCCTTCTTAAATAGGGGCTAAGCCTTGCAGCTCTTTCAGCTGTTATGCCCTGTTACTATACAGGAGCCCTACTGCTCTGCCAGTTACATGTGGGGGAAGAGGACTCCTCTACAAGTCTGTGATTAGAACTCAGTCTTTTAGTGAACTTGCACGCCTGGACTGTGACCTCCATAAGTCCTTTCACCCATTAGGTGAGATAAGGACTTGGAATTGCGTGTTTCCTTTCTCCCATATTGAAGGTTAGTGGGGGCTGATCCCTTCTTCCAGGTAGGTTGCTTCTGGTAAAACTCAAGTTGTTTAGGTTCTGGTAAAATAGTTTCTTTTGAGAGCAGTCTGTTGTTAAGAAGAATAGAAAGCTCAGGGTTTGTTTCAAAATGGTTACTTTCCCCTAACATTCAGAGAATATATCAAAAATAGTTACTTCCTCTCAACCCCTGCAGGAAGCAGGAGCTTATCTTTCTCTGATCTGCACAGGGAGAAACTGGTGGGGCTCCTACTGGTAAAACTCACAAATGTGTGAGAGTTCTCCCTAAGGCTGGGCCTCCCTATCTCCATGCTGGGCCCCCAGGAACTTTTAACTTTTAAACTAGCCCGTTCTCACTCTCCAGCAGTTAATTCCCAACCCCCCTCAGTCTCCAGCAGTTAACTCCCCCCACCGTGTTGCTTCCAGAGGTGGTTTCTGCTCTGAGTAAGCTGTGGTTCTGTGTATCTTCCATCCTCCTCAGTTTCTGGGGCAGTGGTTTGCCCTGTGACCTCAATTTTCCGAACCACTTAAGAAGAGTTGTTAGTTTCCAGTTTTTCTGCTTTTTCTTGTTGCGAGGTTCTTTCGATGACTTTCAAGCTTCTTATATGTTGGACCACAAGCTGCAAGTTGTCCATACTTTTTTTTTTTACCCATGGCCTAGGTTTCTTTATTTGAATTCACAGATATAAGCAGAGAGTGATAAGTAAACACAGATTATACTGCAAATTTCTTTTCACAAAGGTCACATGTGCAGGTACATGTATTAGAAGCATGTGTCTAGAATCATGGCCAAACTTTTTAAAATGCAGAAATGTAAAATTATATCTTGAAATAGGAAAAGATGGTCTACACACTTCAAAATTCAAATATTGCTTATATCAGAGATGCATGGCAGCTACAGGATTCAAGTGACAATAAGATCTCAATAAATTAATACTGGTTAAAGAGAACAAGAATATTTTTTACATCTCACTCAAAATACATTGACTTCTATAATACAAAATTTGACAGGAAATTAGGGAAAAAACCCACAAAATCTATAAATTACTTAGTATTTCTTATTACCTAAACAACAGCATGGCATTAAAAGAAAACTGTTCCTGCATCTTAATTGTCAATCTCACATTAATGAAGTCCTCCAAAAATGAAATGCAGCTAAACAGATTAAAACTCCAAATAAAAAGTCTGCAAGGCTCAGATTAAAATGTGGAATATTTCAGATGAAAGTAATAATAAAAATACAACTGGTTTGTTTCTTTACCTGAATCCAAAGTTGTTACTGAATCCAAAGTTGTTGACATTCCTTTGAAGCCTGGAACTACTGTATTTAATTTCTCTGAATGTTTTTACATCTTTTTCTTGGTAGCGTAAGTTATCTTAAGTAGCTTACAGGCTCAGTCTCCACAAAATATTTCTGTCTGTTGCCATTCTGATAAAACAAAAATTATTCTTCATTAACTTAACAGTATATGTATTTTTGCTCTAACACTTAAATACAAGACAGACATCTATTATTTTTTCCACTAAAACAAAAGAGTACAATATTTGTCTATCAGTACTGTATTTTACAAAAATTAACATTAAAAACAAAGAACCATTATTTTCATTTGAAATCACTAAGGTTCTTGAATATCTTAAGCTTCTTCCTTCTGCCTGCGTTCTTTTGCCAATTTATCCAGAAAATTCTTCGTTTCTGATAACGAGGAAGGCTGCTGCAATGAGTATTCTTTGCAACTTCTTCATTTGTATAAAAGAGTGAGTACAGTTTACAGTAAAACCCTGTCTCAGAAATCATGTAGTCTATACCAATGGGCACATTGGGCTGCTATGGCCCAATTCCACATTCATTTGGGATTGTACAGTCCTCCTTGTTTTCATCGCTTTGGCCATCACATTTCCACTTTGTATCTTTGTTGGGATTATCAGTACCCTCAGTTGATTCAGCGACTGGTTTTGTATTTTCCTTATTTTGAATTTCATTTTCCAACACTGCTTCGTTTTCTTGATCAAGTTGTTCTGTCTTGTCCACCTGTTTAGACTTTTCCTTTGCTGCTGCTGAAGTCGCATTTGCCTCTTTTTTTCACAGCTTTGTCTGAAGGCTCCTATTCCCTGTCAAAAGCCACATCACCTAAATTTGCAACATTGGTGTCCTCTCCAAAAATATGGAACAAGTCACGAATTTACATGTCATCCTTGCATAGAGGCCACGCTAACATTCTCTGCAATATTCTAATTTTAGTATGCATGTGCCGAAGTGAGTACCATACTTGTTTTTTTAAGCTGCAAAATAGCCTGATGTATTGTATAAATACTGCTAAACTTATATATTCATTCAGTTCTCTTCGATGTAGGTTCCCAAACTTTCTCAGTTCACGACAATTTGTAATGTTTTCCAAACACCCCAGGCCAAAAGAAATAATAGTTTCACTTATTATGTAGTTAAGTCCAAACAACTTAATAGAATTTATGCCCTATAATTTAATAGCTATTTAAACAAATAATACTTTTCTTTTGGTGACCGCAATTACTTACTACTGGAGTATGTGCACTGGTTTCTCAAACTTCACAGTTTCTCAAATTTTGGAATCACATTGTACACCACCACCCTCATTTCCTTGTCCATATTGATTTTTTGTGATCTACTGTTTAAACTGTGAACTAGCTCTGAGCTAGCAGTTCATGTAATATATCTGACAGTTGTTGGGTATCACTCCTTTTCCTGGGAGAATTTAAAATATCTCATGGCACCCCTGAGGATTTCTAGGGGGTGGTGGAGAATCATGACTACAAAGTCTTGTATAAATTTTGAGAAAATATACAAATCAAAAACTCCTGGGAAGCCATGTTGTCCAATCTCCTCATGGACTCATTTACTGAAGCACAGCTTGCAAATAAAATTAAAAATGAGGTTCTTTCTTTTTCCTCTGATGCTTTCATTGAAATCCATCATCCTTTCTAATTCAAACTCTACATTTTAAAGTGCCTAATAGAGTAAACCATTTTGCTGCTTCAGATTTTTTTTTTCTTCCAGCATCCAAGGTCATCTTTACAAGATCAGGATCTGGGGCTACTTGTCGTAGCCGCGCTTACACGCCGTCTCGGGTGCACTGGCAGTTCCCGCCCTTGGAGCGGCGGTAGGATCTGGAATGGCTGTGTGGGGCTCCTGGGGCCTTGCCGAAATGCCCGTCTGCCAACCCGCCCTTGCTGGGACCCGAGGGCATGGCCGCAGCGCTTAGGGGAGTCCGGGGCACGGTGATGGAAGGTGAGGAGCTTGCCTCCTGCCTTGACGATACAGCTCCGGGAGCAGCTGCTCACGCGCAGTAGACACACCTTGGGTTTGGGCACCTCCCGGATCCGCACTTCATCTGTTACGGTCCCCACAGCCGTAGCCGTTTTGTTTTCACGGCCAGGAAGCTTCATCTTCCGGATCACCCCGGAATAGATGGGGCGGCGGGTTGGTACACTCACGAACAACCGCTTCAGGACAACTTGGTTGGAGGTAGGGTTGGTTTGTCTGGCCAGAAGCCTGCACATCTTGGCCAGTAGCTTCAGGTAGACGTCCTGCTCTTGGGCTCCTTGCGCCGAAACTTTCGGTCCTTGTGGTGGATGTCAACTCCCATGATGGAGCCTCCTGCCAGGTCCGGAAAGAAGTCAGAATTATTTTTTGACATCATTTTTACTGCAACATAACATCCATTGGTAGAAAAGAACATACCTAAAGCGTACAACTTGCCGATTGTTTACATAAATGTATACCATTGACATTGGACTGGATAACCTGTGGGTGATATGCTGTAGGGTGTTTAGCAGCATCCCTGTCTTCTACCCATTAGATTTCTCTAGTACCCTGCCATCCAGCTTCATCCACCAAAAATGTCTCCAGACATTGACAAATATTCCTTGGGGGGATATTCTCTTCTGGGGGTGAGAACTACTGGTCTGTGTAACCAGCATGTAAGAACTGCCAGATTTAGCAAAAAAGAATACAGGGTATCTTGTTAAATTTGAATTTCAGATAAAAAGCATAGAATCAGTTAGTAAAAGTCTGTTCCAAATATTTAACTGGTGTCATGTATTTTATCTGGCTATCTACATCACCAAGATCAAGAGATAAAATATTTCCAGAACCGCAGAGGGCTCCTTTGTGCCCCTTTTCAATCAATACTAATACCCAGACATAACCACCATTTGAATAGGTCAATCTCTACATTCATAGGAGATTCACAACAACACTTCTCAGCAATCCATTTCTCTGTTGCTCTTTTTTTTTTTTCCTCTCACTTGCTGAACCTGAAAAAATATCCAGGACCCAACGCATATACCTTTTCAGTTTCTTTCCCCTTCCTCTGTCAGTGGCTTGGTCAGCCCCTTGCTTTGATCTCTTTCTGCTCTGTACATTTTCTCCAAGGAAATAAAGAACTGAGAACTGGTCCAGCAAGCAGATACCATTCCCCATTCCTCCTGCCTCTTTTTCAGTTCCTGCTACATATTTTCTGGATTCTGCATCACCAGAAAAGTGAGAACTGGGCTGTCAAAGACTGACTTCTCTATAGGGAAGAGAGGAGTTTGGAGGGTATTTATAGGAGAAATGGACGAATCCTCACCGGATCATAATCTCTGTGCCCTTCATAACTTCTCCTCTACCTCTGCCCCGTTAGGCTTTTCCCCTTGAGTTTACGGGATGAGACTGAAAGGATGAGATCTTGATGTCTCATCCTGAGAAAAGAACTATCTAAAACCCTCCTCCTTGTGTTGGCTCCTCTGGACCTTATACCCTCATTTTTTGACATCATTCACATCTGGATTGCTTTATTTCTCTGCACATAATACAAATGTACTGTACTTAATGCATCGGTTAAATTTTTGAGCTGATCAATGGAACATTCTGGGTAGGGTTGAATTTTCAGAAAACAAGTGAGTGTTGCTGGGAGTGACTACTATGAACTAGGTCACATTATGACACCAAGAACTGATGACATGTGCTTGGGTGGGAGTGAGGGAGGGAAATTTCCAAAGGAGGAGGTGTTACTTGAACTAAGAATTTGCTAAATGATTGCAGGTGAGGAAATGGGTTTTAAGTTAAATTGAGAAAGTTTAGAGGAAAGGTTAATGATGGGATGAGGGAGGAACAAGGGTTTAAGTCCTGGGTAGAGATGGTGGGTGTGTGGGTAGAGTGGGGTGCACGTCAGGAGAGGGTGTGGACCTAGGGACCTGGGCATTTTCTGTGGCTGACAGCCAGCAGAACCTGGTCAGGTTTTCATTTTAGACTGATTACCCTTGTGTCTCTGTGGAGGTAAACTAGACAAAAAAGTCAGCTAGGATAGCTCCAATTTTGGTCAACAGGGCCATAGTCATTCACTTCTTACTATGAATTTACAGCTATTGGTTGCCTTCAATGAGCTAGTTGACATTAACAGTGAGGGGTTTTAATAATTCAGTGAGAAGACTGAGGGACATTTTGGCATAGTGGATACATCTCAGGAGTGTAGGCTTTGCCTGTCTTATTGCAGAGGGGCTGCCTCTGGCAGCGTTCAGCCACTGACCACATGAAGTTGGCGCAGGAAGGCAGGGCTTGGGTTAAAGAAAGAGTGGAAGGGACAAAAATTACCCAAGAAGTTAGTCTGCCTGGGTTGACATTAGCCACACTGATAAATATACCAATTGAGGGACTGTTGAGCACTCTCAGAATCTAGGGTTACAAAAAGGAGATATCTCCTGAACACGCGTCCTTGTATTTATCAGCATGTCCAGGAATGAGTACGAGATTAAGAGAACAAATAGTTAGTAGATTAAGCAATCAAGTATTCTGTTGTGGCAGTCCCAGTGGTGCCTCATTTGATCGGTTTAGTAGAAGCGAGAGACAGTAGTTTACAATTGCGAGGCATAAAAGCTGCTCTCCCAGAAAGTCTTGAGTTACTGGCAGGGGAAAAATGAGTGAGCAAGCTGGAAAGGTCACAAAGGGAAATTAACCCGTAGCATTGGAAAGCTAAAAAATGACTTGTACATCCCCCGTCATGGGTCTAATTTGTTTAAAATCAAATCCATCTGTTCATTTCACACTCTTTGTTCCACTTCCTTGCTGCAATCCACAGTGGATTATTCCATTAGTTCAAAAACTGGCTGCACTTACAATAAGCTAATAACTTATTTTGTGGTTAACTGCTTCAAGATATTCTGGAATATGACCAACATTTATTCTCTTGCTCTCACTCTCTCTCTCTATCTCTTACTTATCTCAAGATTGAACTCCTTAGAGTAGCACATTGACCAGGAAAATCTTTTAAGTATCTTTCACAAAACCTACTGTTGACAGGCTCTGAAGTGACGCAGGTAGGAGAAAATGTTTTAGTCACTCTTCTAGCCTTTCCTCTTACTTCTCAAATAACCTACTGGCTCATTTACCTCCCATGCACCATTATTACAAAGGACTTCTTGGCTCGATTGGTTCCATTTATGATCTCTAAATCTTAATTTCAAATGAATCTTGCTCCTTTTCAGGAAAGAATTATCTTCTATGAAATAAATCAGAGTTCCCTGAGGCATTCATTTGGGATGCATCAATTCCCTTAAGGTCTCCTAACCCATTAAAATATGTATAGTATTTCTGCTTGACTAATGGATCATTCGAAAAAGTGATTGCATGCAAGATATACTTCAAAGAAAGGCACATGGTGTTGTTGGCCAATCCATTCATAGGAACATTTGTTGATTGGGAAAAATTTGGGGGGGCTTAATTCTTTGCCAGAGTACACAAACTAACAAAGGCCATTACTTTTTATTTGTTGAACTTAATTCTGAAGACAGAGCTGCAGTGGAATTTGTGATTTTCTCATTGCTGCTGATTAAGAATGATCGGCTAGCATTTAAATACAATTGGATTTGTACGATCTGTGGGTATTACCCTTTTTTCCTTGTTGAGTGCAAGTTATTACTAGATGTTATCTTACATTCAAGCCTGTCTTATTCTGAAGTGCTAAATATTTTGGAATCACAGGTATTAAAATGGCAAGTGCTTTAAAGCTAAGGAATGGGTGTTGAAAGATCCCAGCACACATGAACACAGTAAATTTACATGTTTCATTATTGGGGTAATTAAAAAATTCCTTAGGGCTGAATTATAGTAAAATTTTATGTATCCTTATACTAAGCATAAACTAATTCTCTTTCCCACTGGACAGTGTTAATTTAAGTAGGAAATATTTTAAACTTTATCTCATTTATTCATGCTATGAAAAATTTCAAGCCTTACTAATTTTATTCATCATTTCTTTCTTAGATTCAGTAATTGATAATGCACTTAGTATCAAAGTTTAAACATAAATGAAACATGGAGTTTTTTTTTCATCTCATCAGTGACTTTTAATATTAATTTCAAATTCTTGGAAAAAGTTAGAGGGTCTGAGCTCCTCATATCAAAGTTCTATGTAGATCATGAAACTATGCTTATAGTGGTTTTTTTTTAAGGTACATGGTCCGGGACTCAAACCTGGGTCTCCCACATGGAAGGCGAGCACTCTACCACTGAACATGGGTTTTTCTTTTAATCGAGGACTATATGAAATGATGTGTGATCTTGGACAAGTCCTTAACTTGCCTTTATCTATGAAAGCAATCTAATGAGCTAAATTATTCCCCTTATCTAATTCCTGCTCTTGAAGTAGCAAGTAAAACACCCGGCAAAGCCCTTTAACTCTTTCAGGTCACATGGGTGCCAATTTATATATTAACTGCTGCAGGGGCATTAACTTTAGGGCTCACTTTCCACTTACTTATGGAAAGAGAGAAGCGAATGTTGCATCCAAGAAGTGGTACAGAATCTGATTATAAACCATTATATCTAAAAATGGCAAAAAAGAACTGTGGGCACCTATACATGGAACGATGATAACCTGGTGCTTCTGCTGAATCCACGTGGGAACTTGAGACCTGGGAGAGGCTTTACAACCTCAAGGGCAGAGTGACTTGGGCCGTGGGGAGCAGAGCATCCATTGCCAACCTGGGACAAGGAACAGAGGAGGAGGAAGAGAGAGGAGGAAGAGGAGTGGAGGAGCTGCCTTTTTGTTTAAGCTTTCCATGTAGAGATGCCCTGCCAGAGCTGGCCTTGAAAGGGTGTACTTTATGATCACAAGCATGGCCTCTTCTAATCCTCAACCCCTGCCCCCCATAGCAGATAAGGAGACAAAAGTCCTAAATTATTTGGCTAAATTTCCATAATTTGCAAGATTTAAAGGGGGGCTTTTAATTGGATGCCAATTCCCATGCCTTTTGCGTATCTCGCTGTCATCCTTAGAGATTTGTTGTAAGTATACATTTGGTGACCATTCTACTTCTTCCCTCCCCCCACATACCTATCCCAGGGGGGTCTCGAACTAAGCTGTGCAGGATTATCAACAATTCAACAATGTAGATTCCAGTGCCTTTCCCCAAACCTATTGCTCTGGGATCTCCTTGTGTGGGAGCTCATGGATAATGACAGAAGGTATTTGCATTTTAATCAAGGGACTCTTCATTCAATTCAACTCAGTTAATCAACGTTTATTGAGGATTATTATGGGCCAAGCTTTGGACACTTTGAGATTAAAAACAGTCTTTAAGGGTCCTGATCATCAAAATAAATCTTCAGGAGAACAGCAAATAACGATGATGAAGTTTCAGATTCCACATCTGGCAAGAGATCTCGAAGATCACTTCAAGCACAGACGTCTGGAACACTTCAGATTTTTATTGCTTGAGCTCTCAAGGTCAAGCAAGCCAGGATGAGCTGCTTAAAGCAACCCTGAAATCCCAAGGCTTAAAGAGTTCCGCACCGAAACTTGTACCTTTTTCCCTCGGAGGCGATTTTGTTTAGCCCACCTTTAAGTCTACCTGATGTGGTAATAAGCTGAAAAATAAAGCATCCTAACACTGCTTTGGGAGGTAGCAGCACTATCAGCAAGAATAGCAGAGATGATGCAATCCTCCCAGTGGCTAATCTAGCACAGAGAAATTGGGAGAGGAGGACTATGTTTTTGCCTTGATTTTGAGTAATCTGTGAAGATAAGGGGCTCACAGCTTTTCCAGAGTTCTTTTTGTTTGTTTGGCTATTGATTTATTTATCTGTTTGTTTCTCTATTAAAGCAATGATTCCAGGTTTCTCTAAATTCTTTGGAGATTGGTATAATTTAGGAATGAGGTTCTTGACATGAGTTAGGAATTCTGCATTTCTCTTGGGCGTATACTCAGCTCATCACTTTTCCAGTATGGAGCCCCGGAACTCTAAGGTTTACCCCCATCTTCTTGGCCAGGAGCGAGGTGAGCAGTCACCCCAGTGTTGGCACAGTCATTACAGGATTCATAATATTGCCCGAGACATTACTGTTTGCACACTTTTCAAGTGATGATCTCAGTGCATGCAGCCCCAGGGTGCATGGATTACTAGCTCCACATTGGTTCTTTCAAATAGAACCACTTGAATAGAGTTGAGCTGGCCCTGCTGCTCATTTACCTGAACTATTTAACTCCATCTGAGCTGTTTTGCTTCTCCACCTTAGTTGACTTGTGCAGGCAAGCTATGCTTCCTACTTCCTTCAAGGGTACCTTCGCGCAACTCTAGGGCGATGTCTTGCAATTTATCTGTTCACATGCCCATCTTCTCCACTAGACTGTGAAATCCCAAGGAGCAGAGATCCTGTCATATTCATTTTCATAGCCCCAGGACTCACCATGCATGGCACAGAGTAGGTCTTTTATATTTGAGCTAATTTTTACAAATGCTGGAGCAGATACGATGGCTAGATTTTTCTTTGATTGTATTTGTTCCCATCTCTTATCTATCCTTTCTGAATCTTTTAGATTGAATATGTATTATTTACATAAGAAAAAAAATTTTAATAAAGGTAGGGAATGTTTCTATTTGATTCTATGCAACCATTTCCACTGTTATATTCAACTGATAGCTTTAAAAAAAAACATTTAGACAAAGCATAAATTAGCCTTACGAGCATCTTTTGCCAACCTTTATATTATTTTTTGAATTGTATTTGATTGTACGAGCCACACAGACCAAGCAGATACAAGAAACAGTCTCTATTTGCCGGCCCGAGAGCTGACACCTGTTGCACCTTCTTCATTTCTTTTGGTCTCTCCTTCCCGATCTTCCCACCCCATCACTTAAAAATGACCAGTTTAGCCCTAACACTGTAAACAGAAATTACTGAATGTTAATAATTTCTGGTAAGCAATTTAGGAGACATTTAAGTCATATATACGTGATCCCCTTTTTGCTGCAATTTCCAGTGAAAGTGCTACAAAGTGATATGTGGCAATAACAAATTCAGAAGGAAGGGAATATGAAATTCAGCAAGCAGCGTGAATGATTTGCTGTTAGCATGGGGCCCAATAACACTACAAAGCTATAAACTCTGTCGATCTAGATTGCCCAGTTAGGTGGCAGAGATGCAATTTGTCTTTTCTGAAGCCGCCTGCTGCTTGCTAGCTCCATCTCCTGTCACAGCCTATTAGCTCCCCAAGAAAATTGGTGGGAAATTGCCTGCAGATTGTAGGAAATTGCATCTCCAGGCCCTGGAAAAAATGTAGGATAGCACAACACTGACCCTCCCAGAGCAGCTATTAATACAGCAAAAACTGACCTTTGACTTACCGGGAAACGACTTTGCTATTTGCTGAATAAAGACTGTATTATATGTGGTTGAAGGAGGGTACAAATGATTATCCTGGCGAGGCTTGCAGCCAACCTGCTTTTGAAAGCTTAAATATTAGCAGATTTTTTGTTGTTGTTTATTTGTTTTAGGTGGTAAGGGCTAGAGTATGGTGACTGCAGGCAGACCATGATGCAGTTAGCTTGTTTTTGAAAGCACCTTTCTCCTGAATTAAAAAGGGAAAAATCAGTTATTCCAGGGAAATGCTCAAGAAATTCCAAAGGCAGAAATCCAGGAAGGAAGGCGTTCAAAGATGAGATTAAAAACCACCGACAAGCCCATCAGAGCATTGCTTTGTTTTGCCCTCTGTTCCGCTGCCTGTACATGGGAGACTTTTTCTTCCCTCCTTAAACTGAGTTTCACAGTTCCTTCTGTTTCTCCTCTCTTCTGGATTATTTTCTTTACAGACCGTCCCCGGAAGTTCAGACATCAAGATAATTCAGCATTCGAAGGGGTACATGTTGTGCATATTTTAAGCATCGTTAACTTTATGTTACAAAAATAGATAAATAAGTAAAGATCCTGACGTGGTATTTGCAGGCTTGCATTTCCACCTGGAAGAATCTGAGCTCCCCTCCACCAGCGATACTTTGGAGAGGGAGAAGAGAAGCCTCGCTGCTCCTGAAGGTGTAGGATGCCCTTATAACAGTTGTGTTCCTAAAATCATTCCCTCTGAACCAGCCCTGACCCCTCCCCATTCCTGGTTCATCCATTTTCACAGCTCTTGGAAACAAACCTTAAATGAGATGGTGGGACACATCCTCACTGCTCATGAAGCTGTAACATATAAGTCATATAGAGAAGGAGAAAACCCACTCCGGGTAAAAAAAACAGCAGTGGTAACTCCAAACTTACCTGTGATAGAAAGGATTGCCCTTCCTTTCATTTTCTCATAAGCTAAGATCGGAATTGCTCTCTGCCTTGATATAACAGTCTCTCTTCCCTTGTGAACTGCGGTGCCGCGCTCTTTAGTATTGGCACAGATTAAAAAATAGCTGAATAGGCACCTCCCAGCTTTTCCAGAGGTATGAGGTTTCCTTTAGACCTGCCGCCATCTTACATTCGGTTCTTGCTTGTGGAGAGAAGAGAAACTTCTCTTCTACATGTGGTACCAGAGAGCACTGAATTCAACCTAGAATCTTTGGGCTTTTATATATGTATTCTGCTGCTCTGATTGTATGGCCTTGAGTAATAAATAAATAAATATATATATATATATATAATATGAATATATATATATAATATAAAAATATATATATATATATAATATATATTTTACATTCCAGCACCTCAGTTTTATTATCTAAAAAAATGGATGCTTCCTAAGATCCTTTCCACATTTTAAATTCTGTGGTATAGGGTGAGAAGCTGGGGTTTGAATTGCAGGCTGAGCTACTGGTCCTAAGTCAGGCTCCCTCATCTTACAGCCTGCCCACTTCTAATGCTATGCTTGAATGGCTGACTGTTCTGTGAGAAGGGCACCTGATAAGCCAAAGAATGGAATTTGGAGTCTGCAATGAGCTAGTTTATTAATCATTCTATAGCAACCAAGTCCTTGATTGTAAGTACAGAACAATCCCCAAAGAGTGTAAGACATGGCTCCCGGGGACATACCCGACTGCCAGAGTGAGTGGAGCTGATTTGATGGAGCATAAGGAATGGCCAGGACATTGCAGGGAGGTAGGGGGTCAATATCTCATCCCAGCAGGGCTTCCAGGTGGTAGAATTTGGGTATAAAGTTGGTCTATATAACCCCTTGTTACGGTATGGGAAGGAGTAGCCAAAGATATCTAGTTAGCCTCAAAAACATGCAAAGTGAAAGAAGCCAGACACCAAAGGTTGCATATTGTTTGATTCCATTTATATGAAATGTCCAGAACTGGTAAATCTATAAAGCAAGTGGATTAATGGTGGCCTGGGGCTGGGGGCTGGTGGAAATGGGAAGTGAGGGTTTAATGGGACCGTCTCTTGGGGTGATAAAAATATTTTAGAAATATTTAGTGGTGGTGATTGTACAGCACACACCAACTGCCACTGAACTGTATACTTTAAAATGGTTAATTTTATGTTATGTGAATTTTACCTCAATAAAAGAGAGGTCTAGTTAAATTTATGAATAAAGGAATAAATGCAAGAATATATCACTATTTAAAATTTAAAATGGAGACTTTAGGCCAGGCACTATAACTTGGTTTAATACGAACCACCTGAAACTGTTCTCATCTGTCTTTGTTTCCCTCTAATCTTTGGCCGTGATGATGATTTGAGAAATGACTGGAAATTCTAATGAAAAAGGACCCTAAATAAATCCACAGCTCTGAAGGCCAATGCTAGGGCTGGTTTTGAGATATTTCTGTGCTCAGATGATTTATGAACACTTTTTCCTACAAGCCCCTTCAAAATCCGGTTCAGGTGCCATATCTTTTCTGAAAAGTCTCCAATCCTTCCCGCTGAAAGAGCCTTAGCCTTCTCTGAACAAATGGCATTTATCGACCCTTTTAGAGCTCTACTCACTTCCTATCTTGGATTACGGCTGTTTATTTTTCAGACATGGCTTACCTCCCCTACTTGAGGTCAGAATCACATCTTCCTCACCTTTGTATCCTCCCAGATACTGAGGCAGTAGGTGTTCGGTAAACATTTGTATTCTTGTTTTCTGCTCTACCTGAAATGTGCTTTGTAGGAGAATTCAATAGCAGTGCTTTCCCTCCTTCTGCTTAGCCACTGGATTTTCTTTTAGGGGTCACTTTGTTCTGGTTTGCAATATACCAGAAACAGAATGGCTTTCAAAGGGGGGTATTTATGAAGTTGCAAGTTTACAGTTCTAAGCTTGTGAAAATGGCCAAACTAAAGCAAGGCTATAGAAATGTCTAATCTAAGGCATCTGGGGAATGATACGTTGGTTCAAGAAGGCCGATGACATTCAGGGTTTCTCTCTCAACTGGAAAAGCACATGGTGAACATGGTGACATCTGCTAGCTTTCTCTCCAGGCTTCTTGTTTCATGAAGCTCCCCCAGGGGTGTTTTCCTTCTTCATCTCCAAAGGTCTCTGGCTGCCTGGGCTGTGGTGGCTCTCTCCAAAATGCTTCCTGTTTTAAATCTAATCGAGTTTCCAAACTACGGCACTGAGACGGCCGCCTCCACAAAATGGATTTGGATTAAAACATGGCTTTTCTGGGATCCATCATCCTTTCCAACTGGCACACATGCCTTTCCTGCTCTCAAACCCTGTGATTCAGGTAGGGTTGACTGCCTCCTGTGTTTGCACGCCACTCCTTAACCGTCCCCATGGCTATGCTCATTGGCATATTCTGAATCGGAGACTCTTTGCACAGAGCCTGCTGACCTGGATCCACATAAACCTGGAGCAGCCGGGGACCATTTTGTCATGGCGTGGGAAGAGCCTGCCTGGGAATCAAGCCAGCGCCATGAACAGCAGAACTGAGCAAGGGAGAGAGACTGGTTCCAGAAAGAATGTTTCGTTAACCAGTGTTCTGCCAGCCTGGAGCCAAATTTGCCCCTGGACTTCTCGGTTTCATAAGCCAATCTTCCCTCTTTTTTTTTTTTTTTTTTTTTAGTTTGTTGGCTTAAGCCAGTATGAGTTGGATTCCTGCCCTTGTCATTGAAAAACTCTTGTCTGATACACTCTCTGTATGTCTTTTTCCATGTGCAATACATCCTTCAAGGCTTGGATGAGGTCAGATGTCCTCTGGAAAGACCTTGCATCTCTTCCTATTCTTTATCCCTCTTGCATTGTTATTCATTCATTCATTCTACTTTCAACAGAGATTTGTTAAGCATTGGAATAGAAGCAGATATATAAAATGAATAAGATTGTTTTTACTTCTAGGGAGTGATATTTACAGAAAACATTATGGCTTAAACAATTTATTGTAATTTTTTTTTTCTCCTTTAATCTCTACATTAGTCTTGCGAGATGAGTATTACTTCTTGCATTTATTGATGGGGCAACTGAAGACTGGGGAACTCCAGAGGTTATAAAATTATCAACATGCCTAAGTCCAAAGTTTGAATCTGCAGACTCCAATTTGTATATCTACTTCTTCTGTTCTTCCAGAAAACTCTGTGCCTCTCACATATTTCAATGAGCTGTTTGCCTTCCCTTATAATTTATATATGTTTTGTCTCCTCCACTGAAATTTGGAGGGCAGGGTTTGTGGCTTACTTATTTTTCAAGCATCCACAACTCTTAGCATAGTCTAATCATGATAGGGTTCAAGAAAGTAGTTTGGAGAGTGACTTGATGCAGCGATAGATGAGTGAACCAGCAGCTAAGTAAGTTGTGTCCTCTGAAATCCAAACCAGAAGTCGCACCACCAGATGCAAGGGAGCAAGAAATGACAGAATGCTGTTTCTGGAGCTCATAATATGGCACACCTCCACAGCTGTGTGATTCCTCTGAGCCATCCCCTGCGGAGACATGTGTGGGGCCATCGAGACTCTGTATCAGAAAGGATTTCCCGTGCAGTGACTGAAACTTAAACTTCAGGGCCACTCCCACTCAAGACCACATATTTTCCATAAAATTTGCAAATTAAGATATTTTAATCATATTGTCTAAGATCACCCTCTCTTCGCATTGTAACTTCCCTCCGCCAATCTTTCCTTTGTAGAAGGTGGCGTTGAAATAGTCATGAGTGTTTTGGGAATGTGGCTAAAAGGAAATTGAGTTGGGGATACATTTTTTTCAAAAAATATTTATTCTAGCAAAATACGTACCACCTAAAATCTCCCCTTTCAGTCGCATTCCAATATGTAATTGTGTGGTAATTACATTCACAAATGTTGCCCTCACCCAACACGGGTCCCAAAACTTTTCCTAAATGATCCATCCAGTGCTGTCACATGAAGGCGTGGGGAAGAAGTTGTCTCCCCACCATAAGCTTGCCTTATAAAGCCCAGCATCATAAGCCTGTGAGGGGAGGAAAAAATCAAGTTAGAAACAGAGTCAGAAGCTAGCATGGAAAATTTATCTACTCATCAACTCTAAGTAGTTCAGTTCACACTGGAGCCTAGCAAATGGAAGTTCTTTCCTCTCAGCAATTCGGGCAGATTGAATTATGTTCCCCAATTCAGACAAGCTCTTAATCTCAATCCACATTCCTGGGAGTGAACACATTGAAAATAGGATCTTATGATGGTGTTATTTTCAGTGAAGCTGTGGCTCAGCTGAAATGAGGGTGGGCCTTAACTTGAATTATTGGAGTCCTTTGCGTTTAAGCAGAAGAAATTCAGACCTAGAAAGAAAGCCGTGGGGAGGAGCCAGGAAGAAAGAAGCTGGAAGTCAATAGGAAAAGAAAGGGCAGGACGTGGCCAAATGAATTGAGGCAGGGTTACTAGGGAGCCTCCAGCCAAAATGTTACAGACTAGGGGAAAAAGCAAACCTTGCTGACTCCTTGATTTTTGGCTTCTCCTAACCTCAAAACTATGAGTGAATCTCACTGTTTAAGCCAACCCATTGTGGAGAATTTGTCATAGGAGCCGAGAAAACGAAGACAGGAATATAATTCAATAAAATAGCATGTACATCAGTGGCAGAATGCTTGCCTTCCATGCGAGATATCTGGGTTCGATTCCCAGAGCATGCACTGCGTAACTCCCCCCGCTCCCCCCAAAAATAGCATGCACAGTTGTAAAGACATCATAGTTGTGTGTGTGTGTGTGTGTGTGTGCGTGTGCAATGGGAATTGAAGAAAACATAAAATTTGGTATAGGGCCTGGCAAGGGATCCATGGAGTAAGGGCTCCTGAAGCTTAAGCTTCATCTACTCCGTGGTAAATGCAGCTCTGAAAATCCTATTTCAAAAGTTTTGTCCTATGAAGAAGTGATCAAGGAGTCAGACAAGAAAGACTGGGGAAATACTGTAGAGGTGCATGAGACATTTAAACAGTTATTGCTTTTATGCTTTTTGGGATGTTTTTGATGGTGCTTTGTAAAAAATATTAAGTGTTGGGACTTGTTTTTCCATTCTAAATAAATATTTACTAAGTATTTTTTTAATTGAGGGGTCCCTACCCCCATCCCCAAAGGTAAGCGCTCAGGACTCACAAAATCTGGATTTGCTCCTGCTGGAAATAACTACCAAATGGCTTTTGTTAGGTAATTTCCCTAAACACTCGTGAAATTCAACTCCAGCGTTTCACATCCTTCTGGAGAAACATTCACTTTCAGTTTGCTTCAGGGACAAGGGAAATGACATGTTTGGAATCTTTGTGTTTTCAAATTCCAAAGTGATAAGACGCTGGCTTTCTAATTGTGTGGCAGTCTCTTCGGACACGGTGTGATAACCTCAGCTTCACCACCTGGTAGAGGACCCCTGTTTGCCAGCGAGCAGAACACAAGGCAAGACTTCTGGGCTTCGCATAAAATACTGGAGTTGTGTATTGCAGTGGAGAACTATTAACTGCAATTTATGCACAAATAGGCCGAGGCCCAGGAAAAAAAAAATTGCATTACTCCACTTCATGGGATAATGAATATCAGAGCTGCAATTATAATTTTCTGACTTCTCAACTGTACATTGCAATTTGCAGGTTTACAATCCTGTACAAAAAAAAAAACAAAAAAAACGACTGAGAACACAGATGGGCTTCTAACCCCTGCTAATGAGAGCATTACTCTTCATTGCTGGAATAATTAAGCAAATATTTAGTGGTCAAAAAACCACCCAGACTTTAAATAAAATCAATCAAATCCTAATCCCCTGGATGATGTTGATTTGGGAATTCTATTCTGAAATATGCATGTATGTAGGTGTCCTTATTTCTGACTTGAAGTCCTTATCTCTGTGATTTAAGCAGAGGAGAGTTAATTCAGTAGCATTCTGCTAGTTGAAAACCCGCATTCCCCAGGAAGGCCCATGCTTCTGACACTCAAAGGGCACAAGGTCAGGAGGGGGGTTTTCACTTTCGTGATTACGCTACCACCTTCCCCACCCCCACCCCTGAATTTTCCTTCTTCTTTATGGGATTAGACCCTTAAGTAAATTGCGCGAAGCAAGATCTAACCTACCTGACTGCCTGACATGATCACTGCTGTTTCTTGTGTAAATAACAGCAGTGGATTCAGCACTTTAAAGAATGGGAGTTGAAAGGATATTGAACATTTCTTTTTAAAGATAAAATGCACCCGTTCTCCAGAAATTGAAAGGGTTCAAGAGGTGAAAGAGAAACAAATTAATGCTATTGCTCGCGTGATTTTCATTACAGTCTCTTCTGTCCTTCACTTCTAATTCTCCTTACTCAGCTATATATTTTTCTTTTTTCTATAGAATTTATCATCTTTGAACAAACCACTGACTTTCTTTAATTGTTTCTCACTCTCTGTCTGCTGGAATGTTAGATCCAAGGAGGCAGGAATTTTATCTAGTGTAGCCCCAGCACTTAAAGTAGTACCTGACTCATAATAGGCACTCAGAAAATAGTTGCCAATTTCATACTTACTGTGTGCCAGCACTTGGAAAGGGAAAAATTAAATATGATATCATACGTTCCTCTGAGAAGCTTAACTCCTCTTTCCATGGATTGAATTTTTTTTAATTTGGTATTGAATATTTATGCCATACTTGTTCTTACTATCAGAACTTTTGTTTGGGGAGGTAATGTATTTAGTGGAAAGAGCCCATTTCCCAGACTTCCTTGCAGACTTTTTTTCACATTTCTGGCTAGTGAGATCTGAGGGGTGTCTAGGAAAGTTTTGATCCTGGTGTAGGCACACCCCACCTTTTTTTTGTATCTCCTCCTGTTCAGAATGTAGATGTGATGTCAGGAGGTTTGGCAGCCACCTGAGACAAATGAGGATGAAAAGAAAATGCTAAAGATGACAGAGTGAAAAGCTAGAAGCAGCCAGAATAGGATGGCATCCTCTTGTACTTGTGACCTGAGAAAAATAAAACCCATTTGGCTTAGGCTTTTTTTTTTGTTTTTTTAAATTTTGAATTCCACCTTTGTCATTCTATCAGTGAGTCTAATGAGGGGCTGCTCATAGAAAGAAACACAGTTTTGTAATTGAAATTGGATACACATAAAATTTCACTTAGTTCAAATTTTCTAAAACTATTTTCTCAAACAAAATGAATCTCTATAAATAAATAAGCAAGCAAATAATCAACTCAGTGAAAACTTTAACTTTCCTGTTTGCCATAGTCATACTTGATTTTTACAGGAAGAAAACAACTCACAAGCGGAGCTTAGTACTGCGTCCTCCTTTATACAGGAGACAAATTATGCAGGGACTTACATTCTCAGGGCCTCAAAATCTGTTGATGATCAAATAAGAAAATTGTGGAATATTATGCAAAGCAGATTATTTGTAAGCAAACATACACACGCTAACGTGTTGAGTAATTATGAATTACTGGTTTACGCCGGCCACACTCATAGTATAGCACAGACTCAGTCCAACTCAGTGCTCTGATACTTATGAACATGTACTTCTCTGTGCCTCAGTTTTCTCATCTATAAAATAGGAAATTAACACCCAGGAAAATTAACACACAGGAAAGGTGGTTCTTCCATTTTACATGGATCCACATTACACTGAACCAACAAAACTCCTACAGAATATACCATATCAAGTTACAACTTAGCTAACTATCTTTAATATAGTTCATGATCCCAATCTTTCAGAAAGTTAATCCCACCAGATAAATTCTACATTTTGGATGCCTTACTACCATGAACCCAGACAGTCCCAGAATTAGAGGGGAGAAAGAAAGAAGAGTGGATTGCAGAGGATTGCAGAGTGATGTGCTACAAGAAATACACTCAAATAAATCCAGATTAATTTATAATACCAGAGGACACGATATATCTACCCTATCTACTCTTGAAGATGAGGACTTGCATCTTTGCTTCCTCTCCTCTTTTGACATTAGATTGTGACAGATCATGGCTTTCCGTGTTCAGGGACGAAGAACTGAAATTTCAGATAATCAGGCTGAATTGTTCGGAAATCTTTTGTGCTAAGATAGCGACTGCTATGACTCACTCACAGGTATGTGTGTATAGGTAAATGTATGAGTGTGTCAGCATGTGCGACAGCCTGTAGGAGTACTAGATGTTTCAGTGTGACGGTATTTAGGTGGTCCTTTGTATCCACAAATCAGTCTATAATTTAATTCTCTCTTTCATTTACCCAGGGTAATCATTTTCACCAATCATTGCCATTTTGACATTTACACAGCAGTGGATTTTATTTTTCCTTGCAGGTCTGCCAGAAGCATCACACACAAAAATAAAGTATCTCTTACATTTTGGGGAAACTGCACATGCCCCTTGTGGATTTTCAGATTTGGTGCTGTGATTCTTTTTTTAATGTAAAGCTAAAACCTATAAAGAGAAATATACAATCTCTTTCTGCCAAGAACATTCAGCAGCATTAGCCGTAGGGTTTTTTTGTTTTGTTTTATTCTGTTTTTAGATGCTATCTTATGGAGAATGTTCCTTCTTAAACCTTTATAAAATTTAGAATTGCAGTTTCTTATGCTTTGGTCAGAAAACTGAAAAAAAAAAAATTGCTCCAAGCAAGACATTCCATCAAAAGTAAACAATTTAGTTATTTCCCTGTTTTAGCTTTGTAGGAGGGCTGTGCCACTAAATGCTTGAAGGAAACTGATGTTATGGGAAGCCAAATGAAAGGAAACAAAGGAAAAACAATAAGGCTGCTTTAGTTCTGATCAGTTTCATCCATCCGAGGGACTTCATGTTCCCCCCAAAAAAGAACTTTAAATGCAGTTTCTATGATTCCTGCTTTTACTTTTTAACTTCTCTTCTTTATGTTTCATTATTTGAGAAATTGACTCTGAATTTCAAATATTTTTTATCTAATTATCTTTTTTAATGAAAAATTGAAAACAAACAAAACAAAATGAAACTGATTATTCCACAGAGATCTTATCCCTTACTAAGGAAAGATACTCAAGGAACAAAAATCATCTTAATTTCCTCTTATGGGGTTATCTCAGCAATTGAGATAATGGTGGAGATGAACAGCTGCTCATTATTCTCTCTCCTCCCTATATTCATCTTTCAATTTCTTTTCATTAATAGAACCCTGCAACCCAGAATAAAAGACTATGTTTCCCAGTATTCTTTACAGCTGGTATATCATATGACTAAGTTCTGTCAAATGGGATATAGAAAGTATGCAACTTCTGGGAAATGGAGGTAACTTGTCTTTCTCATTTCTCCTTCATTCTTAGAATGTGGATGTGATGGCTGGAGACGGAGCAGCCATCTTTGACTATGAGTTGAACTTGCAAATGGAGGTCATGTAGCAGAGCAATGAAATAGAAGAAGCCTAGTACCTAAAATTGTGGAGTACTGAATCATCTGTGAACTCTTACTCCAAGACTTTCATGTGAAGGATAAATTAACGTCCATTTTATTCATGCTATTAATATTTTGGGTTTTCTTTCACTCATGGATGAACCCAATTCTAACAAATACAAAGTAGATTTTTTTTTCATATTGAGTTCTGAAGTTGCAATCTGACTTTATTTTTTAAAATAAATTCCTTGGCTTCCTGATCCAGTTTGACGTCATTCGAGAAAAAGGAGCCTAGGTTCTTTTACCACTAAGAAAAAGAAATACTGCTTCTCAGTTCTTCAGTTAGAAATTCCTTTTGTAAGTATGTATTGATAGTAAACTCTGGGTTTTTGTTTCCCTCTATTCCTTTTTTTATCGGGGCGGGGGGCAGTGCAAGGTCCAGGAATCGAACCCAGGTCTCCCACATGAAAAGTGAGTATTCTACCACTGAACCACCTGTGCACCTTTCCCTCTATTCTTAAAAGATAATTTCCCTGGGTATAAAATTCAAGGTTGACAGTTAACTTCTCTCAGCACTTTGAAGATATCATTTTTCCATCTTCTGGCCTCTATTGTTTTGAATTTGAAAAGTCAGCAGTCAGTCAAATTGCCATTTCTTTGTAGGTAATCTCTGGGGGTTCTTGAAATTGTTTGTCTTTGGTATTTGTAGTGTCACTGTAATGTGTTTAGGGTAGATTCCCTTTTTTTTTTGTATGCTGTAATGGCAGGGGCCACATTTCATTCTTTTTCCATCTGAGTATCCCCTTATTGCAGCACCATTTGTTGAAGTTTTGTTTGGTTGGTTTTTTGTTTGTTTACTTGCTTATTTGTTTGTTTCTTTGGGAAGTACATGGTCCAGGAATTGAACCCAGATCTCCCACAAGGCAAGTGAGAATTTTACTACTGAACTACCCTTACACCCCCTAGGGTAGATTGCTTTTTTTTTTTTTTTTTTTGCAAGGGCAGGCACTGGAATTCGAACCCAGGTCTTCAGCATACAAGAAGGGCAGGCGAGAACTCTCACTGCTGAGCCAGCATGGCCCACCCTAGGTTGCTTTTTATTTCTTTTGTTTTCAATTCCTGAAACTGGGTGTTTTTTTTTAATCAGTTTTTAAAATTTTCAGCTATTATCTCTAAATTTTGATATATGCCTTTCTTTATATTATCCACTTATATCACTCTAATTAGGCTTATATTGGACCTCTGACTTTAACTCCCATGTCTTTTAATCTATCTGTCATGTGTCTATCACAGAGTCTGTGATGCATTTTGGGTAATTTTTTGAGTTCTATATTAATTCTCTCTTCAGTTATATCTTATCAGATATTTAACCAATCCCTTGAGTTTCTAATTTCAATGATTACATTTTAATTTCTGGAAATTCTGTTTGTTTCTTTCCAAACCTGCTTGGTCAATAAAATTTTGTTATTATAGTGTCAATACTTTCTTTTTTATTTAAAAATAAGATACATACTTTTAAACATAATCTGATATACCAATATCTGCAGTGCTTTTTTTTTTCCTGGCGACATTTGCAATGCTTATTTTATGATTGTTTGGTGCTGAGTTTAGATTTTTAATTCATATTGCTTGAAAATTTGTGGGAATATCCTATGGCCTGGGTTTAAAATACATTTTTCCAAAGAAGAGCAGCTTGCACTTAAAGGCTAGCAAATTGGGACAGTTTAAGACAAAAATTTTCAGTATATGTATTTTTGGGGAGCCACATAGTGGAAATTCTAACATCAAATCCACATAAATGAAGCTTGCGGTTAGAAATTCTCAAGGGGAAGGTTTGCATTTTTTTCTACCTCACCTAAATCCATGACAAGAGACATTTCCCTCTGTGGAGTGCGTAGAAGACTCTCTCAAAGCGTTTATATTTAAGTGACTCAGCTTTATGCCAAATTCTCCAATCCAACCTGTCCCCTTGCTAGAGCCCCAAGTTTTACCAGTAAAATAACAAATTATAGGCCACTTGAAGATACTTAGATAATTCTAATACAAATGTTTTCTCCACCGCCTGCCTCCTTTGCTAGATTCACACCTTACTTTTCATCTCTGCCTTCAGTCCATTCCTATATTTTCCTGCCAGCCAAGCCAAGCATTGAAATGACATTTTAAATATTTTATTCAGCCTTTTAGTTGTGCCTGAAGGGATTAGTCTGCCATGTTACTAACTTCTGTTTTGTCTCATCTTTCAAAAAATAGTGCCTACTTGATCACTTTTTATTCATCAGTGTTTGTTCTTTTATTAACCTACCCTCCCTTATGTTGGGCACAGAGTTGCATGTTCATTTCCTTCTTTCTTTTCTTCTATTCCCCCTTCCTTTAATCTCTTTCCTTTCCTCCTCTCTCTATCTTTCTTTCGTTTTTCTTTCTCTCTTCCTTTTGAAGGAATCCAGGATCCCAGAGCCCAAGACACCAATGCTTTTAAAGAAGTAAAGAAAATCACTCTCCACTTCTCTAGCCAAGAATATATTGCGAACTCTCGGTTTATCAGTTGTATAGTAAGGCATACCATGGCTCACAACACTGTGCAGACTAAAATATCAGGCTTATCCAATACACATCCATTAAGCACCTTCTGTATGCAGGTGACTGGGGACCTAAACTAAAAAATGGTGCAATACCTGACCCTGGGGGCCTTACAATTCAGAGAAGCTTTCACACTAGTTCAGTCGCTAAGCATATACCTTCTGTTAAGCAGATGTGCCTCATTCAGCTTCAGAAGAGCATGTAATGATTGGGAACGGGAAGAAGAGCCAGGAAGCCTACTGATGAAGCAGACAAGCTCATGATCACCATGGGCTCACACCAGACTTAAAATATCAGGTCATGATACCCTTGGCCTTGTCTCATTCACACACCCAGCACACATTTATTGAGTGCCAACTAAGTGTCAGACACTGAGGTAGGCACTGGGCTCCATGGATGAGTCAGGTCCTGCCCTCAAGTAGTTGACTGTGTAGGACTGTAGTACAGCATGTTGAGTGCTGTGATAAGGAAAGCACCAGGTGCTAAGTGAACCTAGGGCAGGCGCAGACTTGGAAGGATTGTTAAAAGAGGTGGTCATCGAGACTCTCCTGGAAATGGAGACCCCCTTTAAGGGACCCCCGTAAGCTCAGACTGTATTTAGGGAGAGTTATAGGTTGAATTGTGAACCCAAAACTCTCCCTTTGTTTTGTGAATGGGACCTTATTTGGAGACAGTGTCTTTGCAGATGTGATCAGTTGATATAAGGCCTCACTGGGCTAGGGTGGGCTCTAATCCCATATGACTGGTGTCCTTTTTAAGGAGAAGGAAATCTGGACACTGATAGCCACAAAGTAGGCTAAGAATATCTTTATTTGCCAAGTAAAGTGATGAGGTTGGAAAGTAAGTCGGTACTGAGTACAAAATGATAGAAGGGAGAAATTGGCCATGTGAAGACAGAGGCTGAGAATGCCAAAGATTTGCTGGCAAAACCACGAGAAGCTAGAAGAGGCAGGGAAGGCTTCTTTTCTATGGGTTTCAGAGGGAGCATGACCCTGCCAACACCTTGGTTTAGACTTCTAGCCTCCCGAACTGTGAGACAATATATTGCTGTTGTTTTAAACCACCAGTGGGTGGTAATTTGTTATGGCAGCCCTAAGAAACTAAGAAAGTGACTGAACTACTCCAGCCCCGGAACTGGAATTGTGTCTGGGGGACAAACGTCATATAATAATTGCTTAAACTACAGATGAATGAAATTGCTTTTAGCCTCAAAAAATCATAAGATGCTCTTGTTATGCAGTATAGTTAAGTTCTCACATCTAAGCAGAACAGGAAGAGTCTTCTGCTTTTGAATGGGTGGCTAAACTGATCAGGGAGCTCAGAATTCAAGAAACAAAACCCTTAGTTTGTTAGAGTTATAGACATAGCCTCCTTGAATAAAAGAACTGCCTGTATTTCCTTTGCTATCACAGATCTGTGACCTCAAATAGCCCTTTGCAAAAGAGTTGGCACAGGCTATTACAAAAAGTATTATATTGCACTTCAGTATTTGAACACATTCTAATTGGGATGAGTGGAATAATGACCTAGAGATAGGATTGTTTCTACGGGCTCATTTCCCAATCACTACAATGTAAAGTGGAAATAATCGCTTTGTTAACATCCAGTCTATTAAGATCAGGCTTCACACTAGTGTCCTAAGACATGTAAATTGTTATGAGTACAAAAGTGCCGGGAGAGAAAACAGGGAATTCATAGAGCTGTCTACTGATGGGCATTTCTGGGTGTATATTGCCTCTTTTCATGAGTATTCCATTTGGCTCGAGCGGGGCTTGCAGATGACATACTACATGTACTCTTGGCTGTAGATCACAGCTGAACAAACTGCTCTGGAGTGTGAAGGGTCAGTGCAGTGTAAACAGAAATCAGCACTGACCTATGGAATCATCTCAAGACATAATAAATACCGTCTTCAAGCTCCCTCCCACCTTCTGCTGATTCAGGTATTCTCCAGCACCCTGGGGCTCGTCTTTGAGCAATATTTCAAATCCAGCAGACCACCGTACTTGGAGCAGATTTTCCAGCTGCGCTTTTAATTTTGGCAAAATAGCTCTTTCTGAAAATGTCATCATACACATGGAGCTTCATTAAGAAAGGATAAAACGCTTTTGAGAAATACTACATCAGCTTTGGCTACCATTAGGTTAGCTGTTCTTGAAGAATTCTCCTAGGACTGGGGGATAAAACAGAGCTCTTTTTTCGGACCAGAATAGAATTTCGTGGCAGAATCATTGCTTTTTTCTCTCCTTGATGTCCCCCAGCGACCATTTACTCCTTCTGTATGCCTCCCTTTTCAAAGGAGGGTGGGCCCAGATCCGTCTTGTTCCTTTCCCTGAAACAGCCACAAATCCATCAGGAGAACCTGAACTAACCAGTCCCTGCCCATGTGGAATGAAAAGACCCTTTCAGATTCTGCTTGGCTATCAGCTGGCTCACCCTCACCTGTGGAGTATTTTAAGATATTGTTGCTCATCTATAAGATCCGAGGTGATTGGATCTGCTGAGTGCATAATGTACTCTATGTCCTCTGTACACTCCAACCAAGAAGGAGAAATAGATTTAGGAAGCTATTTGAATATAAGCAAGAATGCTTTTCTATTTCCATCACATGCAAGACGCACAGAGATTTACCTGTCCAACAGGGTAGCCTCCATAAGGACAAAAACCACTCATAGAATAACATCTACCATGGAGCTCAGAGGCTCAAGTGTAAATGGGTGATAGGAGGAAAAACTTCCCCCTGCCCCAGGCCAAACCAAACAGAAAACTCAATCCATAACCAACAATAACTTAAGCCAGATGGTCAAGTTTTTATATTTCCTTGAGACTGCACACCATCTCCAGTGAACTCATTAGAATTCATTGCAGTTAGCATTTTGGCTTGCCAAGTTCTAGCCATCCAAGAAGAGGAGAGATCAGATGCTTACGATTAAACAGTTCAAAGTCAATGACATTTGGTTAAAACAACCAAAGGGAATCAAATCCAAAAGTTAAAACTTGTTGACTGGGACTTACACTAGTTAGAGGTTTGGGGGATTTTTTTGTAGACAAGTGGTCATAACAGATAAAGAAGAGAATGGGGGTGTCACGTCAAAGGAATGGTTCAAACCCACCTGTTGTGTGGCAACATTTTAAACCTCAGCAAAATTTCCCACTGAAATAAAAACCACCACCACCAATAACCACAAAAAAACTGAAGCAGTGGACTAGAATCTGTTGGCCATTAACCCCTTCAACTTGGAGCTGTGTGACGGCTCAGGGTAGGAAATCTGATTAGAAGAAACGAAATTAAAAGATAAAAAGAATAAGAAAGAAAAATGAGAACCCCAAGAAACTTGGCTTAGAGTATTATGCACATACATTTAAATTGCAGCAATTATCCATCCTGCACTAGATGCCTTTAAAAATGAAAAGCAAGGGTTTATATGATGGGCTAAAAATAATTTCAAGACCTTTCATCAGTCATTTTTACCCTACACCCACTTGAATTTCAAACTCATTGCTTTACTTGACAAATAAAGATATTCTTAGCCTACTTTGAACATTGTTTCTTCTTTGACCCCAATGATCTCCCTGTATATGTGAACTTCCCATGCTCATCCCCCTTCACTTCTTTACAGCACTGCTTAAATCTAACACATGCTTAAAACTCTTTCCAATCTGGGAGACAGAACTTATCCTTCCCATACAAAAGGTAACATATCTCTCTCGGGACATCTAAGCACAATGCTGCACATGTCAACAGTGGTTTTTGTTGGTGTGTAAGTTTGCAAGCTGCTGGAATGCGATATACCAGAAATGGAATGGCTTTTATAAAGGGGAATTTAGTAAGTTACAAGATTACAGTTCTAAGCCTATAAAATGTCCAGACTAAGGCATCCAGGGAGAGATACCTAAGCTCTGTCAGCTGGGGAGGCATGTGGTGGCGTCTGCTGGTCCTTTGTTCCTGGGCTCCATTGCTTTCAGCCTCTGTTCCTGTGGGGGTTACTTACTTTGCTTCTTCAGGGCTGGCTTTCATCTCTTGGCTTCCTTTGGCTCCCTCCAGGTTCTGGCTTTCTTAACATCTCATGGCAATGTCTGCTGGGCTCCAAGCATCTCCAATATCTGTGTCTCTGTTCTCTGAAGCACCTGTTCTCCAAGTGTCTTTATCTGCTCTCTCTGTTGGCTCTGGGGCTTCTGTCATTTCTGACCCTTTCCAAAATGTTTCCTCTTTTAAAGGATTCCAGTAAATTAATCAAGATCCAACTGGGTCACACCCACAATTGGGCACGCCACATCTCCCTGGAGATAATCTAACCAAAAGCGTTTACATACAATATTGAATCAGAATGAAAAGAAATGGTTGCTCCCACAAGATTAGATCAGGATTAAAGCATGGCTCTTCTAGGGTGCATTAACCTTTCACATCGGCACAGTTGGCATACATACTTTGCAAGCTCAAGAACTAGGTGTTTTGTAAGATTGGGTGGGTTCTACACAACTTGTAAGGGCAGTCAGTAAAAGTTGAATCAGGAAATTGCTTTCCAGTGCGTTTATTGGCACATGTACTTTGGTGGGTCAAGATCTGTCTTTTTTTGCAGTGCACGGTGGTTTTCTTTTTGTATGTATTCCCAACCAGACCAGAGTTGTTGGATGTCTCTGAAAATTGTTCACAGTTTGCTAAATATAATTGTGTTATTGTCTTGTGGCCTCATTCCAGGTTTACCAACCAAGGAAATTCCACTTATGTGGAACAGCAAATGGCTGTTCTTTCTCTTTCATTCTCTTTTCCCCTCCTTTCCCCTCTTTCTCTTTTCTCTTCCATCTCATTCCTCTCTCTCCATCTCCCTCTCTCTCTCTCTCTCTGTCTCCCTCTCCTTTCTCTCTTTCTAACAAAGCTCTCTTGTGAAGCTCAAACACATAACAGGATCAACAGCAGTGAAGGGCTGTCTTTTTCAGCCCAGAAAAACCGGACAATTGCAACTCTCGAAGCTTCGCCTCACACCTTAATTGAGGAAAATGTCAACAAGTATGAGCTGAATCAAGGTTGGCCCTGAAAATGCTGGCCCAGACAGTGGGAACTCGGTTCTGGCTTCAGGCTTTCAGTTCTCTCTGTAGCTTAATGGCTCGCAGCCCTTTCATGAGACAAACAATGTGCCTTTCTGACAGCCTGACTCTTCCCCCCACCCCTTTAAATCTCAAATTGTACTGTATAAAACATTCTGTCTCCTATCGTTCCATCAACAAGGTCTGAATAAGCCAAGCAAGTGCTCCTGCAGCCTTGGCTTATTTCCTTGACAAAAAATTTTTGACAATAAAAGAATAAGGGGAAAAAGACAGTCCAGTGTGTGAAAGACGGATCGTAAAGGCCTCTGTGTGAGGTCCTTGGCCAGATAATCTCGTTCTAAAGATCCGGGTGGCTGGAATTTCCCTTCCTCCCATCCCCCATGGAGACCCCCCTCCCCCCATCCTCCTAATACAAATCCTTAAGCATTAAGTCAGGCGGAAAATGAGTCTACTCTACATTTATCTTCCTGAATGGCAGTCAACTCCTGCTTAATCTTTCAACATATATTTGTTCAATGGATCAACAGATTGTGTAAGCAGCATGACGGTTGGGTTTAGAAATGTGTCTGCTCATGTTTGGTTTGTGCTGAACCATTGACCATTTTGTTTGTGAATCTCCATCATAAATTTTATCTCTGAGTTACCCAGCGCTAGGGATGGGGGACAAAGGACGCTGCTCATACCGGTGAAAATACTTTTTTGGTCACTGTCATTTTCCAGCAATGATAAGGCTGACTCTTTTTTATTTTGTGAATGCTCTTTTATTTTTTTAAACCTTTTAGAACAATAAAACCTCAAAAGTTGATTCCTTCTTCTTTTCTCAGAGGTGGTCTCTTACATATTCTTTTGCTGTCCTTTCCCCCATTAAAATAAAAGTAGACTTTCAGGAAACAAAATAAATGATAAAATAGTCTGAAATATGAATAAGACGGTTAAGAATTAAAAACTTTTTGAGTCTTCTACTATCCTGTAGGGACATCTTGATTCAAACCATGGTTACTTAAAAATGAGAGGAAGAATTTATTTGGGTGTTAGAAGAGTGAGGCTTTGATTAGTCAATTCATGAAAAAACTGATCTGGCCTTTTTTTTTAACAGTTTTTTTCACTGAATTTTCAAGTTATCATTCAATCAATCATCCACTGTTTGCCGAACATGTATTATTTATTGTATAAAGAAAAGAAGAGAATATAAAGCAAAGACAAATTTCCTGCCCTCAATAGCTTAAATCAAAATAGAGAAGTGAAAGCACATAAATACATATTTTTAAAAAGTATTATGAAGATTCCTAAATAAAAACAAAGGAGTAGATCAGAATATTTGCATTGTAGTAACTTAGTATACATAGGAGGAAATAGTTTTCAGGGAAGTTTATTCATTTATTTGTATATGGGTCAAGAATATTTATTGAACACCTGGAATATTTTGAACATTGGGAACACAGTACAAAATGAGATTGGTTTATTCTCTATCCACATGATGCTTAAGACTGAAATAGGAGAGCAAAGTGGGAGAGTGGATGAGGTCGGAAAGTTGATGTCAGCCATCATGCACAATCTAAGTCACGCCCAAGTCAGGCCTGAGGTCATGACTTGTTGCTTCTTATGTGTAGATTTTGCATGTCAAGGTGGAGATGAATTAGTCAAAAGGACATTTCTATATATTTTAAATGTCACATTCTTGCATTTCAAAATGGGAGCATAATCACTACTTTGAAATAAACAAGGCGGAATTTTACTTCGACCAGTAAATATTATTTCACCTTTTAAACCTATTGTTGGCATTGCATTTTAACTTATTCAGTAACCTCTTTGCAGCTATTGCATTACTGAATCCTCTTAGTGATTCCTTCAGCAGCTCAGGGAGGTGGTGTTATCCTCATTAGCAAGGTAAGGAACCTGCAAGTGCTCAAGGTCACTGTTAGTGTATAGTTATTGGGAGATCGGCACTAGCACCCAGGCCTTCTGGTTCCTAACTCTGGGTATTTCCCTCTTCCACATTTAGCTTCCTGTGGTTTAGCTGCACAATGAAGGGTAAGATACCTGATTTGAAAGCTCATTTATTGATTCTTTTTTTCTGAGAAACATCAACCAGTATTTTTCTTCAGTTCAAGATAGGTTTTAATATTTACAGGTGAATCCATCTGAAGACACCAAGACAAGTTCTTTGCAAATGGAGATATCTTGTTGTGGCAATTCAGAACTGACTGACTCTCCACATGCTTTGAATGGGGAGAAACAGCAGTAGAATAAGTCACCTAACATCTCATAAAGTACCAACAAAAAGATCCTTAGGAGGTACTAGCCTAAGAGCCATTTGGGCTTTGAGGTGTTTTTCTAGTTTTGATGGCCTTGCAATAGTCCTGAATTTGCTGCTGGTGGTCTCCTGGTTGCAGAAAGAGAAACTTGCTCAAACCAGCCCAAGAAAGGGCAAGAGGTCCTTACAAGATTGCAGTGGGTCCATCAGGAAACAGGACAGATGGGCTTCATGGGCTTTGTTGCTGTGAAGACATCAGGGACCACAAAACTTTCTTTGGTCTCTCCGTCTTAAGGCCCACAGGGTCATTTCATCTCCAATTCTCTGTGTGCATGTGTCCCAATCCACTCATTCTATATCATGCATTGTTCCCTCCAACTTACATCCTAGACACTCTCAATATGTCCTTTTGGGCTTCATGATCTTTTATTGACTGGCAATGTTGCTCTGTGTCTTTACTTTCCTGCAAGAAGGCATCTGATTGAACCAACTTCTTGCACAAGCCTGTAAGTCATACATGGCTAATTTTGGGTTGTACAAACTTTGGGTTAGGTACTTGTTCTAGTTTGCTCGCTGCTGGAATGCAACACACCAGAGATGGATTGACTTTTAATAAAAGGGAATTTATTTCATTAGTTCTTCAGAGGAAAGGCAGCTAACTTTCATCTGAGGTTCTTTCTTATGTGGGAAGGCTCAAGATAATCTCTGCTGGCCTTTTCTCCAGGCCACTGGGTTCCAACAACTTTCCCCGGGGTGATTCCTTTCTGCATCTCCAAAGGCTTGGGCTGAGCTGAAAGTGCTGAGATGAGGTATGCCAAGCTGCTTGGGCTGTGCTATGTTGTGCTTTCTCATTTAAGCACCAGCCAGTCAAGTCAAATGTCATTCATTGCAGCAGGCACTCCTCCTAGCTGACTGCAGATGTAATCAGCAACAGATGAGGTTCATGTACCATTGGCTCATGTCCACAGCAGCAGAACTAGGTGCCTTCACCTGACCAAGTTGACAACTGAATCTAACTACCACAGTACTAAACCTTTGGGTTAGTCTGAAGGTATCACACATTGCTGTGTCCATTCAGAAGAGGGCATGGACAGGGCCAGCAATGATTTGGGTCTTTTGTGAAGAGTATTCTATTTATTTGTTTACCTCACACCAAAGCTAATGGACTCAGTAGATTCTAAATGTTCCCTGAGTGTAACTAGGGTTGATCTGGTTATTTATAATAGCTGAGAAGCATAACGTAGCTTTGTTGGCACTCTGGTTTATTATGCAATATTTGATTTCATCTGAAAGTAGAGGGAAATTGCAATATTTAAAATGACCATATTAGTCAATGACAGGGGCAGAAACTAAAACGCTGCACAGTGTGGGCCATATGGACTATGGTTACTCCAAAGCTTCCTAATGTTAGAGAAGAATAAAATTATCTATTATTTAGTTATCTCTAAAAAATATAGAATCTTTGCTAATAAGGAATGGAGAATATATGTAAGTTAAGTTCCATTGTTCCTCACAGAGATTTTCCCAAAATAATACTGCCTTGAGTTGGCCTTCCCTATCTCTTCTCACCCCCTGTGTACATTTCAGGGCAGGAGTTTCCATCGTGATATGTGGAAACTCTGGGAATCCTTGAAATTCCTTAAAACGGGAGTAGGGGTTTGGGGGTTATTCCCAATATTTCAAAAACATAGGCTAACAGATACCATGTAATAAAACAAGTCAATTTAATATGTTATTGATACTTCATATTTTTATTATTTGTTGACTTATCTATATTGTTTTTTTCCAATGGGAAAAAGCATGGATAATAATAATAATTATTTTTTAATGCAGACCGAATATGGCAGCCATGAAAATGCACTCTTTGGTATTCAAAGAGAATAATTTCCCAACCGTCCCAGCTGCTGGCCTCTACCATCCATCACCATATCGACACCAGGCTCCCTTCCCCTGGGCTGCTCCTTGCCACTGGCTGAGTGTGGCAAAGATGCTAAGGAAGGGCCCCTTCTGGGAGATGGGAGACTTTTCATAATTCCTCATAGGTCTTGCTGAAATTTTCTTCACACTTTAGGGCAGATCTGTATGTACCTAACCTGCCTTGCTTTCCTCTCTCCTTCACAAGAATCAGACTTACATGATAGTTTGATCTTCCAGCATCTTCCTGCTCCCTCCCTATTATCCTTTCACATGTGTTTCCCCAATACATTCCATGAATGTCTATCTTGAAGTCTACTTGAAGGATCCAAACTTACACATCAGTTTCTTCAAAACATGAAATTCATGGTTAGGGATGGGGGGGTATGATAAAGAGAGGGGCTTATTGGGAACATCTTCTCCATCTGGAATATCTTTCTTCCTCTCTTCACCTTGCTAACTTATATTCATTGTTTATAAATTCCCTTAAATGGTATTTTATCCGGAAAAATTTCTTCTTCCTTGGATCATTCCTATCCTTATCCCAATCAAAAAGAGAGAAAGAAAGAAAAAACACATTTGGGTTCATTTCTCTGTTCCCATATGTTCTAGTTTGCTAGCTGCCAGAATGCAATATACCAGAAATGGAATGGTTTTATAAAGGGGAATTTAATAAGTTGCTAGTTTACAATTCCAAGGCTGAGAAAATGTCCTAATTAAAGCATGTCTATAAAAATGTCCAAATTAAGGCATCCAAAGAAAGATACCTTGATTCAAGAAGGCCGATGAAGTTCAGGGTTTCTTTCTCAAGTGGACGGGCACATGGTGAACATGGTCAGAGTTTTTCCCTCATCTGGAAAGGCATGAGGTGAACACAGCATCATCTGCTAGCCTTCTCTCCTGGCTTGCTGTTTCTTGAAGCTCCCTGGGAGGCATTTACTTCTTCATCTCCAAAGGTTGCTGGCTGGTGGAATCTCTGCTTCTCATGGCTATGTTGTTCTGCAATGTTCTGTCATCCTTCTCTCCTCTCTCTGAATCTCTCTCATTCTCTAAAATGTTTCCTCTTTTATAGGAATCTAGTAAACTAATCAAGACCCACCCGAATGGGTGGAGACATGTCTCCACCTAATCCAGTTTAACAACCAGTCCTGATTGAGTCACATCTCCAGGGAGATGATCTAATTACAGTTTCAAACATACAGTACTGAATAGGGATTAGAAGAAACGGCTGTCTTTACAAAGTGGGATTAGGATTAAAACATGGCTTTTCTAGGGTACATACATTCTTTCAAACAAGCATACCATAGTATCTCTATCAGTTGGAACTTTTGTTCATTAATCTTTCTCTTCTGGGACCTTTCCTTTTTTCTCCAAATTCTCTGTAGGTATTTATGAAATGTGAAGTGAATGGAAACATCAACCATGAAGTTCAATCTAACGAGGGGTTACAGAGAGTCATGAAGGATAACTAGAAAAAAAATAGTGCGGTAGTTTGAAGTTGTATGTACCCCAGAATAGGTCATATTCTTTTAATCTATTCCTTTTGTAGGCGGGACCTTTTGAAGCTAACAGATGAAATAAAGGGAAATGCACAGATAAGAGCCCCAGAGAAGGTGAGAGAAGCCACTGAAGCCAGAAAGAAGCTGGAAGCAACGAGACCCAGGAGAGAAGGACCAGCTGACTTTACCATGTACCATCCATGTGACAGAGGAGTCCGGATTGTCAGCAGTCTTTCTTCAAGAAGGAGGTATCATCTGTCATGCCTTAATTTGGACATTTTCATGGCCTTAGAATTGTAATTTGTAAGCTAATGAATCCCCACTGTTAAAAGCCCGTCCATTTCTGGTATATTGCATTTCATTGGCTTTAGCAAAACAAAACAGATGGATGGGTTTTCAAATCTTCAGACCAAAATCTCATGAAGAAAGAGGCTTGGGACTGGTAGAAAGGATGGCTTGGTACAGAGGTCTTTCTAACAGCTGCAGGTGTTGTTCCAGGAATAGCCCCCATCTTATTCTCACCACAGATGTGACTACTGCTCCCCTTTCTCATTTCCTGACTGAGCGTCATAGCTCAGGGCAGGGTGCGAAATGTGGAGAAAATGGGACCACCTCTGCACCTGCATTTCTTTGACTTGGAAATGAAAGAAGTAAGACTTTCAGTTTTGAATTCTGAACTAGTATTCAGTGTCATTAAAAAAAAAACCCTGTTATATGTAAATTTGTTTGATTTAAAGGGGAAGGGACCCTCTTTCAATGAGGGTACAATGTTCCCGACATGCTTTATAGTTTTGTAGGCTGTCTCATTTGACTCTTATAACAATCTTTGATATCATTTTCTCAATTTTGTAGATGAGGAAGTTGAATGCAGAGAGATTAATAACAGGCCACAAAGTTGTTAAGTAGTGAAAAGAGAATTGTCAAAAAGGCAACCTGAATCCCAAGATGATGGTCTTTCTACTACCTGGCCAGCTGATTTAATTCCCTGAAAGCCTTAGGGTTGAAAACTCTTGTCAGTATCACATTTATAGGCGAAGCAAAAAATTCGGTAAGGCTGCTGGCCAGTAGGAAAATGCTGGGTGGAAACAGAAGCAGAGAAGGAGAGTGGTCCAGATTGGACAGTGGTTCTGCTGACGGCAGCTTGGCTATGATGAGGGGGCAAAACCAATGCTCTAGAAGCTGTCCCCTACGCGAGCAGGTGGTTGCTCTCACATTAGAGAAGTCTGTTCTTCCCAAGAGTAGCAGGGAAAATGGTCATTTTAACACAAGCTGGAAAGCAAGTTCCTCCCGCCCTCTTTGGTTTTCTCCCCAGTCTACTCGTTTCTCCAGAATGAGGCATTCCACTAGACTCGGGGAGATGGGAAGACGTTAGGGGTTCTACAGTCTACCCCCTCCTTGTGTTCAGACAGGGCAGAACTGAGCTCAGTTGGAGCAATCCACGAAAGGAGACCTCATGTAGAGGAGGTTAAGATTTGAATAGAATTCATAGCAAAATTCACTGTTAAGGAGATTTTGAAATGCTGCCACTTGTTTTAACAATCGTCTGCTTTTTAAAAGAAATCAATCACGTGGGATTACATCGCCTTCATTTGTATTTGCTAAGCAAAGCTTGTCATCACACTTTCCTCTTATTTTTTTTTTTTATCTTCCTTGTACAATGTTCAATGATGAATTTCATCCGTAGTTTCTTTTTATCCTTGGATGATGGAAGCCTCGAATTTTTCCCCTTTCCTCTCTTTCCTCTTTACTTTAGAGGGAGAAGGAGCACTTAGAATTTGCCCTTGAGATACAATGTCTCGCAAATATTAGCTCAGGGAATAGAAAGGCTCTGTGTTGCCCTGTGCTGTTGTTTGCTGGAATAAATAATCATACAAAGGCCTTGCTCTTTTCGCTCCCCTCTCTTTCAGCAGAGTTCACACCAGGGTTATTTGCAGGTATCCTCTTGAATCCAATTGAAAGACTGAGTATCTCAATCTTGCTTTTGCTTTTCCTTTTCTACTGCTGCATCCCTTTTTATTTTTTTCTAGGTTTTGGGCCTTATTTCTTTATTCCTCTCAAACAATAAAGAACTCTTCAGTGAGTGTGTGTGTGTTTATGTGTCAGTGTGTATGTGGTATTTCCATGCTTTGAAAGCACCACTGATGGTACTATTGGTGAATTCCCACAGCTTTGCTAGCCGTAATTATAATTTGCTAACTCTCGATGGTCCAGGAAGCACATAAACGGATAAACTACCAGATACATATTGAATACATATAAAGATCGTAAATATTTACTCCCCAACTTAGAAAGCTGAATGTATAAAATGCCTTGGGATGCCTTGAGGAGTGAAGGCTGTGCCACTCTGGGCCCAGTTTTCTCAAGTGTTCATTCAAGCACCTGCTTTTTAAAACAAGGCATTACTGTTTTCGAAGAAGTAAATGCCTTACAAGCTGAAAGTCATCAAAATCCTGCCTTTCCCTGCTCATCATATATTCCATTTGGCAAGCACAGACTAAGGTACATGATTACCAACTCAATGACAATGGAACTCCTATGGAAATGCCTATTACAATTGCATTAATATCTCATTAGTTCATCATGCTAATGTTATTACAATGGTTACCAAAGGAATTGGCACTGATTGGTACCTAATTTTGAAGGGTCGTTGCCCCGAGCATCTTTGGAGAGTGAGGCTCAAAGAGAAGGGGTGGAAATCTGCTTTCTGTCTTCTTCCCTCAATAGAAAAAGGAAAAGGAATAGAACAAATGAATATTCCTGGCAAAAACACACTGCAGTGGCTGTCTGAGACTCAAGCTATAAATCTATTTTGACAGGTGCAGTCATTTTTATTATCATCTAGGATAGCATTATTCTTTTGTTTTAATGGCAAACATAGTAAGAAGACAAAATTTGCCTTGATATGAATGCATAAAAATGTGATAACAATTAGCTAATATAATTAAATTATTACTAACGATGATAATACCACTGTCTGTGTCTCTACAATGAGCATGTAGCTCTACTTATTTACATCTTTTCCCAAAGGAGTTCAAATAGGTTTCTGATTGAGTTAAACCACTCCTACTTCCCCATTCATTTGCATAAATTAAAAGAAATAAAAGACAAATTGATAGTAACATTTTATGATGAAAAGAATGTCTCGGCAGTTTCAGGCCTTGCTATTTCATTGGTAACCCTCCATGTTTAGGTAGTAAGGTGAGTGTGGCAGGTAAGGCCAGGTTCGATGACTTGGGGAAAGGCAGAAGTAGAGAGAGGAGAATGTTAACCTCCAGATCTGCAGGAAGTGCTGACATCTTACTTTCTATACGTCTCCCTCCTATCTCCCTGTTTATCTCTCAGATATATAGAGTTCCCACGGGCTTTTCAATGACATTTCGGGGATTGTCGTTATAGCAGTTCATTTTTTGGTTGCCTCGATTTTCTTATTAAAATAAAAAAAAATACAACAGAACAGCTGACAGTGAGGAGTAGGGAAGAGTTGCTGGAGGCTGCTAGAGAAAGGAGAAATTGTGACATGGCCCTCTTGAAGAGTGCGGGGTGCAAATTGTGTCAAGAAATGTTGAATCGTGCTTGCCTGGCAACACTGGGCCCCTGCTGGAGGGTTGTTCACACATGTAATGTGAGGCATCAGTGTGGTTGTGGGTGTTTCTCCCGCCATGTCCAGCTGCTCATGTGCAGGCACACTGTAGGACTGGGACCTTGTTGGGTGTGTCATGCAGAAGGAGAACGAGTGGTGTAAGAATGTTGAAGAACCATGTGAGGGGAGTATTATAATAATGAATTGTGGAATCTAAACAGAGTGAGGAGTCAAACAAGGTTGCGAGGAATGTAGCAGACAGTGAAAAGTGGTCAGAGCAGTGAATGGGAGGTTCCAGGGCGGCTGAAGAATCACTGGATTGGGATTGTGGGAGGGCATGAGCAAGAAACATAGAAGGTGGTGGGGATGTAAGGGAGATCCTTGAAACAGAACTTTCGGAGAGTGCAGTTGTTGGGAATGACAAGGTCTAGGACATCAACATGAGAGTGAATGGAATGCAGATTTTTGCCACAAGGACAGGTTAATCTTGTAATTTAATCTGATGGCCCATTTATAGAGATTGGGGGAAAATAATGGTTTGGAAATAGATAACCTGTCCCATCTTCAAGACTTGGTGGATTCTGGTGTGGGAATAAAAGCAGCCACTACTTGAAAGGGCTGCCACAGCTAGAGCAAAGAGATAAAAGCAACCTTTAGAGAGAAGGGGGCCAATAGAGGGGATTTTTATTTCCAGAGGGCACATTGCATGGAGAGGTGGGAGATTGAGTCTGATTAGAGAAGGTTCAAAGACACATGAGTGAGAGATGAATTAGGGGCACTGAACTCAATGAATGATGCATGTAGTCCTGATGAGCTTTAGGGGCAGGTGGAAATCAGATTCCTATCATACCTGAGCAGTGGTTTGTTAGGTGAGGGCCAATGGTGAGGTCAGAGATTTCCGGCAGTGGGAAGGAGACTTTTTCTAGGAATACAGAGGGTTCTGTGGTTCTCTCTTATATTGTGTCATGGGCAATTTGGGAGTGGGTAGCATAGGGAGTCACCAAAGAATGAAGAGTTCTGTTTAGAGGTTCTGATATTCTAAGGAGAATTATAAGAAACAGTTAAAATAATTATTTAGAAATGTTTCGTAATAAGATTTTTTGGGCTATTTTATTGAAAAATTATATGCATTTTTTACTTTGATAAAAAGAAGCAAGTTAATAAAAAAACAATGAGAAGTTCCTAGAGAGCATGAAAATTATTTTAAGAGAGAAGAATAAAAAGAATATGAGGGACATGCAGCAAAGACTGCTCTGCTTATTCCAGTGTACCTTTTCCTCTTTAACGACAGAACCTTCATTTTCAGCAGGGCATGTTGCTACCTGTAGACTATTTTCCCAGCCTCCCTAGAAGAAAGATGGGACCAAATACCTAACTTCTGGTTAATAAAGTGGGATGTTTTGATGGTATATTGCAGATGGCCACGAATGCCTTTGCCACTCCTTCCACTGACAGATGGCATCTATGTCCCCTCCCTTCAGATCTGGTCAGGTTCTTAAGCTGATTTCTACCTTCTATGGTGTGAAAAGCCTGAGTATGTTCAGAGGCCACATACAGGTGGCCTAGCTGAGCGTCCCAGGGGAGCCCCCAACTGCTCGTCAGCATCACCTGTGGGCAATGAGGACCCAATTTGCATGTCCTGTCCAGCTGAGCCTTCAGCGAGCACAGCTCCATCCAATTGCAACCCGCCCCCGCCCCACCTCCCCCACACCCCCTACCCCTGCCCTGGGACCTGCCCATTTGAATCCAATCTATCCACTGAGCCGTGAGAGATAATAATAAATCTAAATTGCTATGTTTTGGAATGGTTTCATACACACTAATACATAGACAAAAGAGTAACTTTGTGGTAGATAGTACTGTTGTTTTCATTATTTTCTGTTTACCCTATGAGAGGATCCGCTAGCCTTTCTCACTGCCACGTGACTTGCGGTGCCTCCCCGTGGGTGGAATAACCTTGCTTCTCAATTAATGTGTGGCCATGTGACTGACTGTAGCCAATGGACTGTTAGCAGAAGCTTTAAACGAAATTGCATCGTTCAGGCATTGTTCTCCTCTCTCTGCTATGAGGTTGAGGACTTCACCTTCAGCTTTAGTTTCCAAGAAGGAGGAAATGTAGAACAGAGCTGCAGCAGATCCACAGACAACCTGTGATGAAAGTAAGAAAAAAAAAGTTGTAAGTCCCTCATGTTTTAATGTTTGTTACCACAGCATAACCCAGCATAAATTAAGGAATGCGGTCTTTCAAAGAGAGGGGTATGTCTTTCTGTCGGCCTTCCTCCTTCCTGCTGCTTGGAATATGAACAAGAAGGTCGAAATTCATAGCCAGCTTGTCCATGGGGAGCATGCTAAGGACGCCTGAGCTGTAAGAGGAAAGAAGCCAAGTCCTTGGCTAAGGAGCTTTCCACGCCTACCGTAGATCAGCTACCCACTAGACTAATTGTTTTGTGACGAAGAACATTCTGGTTAATTTAACCCAGGAGAGAAAACGATGTCAGTTTTCCCTTCATTAAAATCTTACCATAGGAAACAAACAAAAATCGTACCATAGGAAGCTCTGTGATCTTTGGGAAAGAGATTGTAACTAGAGGGTAAAGCACTTCTTTGCTGAAATTGCGTGTTTCTCTTTAAATTACATTTCAACATATTAAAAAAAACAATAACTTGTAAATGAGATTGTTGTATAATCCTGGCAGACAAGAGGAATGGCAGACAATCAAATATGGACAAGTACCATTTTGCCATTCCAGTTTTCAAAAAGAGGAGGAGAGATTCTGCAGGCTATTGAATTATGAGCTTTTTGTTTATTTCCTGGAGTTCCAAGAAGAGGAAGTGTTTGGGTCATCATTACAGTAACCTCATTTCCTTCTTTGACAGATATATTGAACAATGGTGCCAGAGGAAATATGGCAGAGAGAGTACTCTTGAACTAAAGCATGACATTTGAAGGGCTTTCAAAATGTCTTCATAGATCAATTAGAGGAATATCAACTGTAGAAAAGATTGAGAGTGTCTGAAGGGTAGTTTCTCTACTCCCTGTCATTGTGTCAGTTTCATTATAAGGATTGGCTCCCTCTTGTGGTTATAAGATGGCTACATTGATATTTGCCATGAGCAAAGACAGAGGGTTCATTTTGGATCTTTCTAAGGAATCAGGAAACTTCTTTCCTAGATTCTAACAACAAACCTTTACTCACATTTTATTGTCTCTACTTGGATCAGGAGTCCGTTCCTGAATAAATAACTGTTTCCGGGGTTCGGTATATTCTCCTAGGGCTAGGGTTGACTTCCTCCAAAGCACTTTGGCTCCATGGGGCAGGAAGATTGTGATTTTCCAAGAATGTGGTTATTTAAAGAGAGTTGAGTAGTTACTAAGAGGAGTGTTTTTTTTTTTTTGATAGGCAAGCACAATGTTAACTGTACTTGGAAGATTTGAAGGTAAGAATTCTTCAATTCTATTATATAAAAATTTTAATTTTGATTAGAAAGGTATTCTGATGGAGTGATCAGGAATACATTAGCCATGAAATACACTGCAGTTAATCTATAAAGTGAGCCAAGGAACAGAATTGTTTAGCAATCATCTTGTGGCAGAGTCATATTGGTCAAAAATTATGATTTGATTTAATTGTAGTTAAGCATAACTGTTATGTTCATTTTCTTTACAACCTTAGAGGAGGATTATGTTTTCAGAATAGATAAGAATGACTTCCTTTCTTTTCTCTTTTCTTTTTTTAATTGCAGAAGAGCATGTATCTAGTTTATTTAAAACTCTGCATCAAATTGTTCAGGTAGACATGAAAAGAAAATAGCTGAACTGTCACTTGAAATGGTAGATTGAAATATTTAAATTCTGTGTGATCCTCAAAGTGACATTGCAAAAAATTTCTCATAAGATCCTTAAGTTTCTTGGATCATTTAAATGATCCAAATGATTGGATCATTTTTCTGATAGAGACAGGTTCTATTAGAAAAAAAAAGCTCAGAATTATTCAATAGTTGTTACTATTTTTAGCCAGCTCCACTGTTACCTGAAACATAATGTACTAATGATCATTGGTAAAAATAGTTTGTCCTGAAACTAGCTTATTCCTTATGTAAGATATTTAACTAAGAGATCAGTTTGTACAATATATTATGAAGAAAAAGAGGCCATAGAGTTTAGGTAGATATTTGATAAAATTATAGATCTGTAATTTTAGGTAAGTTGAGATAAATTCTTTTTTGCAGATAACTCATCCTTTAGGCTGTGTTTTGCAAGATCTAAATCTAAGGACTGCAAAAAGTAAAGATTTGTAAGTTGAGATCTTGCTGTTTAAAATTTTAATGCGTTCCATCAGCTGAAGATTGTTTTCTCCTAAATATAGTTGAATGTTCTACCACTCCCCTTTACTCAGACTGTGGACCATGGACCAGTAAGATTGTTATCTTCAGGGAGCTTATTAGACATGCAGAATCACCCTACGCTTGCTAAATCTGAATCTCTTTTGAAAGATTACTTGGAAATCATGTGCTCATTAAAGTTGGATCACGGATTACTAAATCTCAGTTAGGGATATTTCCCATCCACAAAGTACTGAAGGGACCTCACTGGGACTCAATATCTAGACATAAATGGGAATTTGGGTTTCTACAGGTCCTCTCACAAAAGCCCTTCAACTTTAACACAGAATTTACATTTCCATTTTCTGTGATGGGTAACACATAATGTCCCTACTAAATTCTGTATTACTTATTATTATTTTTTTTTATAAGCTGTCTCTAGAAAAAAGGCTTTGAAGTTGGGTAACCTAGGTTTGAAATCTGGGCTTGCCATTTTCCAGTATTATTTTTGGCAAGTTACCTCACCAGTTGATGCCTGGTTTTCTCATCTCTGCAATGGAAATGATATTGATCTTTTACTATTGAGAGAATGACTTGAAATGATGTGAGTAAAGTGTGTAGCACATATAAGGAGCTCAATAAATATTAGTTCCCTTCCTTTTTACTGGAATATACAGTTAATTGAAACCTCACAGTTATCTATTCTGAAGGGTTCAGGGACTACAGAAATTCTTCCCCTGTGTAGCAAAACTATAATGGGGTTCCTATAAAACATTAGATCTTAAACAGCTCTACTCCCCAAGTAAGTGATTCACAAAATGATATTTAAATAATTAAATGTAATTCAATGGTTTAGTTAGGTCCATCTGGATGCAAAACTGTACCTGCCAAAATGATAATTTGGATTTTAACGTAAGTGATCCTCTCCTGCTCTTCTTTACTCTGATTTATCAATTAGGTTTTGCTCAGTGACTGCTTCTGGGGCCTGCTAAAAAGTCTTCATCTTGCCAAGTTTCTTTGAATTCCCTGTAGTCCTTATCCAGTGAGGCTCCAAGTGTTCACTTCTCTGGTTCTTAGATTTGTGGCTAGCTGTCACCTGATGAGTTGTATGTTGACTGAGAAGCTGCTTCTGGAAGACTGGTTGTGCTGACAGCTCTCTACACCGTGGACCATAAATAGTTCTTTGCAGTTAAACCCTTACTCTCTCTTAACTCCTGATCACACCGTCCTAGGATAAGTGGATAGTGAGATGATAGCTAAAGTATATGGCAGTAGTTGAGGTTTGGGGGAAATTAAGAGTGATGTGTAGGTGAAGCTTTATGCCTCATGATGTGGTGGACACTCATGGTCCCCCTCTCCACATGGGCTGCAGGCTTCCACAATTCCTTCCCACCCAGGGAACTTGACCAAGCAGGTTCTCATATGTTTTATTTTAAAATTTAAAGAAGCTAAAAATATATAAAAGATAACAAATACCTGTATTCCCACCACCCAGAATGAACTGTTCATATCCCATTTAACCATCATTTCCTGTCCCATTTCCTTTCCCAAACCCTCCAAGGGCAACCACCATCAAGAGTTTGCTGGGCATCTTTATAAATCTCCGTAACAGTATTTATCTTCATCATCATTATCATCTATCATTTTCGTTGTCATCATCTCCACATTCATAACCAATAGTTAGTATTATTTGGTGTATGATTTAAAAATGGACGTAAGTGGCATCAAATCATGTGTGTCATTCTTTTTGAGTGTCCTCCACTCCCTGCAACATTATGCTTTTGAGATGGGGCCATGTGATAGATCCAGTTCATTTCTTTTACTGTAGATCTCATCAATTTATTTAAAATAGCAGTAGAGTTTTCAGTCTTAGAAAGGACCATTTTTACTTCTGTCTTTTAGGATTTGTATGTGTGGCTAATAGCTAGCAGCCATCAGTAGATCTGTGGTTCCTAATGGTTTGCTCATTTAAGTAATGGGTCTGTCTTTAGAGATTAGTACAATAATTAAAACAGAACTTACCCCTCTGGTAGAGTGACAAATTGTATGTTTTAGTCTTTTGCCTTCAAGACTGAGAGGTGATGTGTGTTCACTTTTGTTGGGCTCAGGAACCTAAGTGACGATAGTACAATAAACAATCTGGTAAGACCTTGAGTATCACTATCAAATTTGTAGACCATTTTTAGACATAGGCCAATGAATGATTACTTCTGTGTTTAGGCAAGTCTAGGCTTCTTCCAGCATTCACAGCCTGCCTCTCTCTTTGGTGGGCACATGAAGGAAGTTACTGCAGCTTCTGCCTGTCAGAGAAAATGTGTTTACCCTTATTAGCAAAGTCAACAGAGTGGTGACATCAAGGTCCTTGAGGTCAACTTCATGCCGCGCTGAAATGGATCGATTATTTACTGGGAACATTATCCTCCATGTAAACTGTGTTTTCTCGTCACCTCAAGACTCTTCATCTTCTGACACCATTTATTAAGAACTTACTCTAAATTTTCAAATAAAAATGTAGCTTTCTAGAGTTGTACATTGAAGTGAAATATGCTACACTGCAGTTAATGACCCTAGAAGTGGAGTGAGACTCTAATATCAGAGGGAAGGAGCCTTTAAGGAAGATCGTGTGTGTGTGTGCGCGCGCGTGTGCATGCACGTGCGTGCACACGCATAGGGGCAAACTTTTGATTGGTGAGGAAAATAAGCACAATATAAAGGAACTATGCTCTGTTATCTTTTCTGCTCATTGATGTTTCACTCTCCATTTGAATCAGGTTTTTCTCCTTACTGCTCTACTGCAATCCCAGTGAAGGTCACTAGTGACCTATTCATTGCCCAATTCCACAGTCAATTCTCAATCCTCACCTTACTCCACCTCTCAGAAGTATTTGACAGTTGATCACTCCCTCCGTGAAACACTTTCTTCATTTGGCTTCTAGGGACAATGCTTGCCTCTCCCTTGGCCCTCTCTTCTTTTTTCAGTCACTTTTGTGAGATACCCCTCATCTTCTAGACCTCTAAATGTTGAGGTGCCCATGGGTTCAGTCCTCCTCTCTCTTTACCGCTAGATGTGATCATGCCTAGCCCATGTACCATTAGTAAGGAAATGATTCCTAAATGTGCATCTCCAGTCCACATCCCTTCCTTGACCTTTTAACTTTTATGTCCAATTCACTGTCTTGACAACTTCTCATGGAAAATGAATTGGCAACTCTGCCTTAAAAGTTTAACTCTGAAATCTTGAGTTTTGTATGAAAAAAGAAATTTATTAGGTGGCAAGTTTACAGTTCTGAAACTATGAAAATGTCCAAACTAAGGCATCCAGGGAAAGATACCTTGACTCAAGAAAGGGCATATGACATTCGGGGTTTCTCTGTCAGCTGGGAAGGCACATAGTGATATCAGTTAGTTTTCTCATTTCAAAAGGCTTCCCAAGGGGCATTTTCCTTCTGTATCTCCAAAGGTCTCTAGTCTATGTCAGCTCTCTTTGTTGGCTCTTTCCAAAATGGTTTCTTCTTAAAGGACTCCAGTAAGTGACCAACCTCAAAGGGGTAGAGATACATCTCCATTGAAACCACAATTGTGTGGGTCACATCTCCGTGGAAGCAACTTAATAAAAAAGATCCCACCTAGCAATATTGAATGAGGATTAAAGTATGTGGCTTTTCTGGGGTACCCAACAGTTTCAAACTGACACACATCCATTCTGTCAGCAAATCCTATTTTTACCTTAACAACCTACCTATCCAGATTGTAACCATTTCTCAGCCATCTCCACTGCACCCGTTCTAGTCTAAATTGCTATGTTTTCCATATTGACTGTGACCATAGGTTTTGCCCCACTAGCCTTTCTTTATTTACTCTTGTCACTTGACAGACTAGTCACTTGTAATGGTTAATTTTACATGTCAACTTGGCTAAGCTGTGGTGTGCAGTTGTTTGGTTGAACACTAGTCTAGGTGTTGATGTGAAACTATTTTGTAAATGCAATTAGCTTCTACAGTCACTTGGCTGTATATGAAGGCAATTACCCTCTATAATGTGAGTGGGCCTCACTGAATCAGTTGAAGGCCTTGGGAGCAAAAAACTGAGATTTCCCAGGTAAGAAAAAATTCTGCCTCAACTTTGCAGCATCTATTTCTCTATAAGCTTCCATCCTGAGTTTCCTGCTGGCTTTCCCAATGGATTTTGGACTCAAGACTGCAAGATCAAGTCTTACCAGAATTTCCACCCTGCCTGCCTGCTTGCCTGCCTGCTGATTTTGGACTTGTCAGCCCCCACAATCATGTGAGCTGGTTCCTTAAATTAAATCTCATATAAATATGTATATGCATAAATGTATATATATGTATACATATAATTACATAATTAGAAATTATGCATACTTGTGTGTGTGTGTGTATATATATATATATATATATATATATATATATATATATCCTGTTGGTTCTGTTTTTGTGGAGAACCCTGATACATCACTGCACAGTAATGATTATTTTAACACAAAGATCTGATCATGCCATCCTCTTGTTTTAAAACTTTAGATGACTTCCCATCATGCTTGGAATGAAATAGTCCTTACATAGCTTGCCAAGCCCAATAAGATCTGGTTTTCCTTGGATCCTTTATACTTGCTATTTTCTCAGCCTGGAAAGCTCTTTGAAGGCCTTTGCATGTTTCTCTCTCACTTCATTCAGATTTCAGGACAATTGCCACTTCATTAGTGAAGGCTTTTCTGACCATCCTCTCTTAATAGTACACTTCTCCCAGCACTCACTTTTCCCTAAACCTGCTTCATTTTCTTCCAGTGTCTCCCTTTAGAACATAAGCTCCAGGAGCTCTGTTTTATTCACTGATGTATCCTCAGACCAGACATTAGCTGGCACATGCATTTGTTACATGGATTAATTCTATATCATACTGCTCCCTCTTGTATATTTTCATTGTGGTTGTAATTATCGACAAAGTGTTATTTTAGAGAATGTTATATGTGGCATATCTGGTTTTCTTGCTCTTATCCCCATCCTGCCCCTGACCAGCTATACTTTTTCATAGGCACTGAGAGTTTTTTGCTCAAGACATTAATATTTCTACAGACATTTTGGAAGTCATGGAAATTCATTCACTTCTCTATTCTTTCTCTTAAATGTTTTATTTTTAGGTTCTGTTTTTGCTCAGATTTTGTTCAGATCTGTTCATCACAAGAAATGATATATACAGGATAAATGTGCTTAGTTAGAAGAATAAAGAGATGGGAGAGAAAGTCTACATTAAATAAAAATTCTTAATCTTAAACAATGGCACATGTATGTACATGTGTCTTAAAGTTGTTCGTTATTGGTGCAATTACCAACTCAAAGGTTGCCAAGTCAAGGTTCTCATGGATTGCTTTAGCGGGTATATCTGTAACATTTGTAATTAGAAAATTATCTCTGTGTAAATGAGCACAACAATAATTTTAAGAGTGATTAAAACCAGGTGTATTTCTTTAGCAAATAATCATTTTTCTTTTACTTGATACACAGTAAACAGTGCAAACATTAGCCTTGTATATTCAAATATAATATAATTTTCACAGTTAAAAGGCAGTAAGAGCCAAGACTCTAGTTTTCTTGGTTCAGATGTGAGAGGCACTCGTGCAGTTCAATTTGGGTCTTTAGGTGACTTCATCTTGACCCCTTTGAAGATGTCTGTTTCCTCATAGAAGCTACAGAAACCAATGTGATTCCCTAAATTTGGAAGATTATTACTTGCCTTTGTCACTTCTGGTAATTACAGAGTGAATTCTTTGCTTGTCTTACCCTGATCAGCTCTAGAAACCATGGGAAGGGAAGATGGCCTGGTGAGAGATCTTTTGGGCTGAAAAAAGCCCACCCCTTTCTAAACCAGCCCTTGGCTTACTGTATTATACCCCACAGAGGCAAAGGAAGAATGGTGAAATATTAAATGTCATGATCAGGCAAGTAAAAATATTAGTTCTGCGTTGAACCAGGTAAACTTGATTGTGCATCTCCTGAGAGTGCCAAAGAGGCCAGGAGAATGTTCTGTGCCATGGCCACTGGGTGGGACAAGTCAAGTGGATTTTGGAGGCTTTCCTGATTTTGGCTGAGAGTAATCCAAGATTTTCTCCCTTTAGTCTCCTTTCTCCTCTCTTCTAGCTCTCTGGTGTCTTTAGCTCTTTCTCAATAGGATCAAGCAGGTATGGCATGAGGAGAATTAGCATATCAAAATAGCACCACCTCTGCCTTCTGGGGAGGATTTATAGCTCCTGAGGTTTGGACTTGATGGTGAGTGAGGACCTTTGACTGATAGGGCAGCTAGTACAAAAGTCTCTTATGGTCTGACAATGGACTGATCTTTTGACCATGTATAGAACACAGAAAGATTCTTGCTTCATAGCTTTTCTTTAGAAACCTACCAATGGCCATATTAACCCCTTGACCTTCAAAATTGTTGAAAGGACCAATTTTGGACCCTCTACTCAAAAGCCTCTCTCTCCACCCAGTCCTCATCCTCTCTAAAATGTCTTTCTCTTTGGTTACTGTCTCCAACATTGCTATCAGCTTTTCTCTCTGCTCCCTGGTTCTGTGAAGAAAGAAGATGGATATCAACATTAGCTATGTTAGATATTGCTTTAGAGATCCTACAACAGGAAGACAGAGAGGAGGAATTTACCAAAGGACAACAATTTCATGCTAAGGAAGAAAGAGATGTTTGTGTATAACTAAATCCACTCAGTCACTGAGAAGAACAGAAATGTCCCACTCAAAGAGTTCCATGAAATCAAATAGAATTTCTTCCTTATTTTATACACCAATGCTACCTTCTGTTACACTTCTGAACCTTGTCTTCAAGCTCATCATTATGTGGTGGATATTGTTCCATATTATTATTATGGGGCATATAGAGCGGTTAGTCTTTTCAGTGATGCCAAAATATTCTATGATATACCATAACTTTTAAAAGAAGAATCCTCCAATTTTGAACATTTGAGTTACTTCCCATCTGCCAATATGGCCTGTTTTGTTTTGGAATGCTGTAAAAAATATCTTTTACATACAACTTTGTGTATCTGTAGCATAATTTCCTGGAAGTAAAACAGCCGAGTCAAGGGTATGTGCATATTTTCATTGAAAAGATAACACCAAATCATCTTTAATGAAGAATATGCCAGTTTACATTTCCACCTGCAATATACAGGAGCGTTTGTTTCCTCACTCCCTTTGCCAACAGAGATGTCAATCACTGTTTTGATGTTGACCAACGTAATAAGTAAAATAGGGAATCTTATGGTAGTTTTAATTTGTATGTCTCTTATTAGCAATGATATTTAAAATATTTTCAGATGTTTTCAAGTCATTTTTATTTCCTGTTCTTTGAACTATCTTTTATGTCTTTTTTCAATTTATGCTTTTTAACCTTTTTCAAAAACTTAGATCAGCTAATAGTTTATTTTATTTGTATTTAAAAGTTAAAAAAATTTTTTTCAAAGAACTGGATCTTGGATTTATTAGTGTTCTCATTTCTTTTCTGATTTCTAAGTTATTAGTTGCTGGTTTCATCCCCACTACTTCTTCCTTCTGTGTGGTTGCTGTTTTTCTTAATATTAAATAAAAGAAGACCAGCAGAATGCAGAAAATAGCTGAAGGTGGGTGATGGGTTCATTATATTATTTTTTTTTTACTTTTGTGTTTGTTAGAAAAATTGTAGAAAAAATGAATAACCTCCTCAAGTTTTCTGCAAATGAATTTGAAGCCTTGCAAAGTAAATGTTTTGTTAGAAAAAATATAAATTAACAAAACAGCTATTGTATTTCCTTTTCTCTTGTTCTTGTCTTCTTTATAAAAATTAGAAATTTTAGATTTGCAGAAAAGTTACAAAGATAGTATAGAGAGTCTCCATATACCCTTCACCTACTTTCTCCCGTTGTTAACATCTTACATTAATGGGGTACATTTGTCGAAACTTAAGAAGCTCACGTTAGTGCAGTCATATTAATTAAAGAGCAGTCTTTTTAAAAATGTTTTTATCTACAAATCTTCACACACATATTGTCTATATATGGTATACAATCAATGGCTCACAATATCATCAAAAGTTGTGTATTCATCACCATGATCATTTTTTAGAATATTTGCACCACTCCAGAAAAAGAAATAAAAAGAAAAAAGAAAAACTCATACATATTCCTTATTCCCCCTATTATCCCTATTATTTATTTATTTATTTTATCCATATTTTTAATTTATCTATCTATACCCTCGATAAAAGGAGCAACAGATATAAGGTTTTCATAATCACATAGTCACATTACAAGAGTCATATCATTATACAATTGTCTTCAAGAATCAAGGCTACTAGAACACAGTCCAACAGTTTCAGGTACTTCCCTCCAGCCACTCCAATACACCTTAAACTAAAAAGGGTATCTCTATAATGCATGAGAACATCTTCCCGGATAACCTCTTGATTCTGTTTGAAATCTCTCAACCACTGAAACTTTATTTTGTCTCATTTCTCTTTTCCCACTTTTGGCCGATAAAGTTTTCTCAATCCCTTAGTGCCATGTCTCAGCTCATCCTGGGATTTCTTTCCCATGTTGCCAGGGAGATTTACACCCCTGGGAGTCATGTCTCACTTGTCGGGGGGAGGGCAGTGAGTTCACTTGCCACATTGGCTTACAGAGGGAGAGAAGCCACATCTGAGCAATAAAAGAGGTTCTCTGGGGGTGACTAAAGAGCACTCTTTATTTGGATTTCACCAGTTTTTCCACTAATGTCCCCCTTCTATTCCAGGATCCAATCCAGGAACCACATTGCATTTATTTGTCAGGCCTCCCCAATCTCCTCTGGTCTGTGACTTTTTTTTTCAATTTTCCTTGTTTTTTTAATGACCTTGATAGTCTTGAAGACCACTGGTGGCTATGTATTTTGTAGAATATTCCCCAATCTGGATTTACCTGATGTTTTCTTATGATCAGACTGGGATTATGAGTTTTTGGAAAGTTTACCACCCTCTAGGCAAAGTGGCCGCCTTGTCATATGATATCAGGGAACATACTATCTGTTTGACATCGCTGGGGTTGTGAACCTTCATCCCTTAGTTTCTGGAATGTGTGCCAGATTTCTCAATAGTGAAGTTACACCTTTTCCTTTTTCTATCCTATTTTTGGAAGTGAGCCTCTTAAGTCTAGACCACTTTCAAGATAGGGTGGGAATTAAGCTCCACCTCCTCATATCTTCCTGTAAGTGAAAATATCCACATTTCTTATTTGGAATTCTTCTGTAAGAAAACTTGTCTTTTCTCCATTTATTTATTCAACCATTTATTTATGTCAGTATGAACTCTTGGATATTTGCTTTGTACTGTGAGTTATAATAATCTAATACTATGTCTTTACTTTATTGCCAAAAAAGTTTCAGCTCTTGCCATTAGGACCCCTTTCAGTTTGATTCCTCTGCCCTTTTGACATGTCTTCATCTTTTTGCTTTTTCATCACTTCCTTACTTTCTCTACTTCAGGATACTCCAGGCTCATTTTCTCCATTGCAGTTGTAGAATCAATTATTTCCAAAGGATCACTGTTTCCTTCTATTGGAGAACAGTATTTAGAAACCAAGATTCATCTTGTCTTCTTTTTAGTGACAATTTTTTAACATTTCTTTCCCCCTCTAGTGGTTTGGAACCAAGGACTCTTCTGTCCTTTGAAACTGGCTCAGCTTGAAGTGACAAAATATATTCTTGACTTATTGAAGTCCAAATGTCTTTAATGTTTTCCACTGTTTATTTCCCAGTACTTGAAATTTTTAGATTTAGATTTTAGGATAGCTTTTCTAACTTCCCTGAGCCCACTTTTGTCATTTTCATGTCCTTTCAAAAGTACGTTAATTTGCTTTCTGAGATTGTCTGGCTGTTTCCTTCCCTACTTTTATGTGGATCTTCTTTTTTTTTATTCCTTAGATTTAATATTTGTTAGCATTTTTTTAAAACTTTTTTATTGCATATTATACATACAAAGCAAATAAATAATAATAAAAAAAAACAATAGTTTTCAAAGCACTTTCAACAAGTAGTTACAGGACAGATCCCAGAGTTTGTAATGGGCTACCATATGATCCTCTCAGATTTTTCCTTCTAGCTACTCCAGAATATAGGAGGCTAGAGGGCTTAAATATTTTTTTATCAGTACAATTGACTTTTTTCCTTCTTTTTTTTATGAAAAATAATATATATATACAAAAAAGCAATAAATTTCACAGCATAGCACTACAATTAGTTATATAAAATATTTCAGAGTTTGACATGGGTTACAATTCTAAAATTTTAGGTTTTTACTTCTGGTTGCTCTAAAACACTAGAGATAAAAGAGATATCAATTTAATGATTCAGCATTAATATTCATTTGTTAAATTCTATCTTCTCTGTATAACTCCACCATCATCTTTGATCTTTCCATTCCTCTCTTTAGGGGTTCTTGGGCTTTGACAATTCTAAATTTTTCATATTGGAAGGGTCTGTCACTAATATGGGGTAGGGAGATGGAACAAAAATCTGCTGTTCTGGAGAGGCTGGGTTAGGTTTCAGGACTTATCTGGACCAGGGACCCATCTGGAAGTTGTAGGATTCTGAAAAGTTACTCTAGTGCCTGGAACCCTTGTGGAATTTTATATATTGCCCTAGGTGTTCTTTAGGATTGACTGGAATGGTCCTTGTTGGGGGTTGGCAGGTTATAATAGGTAGCAAGGTGTTAAGTGAAGCTTGTGTAAGAGCAACCAACCTCCAGAGTAGCATCTCAGCTCTATTTGAACTCTCTCTGCCACTGCTACTTTATTAATTACACTTCTTTCCCACCTTTTGATCAGGATGGAATTGTTGATCCCACGGTACCAGGTCTGGATTCATTCCTGGGAATCATCTCCCACGTTGCCAGGGAGACTTTCACCCCTGGATGTCATGTCCTACGTAGGGGGGAGGGCAATGGTTTCACTTACAGAGTTGGGCTTAGAAAGACTGAGGCCAAATATGAGCAACAAAAGGGGTCCTCCAGAAGTAACTCTTAGGTATGCTTATAGGTAGTCTAAGCTTCTCTGCTACCCACATAAGTTTCACAAGAGTAAAGCCTCATGATCGAGGGCATGGCGTATTGATTTGGGTATCCCTAAAATTTGACATAGTATCAGGGGATTCCCTGATGGCAAGGTTGAACAGTTCCATATTTTTCTCCCATCCCTCAGGGGACTTTGCCAATAGTTTTTGTTTATCTGCTTAATATACTGTAGGATGTATCCAATACATTACATTACAATAATCTATACAGGATTAAAGGTCCTCTTCTTTATTCTGTGCTTCCTGTGTTTCAGTTATTCAGATGAGCTATACAGGTAGTTGGATTAGATTATGTACTACAGAAAATTTCAGTTCTAGACCAAATAAACCTTTCTTCCATTGGTCTCAAAGAGTGGTTCTAAAATATAGACACTGTCTTCCTTACCCCTATGTTCTGAATTACTTTAACCCCAACCTGTTCAGCTTCATTCTTATCTGTAAATATCAGGTTATATATATAAAACAGCCTCTCAAAATCCAGAAATTAGAATCACCACTCCAGACTTAACGTGTCTACTCTAAAAGCTTACAATCCCCTGTTTCCTTATAAGCATTTTCTAAAGGTGACCATACCATTCTTGTTCTTTCGTTTCTGGTTTATTTCATCTCACCAAATATCCCACATGTTCATTTACATCGTTGCATGCCTCACGACTTTGTTCCTTTTTGTAGCAGCACAACCTTTGTTAATAAGCGTGCACCATTGTTCGCCAATCTACTCCATCAGTGCATCCTTCAGCTACCTGCATTCATCAGGCATCATGTATAGGGCCCAAAGTCCACCGTCCATCAGCATTCTCAATTTTAGGTAATTTCATTGTTCTGAAGAGAAAGAAAACCAATAAACACATTCCCACCAAATAGGAAATCTAAACCTCCTCTTAACTCCTGTTCCTCCCCCATTATTAACCTCTGCTGTTGCTGTGGTAATGCTGATAGTTTCCTTTTGAACATAACTCATAGCATGCAATAGCAGTTTTCCCCCTGTACCCTGGACTTAAACACTCTTTGTACAAGAATCTTATCTTTGAAGTAGTTCTTGTGAGAACGAATTCATATTTCTAGTGTCAATCAGTGGGACACTTAGGTCTATATAACTCCTTCCAATCTTCTTCATCTTCAATGTGCTTATATTACCTATAGACCCACTGGAGAATCACCTTCACTCTTGTCTATTCTCTTACATTGGAGTTCAACCTCATTAGCTAACAGTTCACCCATCTCTAATTTCTATGTATCTCTAAGTCCCCTATATTCTGTATTAGAAGCCTCTGGTTATACCTTTATGCTGGTCATAAAAGTGAAATCATACAGTAGCTATCCTTTTTTGCAGTTTCACTCAACATTATGTCCTCAAGGTTCATCCATCTTGTCATGTGCTTCAGGACATCATTTTGTCTTACTGCTGCATAATATTCCATCATATGTATATATCATATTTTATTGATCCACTTGTCTGTTGATGGGCATTTAGTTTGTTTCCACCTTTTGGTGATTGTGAATAATGCTGCTATGAAACTGGTGTGCAAATGTCTGCTTCTGTAATTGGTTTCAGTTCTTCTGGGTATATACCAAGTAGTGCTATTGCTGGGTCATACGACAACTTGATATTTAGTTTCCTAAGGAATTGCCAAACAGTCTTCCATAGTTGCTGCCCCATTATGCATTCCCACCAGCAGTGCATAAGTGTCCCAGTTTCTCCACATCCTCTCCAACATTTATAGTTTCCTGTTGTTTAATAGCAACCATTCTTATAGGTGTGAAATGGTAACTCATTGTAATCTTGATCTGCATTTCCCTTATAACCAATGAAAATGAGCATCTTCATGTGTTTTGAGTTATCTATATTTGATCTTCAGAAAAATGCCTATTCATATCTTTAGCCCATTTTGTAATTGGGTTGTTTGTTCTTTGGTTGTTGAGTTGTATGATTTCTTTGTATAGACAGGAAATCAAACCTTTGTCCCCATGTGATTTCCAAATATTTTCTCCCATTGAGTTGGCTGCCTCTTCACCTTTGTGACAAAGTCTTTTGAGGTGCAGAAGCATTTGATTTTGAGGAGTTCCCATTTATCTATTTTTTCTTTTGTTGCTTGTGCTTTGGATGCAAAGTTTAGGAAGCTACCTCCTATTACTAGGTCTTGAAGATGTTTCCCTACATTTTCTTCTAGAAGCTTTATGGTGCTAGTTCTTATGTTTAGCTGTTTGAGCCACTTTGAGTTAATTTTTGCATATAGTGTAAGATAGGGGTCCTTTTCATTCTCTTGGCTATTGATATCCAGTTTTTCCACGTCCAGTCATTGAAAAGACTATTTTGTCCCATTTCAGAGGATTTGGGGGCCTTGTCAAAAATAAGTTAACCATAGATTTGGTGGCCTATTTCTGCACTCTTGATTAGATTCCACTGGCCAATGCTTCTATCTTTGTGCCAGTACCATGCTGTTTTGACCACTGTGGCTTTATAATAGGTTTTAAAGTCAGAAAGTGTTAACCCTCCCACTTTGTTCTTCTTTTTTAGGATGCTTTTACCTATTCAGGGTCTCTTTCCTTTCTGGATGAATTTGGTAATTAGTTTTTCCAAATTTTCAAAATAGGTTGTTGGAATTTTGATTGGTACTGTGTTGAATCTGTAGATCAGTTTGGGGAGAATTGACTTCTTAATTATATTTAGCTTTCCTATCCATGAGCAGGGAATGTCTTTCCACCTATTTAGATCTCCTTTGGTTTCTTTTAGCAATGTTATATAGTTTTCTGTGTACAAGTCTTTTATGTTCCTAGTTAAGTTCATTCCTAAGTACTTGATTCTTTTAGTTGCTATTTTGAATGGATTTTTTCCTTAACTGACTCATCAGCTATCTCATTGCTTGTGTATAGAAATGTTACTGATTTTTGCCCATTAATTTTATATCCTGCCACCTTGCTGAATTTGTTTATTCGCTCAAGTAACTTTGCTGTATATTTCTCAGGATTTACCAAGTTTAGTATCATATCATCTGCAAATAATGAGAGTTTTACTTCTTCCTTTCCAGTTTTTATGCCTTTTATTTCTTTGCCTTGTCTGATTGCTCTAGTTAGGACTTCTAGCACAGTGTTGAATAATAGTGGTGACAGTGGGCATCCTTGTCTTGGTCCTGACCTTAGGGGGACCTTAGGGGGAAAGCTTTCAGTCTCTCTCCATTGAGTACAATACTGGTTATTGTTTTTTCATATATTCCCTTTATCATATTGAGGTAGTTACCTTTGATTCCTATCTTTTGGAGTGTTTTTATCAGAAAAGGATGCTGAATTTTGTTGAAGGCTTTCTCAGCATCAATTGAGATGACCATGTGATTTTTTCCCTTTCAATTTGTTAATGTCCTGTATTATGTTAATTTATTTTCTTGTGTTGAACCATCCTTGCATTCCTGGTATAAACCCCACTTGGTCATGGTATATAATTCTTTTAACGTGTTGTTGGATTTGATTTGCTAATATTTTATTGAGAATTTTTGCCTCTATGTTCATTAGTGAGATTGGCCTGTAGTTTTCCTTTCTTATAGCAACTTTACCTGGTTTTGTAATTAATATGATATTAGCTTCATAAAGTGAGTTAGGTAGAGTTCCTTTTTCCTCATTTTTTGGGAAAAGTTTGAGCAGGATTGATGTTAGTTCTTTTTGGAATGTTTGATAAAATTCCCCTGTGAAGTCATCTGACCATGGGCTTTTCTTTGTATGAAGATTTTTGATGACTGATTGAATCGCTTTACTGGTGATTGGTTTGTTGAGATCTTCTATTTCTTCCTGAGACAGTGTAGCTTGTTTGAGTTTTTGTATCTAGTCCTGTTGCACAGTCTGTATCCCTTCAGCTCCAATTACCCATTATCTTACCCTATTTCTAACTCCTGGTGGTCTCTGTTACAAATGACATATTCCAAGTTTATTTTCTAATGTCGGTTCACATCAGTGGGACCATACAGTATTTGTCCTTTAGTTTTTGGCTAGTCTCACTCAGCATAATGTTCTCTAGGTCCATCCATGTTATTACATGCTTCATAAGTTTATTCTGTCTTAAAGCTGCATAATATTCCGTCGTATGTATATACCACAGTTTGTTTAGCCACTTGTCTGTTGATGGACATTTTGGCTGTTTCCATCTCTTTGCAATTGTAAATAATGCTGCTGTAAACATTGGTGTGCAAATGTCTGTTTGTGTCTTTGCCCTTAAGTCCTTTGAGTAGATACCTAGCAATGGTATTGCTGGGTCGTATGGCAATTCTATATTCAGTTTTTTGAGGAACCACCAAACTGCCTTCCACAGTGGTTGCACCATTTGACATTCCCACCAACAGTGGATAAGTGTGCCTCTTTCTCCGCATCCTCTCCAGCACTTGTCATTTTCTGTTTTGTTGATAATGGCCATTGTGGTGGGTGTGAGATGATATCTCATTGTGGTTTTGATTTGCATTTCTCTAATGGCCAGAGACATTGAGTATCTCTTCATGTGCCTTTTGGCCATTTGTCTTTCCTCTTCTGAGAGGTGTCTGTTCAAGTCTTTTTCCCATTTTGTAATTGGGTTGGCTGTCTTTTTGTTGTTGAGTTGAACAATCTCTTTATAGATTCTGGATACTGGACCTTTATCTGATATGTCGTTTCCGAATATTGTCTCCCATTGTGTAGGCTGTCTTTCTACTTTCTTGATGAAGTTCTTTGATGCACAAAAGTATTTAATTTTGAGGCGCTCCCATTTATTTATTTCTTTCTTCAGTGCTCTTGCTTTAGGTTTAAGGTCCATAAAACCACTTCCAATTGTAAGATTCATAAGATATTTCCCTACGTTTTCCTCTAACTGTTTTATGGTCTTAGACCTAATGTTTAGATCTTTGATCCATTTTGAGTTAACTTTTGTATAGGGTGTGAGATACGGGTCCTCTTTCATTCTTTTGCATATGGATATCCAGTTCTCTAGGCACCATTTATTGAAGAGACTGTTCTGTCCCAGGTGAATTGGCTTGACTGCCTTATCAAAGATCAAATGTCCATAGATGAGAGGGTCTATATCTGAGCACTCTATTTGATTCCGTTGGTCGATATATCTATCTTTATGCCAATACCATGCTGTTTTGACCACTGTGGCTTCATAATATGCCTTAAAGTCCAGCAGCGTGAGACCTCCAGCTTGGTTTTTTTTCCTCAAGATACTTTTAGCAATTCGGGGCACCCTGCCCTTCCAGATAAATTTGCTTATTGGTTTTTCTATTTCTGAAAAATAAGTTGTTGGGATTTTGATTGGTGTTGCATTGAATCTATAAATCAATTTAGGTAGGATTGACATCTTAACTATATTTAGTCTTCCAATCCATGAACACGGTATGCCCTTCCATCCATTTAGGTCTTCTGTGATTTCTTTTAACAGTTTTTTGTAGTTCTCTTTGTATAGGTCTTTTGTCTCTTTAGTTAAATTTATTCCTAAATATTTTATTCTTTTAGTTGCAGTTGTAAATGGAATTCGTTTCTTGATTTCCCCCTCAGCTTGTTCATTGCTAGTATATAGAAACACTACAGATTTTTGAATGTTGATCTTGTAACCTGCTACTTTGCTGTACTCATTTATTAGCTCTAGTAGTTTTGTTGTGGATTTTTCCGGGTTTTTGATGTATAGTATCATATTGTCTGCAAACAGTGATAGTTTTACTTCTTCCTTTCCAATTTTGATGCCTTGTATTTCTTTTTCTTGTCTAATTGCTCTGGCTAGAACCTCCAACACGATGTTGAATAATAGTGGTGATAATGGACATCCTTGTCTTGTTCATGATCTTAGGGGAAAAGTTTTCAATTTTTCCCCATTGAGGATGATATTAGCTGTGGGTTTTTCATATATTCCCTCTATCATTTTAAGGAAGTTCCCTTGTGTTCCTATCCTTTGAAGTGTTTTCAACAGGAAAGGATGTTGAATCTTGTCAAATGCCTTTTCTGCATCAATTGAGATGATCATGTGATTTTTCTGCTTTGATTTGTTGATACGGTGTATTACACTAATTGATTTTCTTATGTTGAACCATCCTTGCATACGTGGGATGAATCCTACTTGGTCATGATGTATAATTCTTTTAATGTGTTGCTGGATTCGATTTGCTAGAATTTTGTTGAGGATTTTTGCATCTACATTCATTAGAGAGATTGGTCTGTAGTTTTCTTTTTTTGTAATATCTTTGCCTGGTTTTGGTATGAGGGTGATGTTGGCTTCATAGAATGAATTAGTTAGCTTTCCCTCCACTTCGATTTTTTTGAAGAGTTTGAGCAGAGTTGGTACTAATTCTTTCTGGAATGTTTGGTAGAATTCACATGTGAAGCCGTCTGGTCCTGGACTTTTCTTTTTGGGAAGCTTTTGAATGACTGATTCAATTTCTTTACTTGTGATTGGTTTGTTGAGGTCGTCTATTTCTTCTTGAGTCAAAGTTGGTTGTTCATGCCTTTCTAAGAACTTGTCCATTTCATCTACATTGTTGTATTTATTAGCATAAGGTTGTTCATCGTATCCTGTTATTACCTCCTTTATTTCTGTGAGGTCAGTGGTTATGTCTCCTCTTCCATTTCTGATCTTATTTATTTGCGTCCTCTCTCTTCTTCTTTTTGTCAATCTTGCTAAGGGCCCATCAATCTTGTTGATTTTCTCATAGAACCAGCTTCTGGTCTTTTTGATTTTCTGTATTGTTTTCATGTTCTCAATTTCATTTATTTCTGCTCTAATCTTTGTTATTTCTTTCCTTTTGCTTGCTTTGGGGTTAGTTTGCTGTTCTTTCTCCAGTTCTTCCAAGTGGACAGTTAATTCCTGCATTTTTGCCTTTTCTTCTTTTCTGATATAGGCATTTAGGGCAATAAATTTCCCTCTTAGCACTGCCTTTGCTGCGTCCCATAGGTTTTGATATGTTGTGCTTTCGTTTTCATTCACCTGGAGATATTTACTAATTTCTCTTGTAATTTCTTCCTTGACCCACTCGTTGTTTAAGAGTGTGTTGTTGAGCCTCCATGTATGTGTGAATTTTCTGGCACTCTGCCTATTATTGATTTCCTACTTCATTCCTTTATGATCTGAGAAAGTGTTGTGTATGATTTCAGTCTATTTAAATTTGTTGAGACTTGCTTTGTGACCCAGCATATGGTCTATCTTTGAGAATGATCCATGAGCACTTGAGAAAAAGGTGTATCCTGCTGTTGGGGGTGTAATGTCCTATAAATGTCTGTTAAGTCTAGCTCATTTATTGTAATATTCAAATTCTCTGTTTCTTTATTGATCCTCTGTCTAGATGTTCTGTCCATTGATGAGAGTGGCGAATTGAAGTCTCCAACTATTATGGTAGATGTGTCTATTTCCCTTTTCAGTGATTGCAGTGTATTCCTCACGTATTTTGGGCCATTCTGATTTGGTGCGTAAATATGATTGTTTTGTCTTCTTGTTTAATTGTTCCTTTTATTAGTAGATAGTATCCTTCTTTGTCTCTTTTAACTGTTTTACATTTGAAGTCTAATTTGTTAGATATTAGTATAGCTACTTCTGCTCTTTTCTGGTTGTTATTTGCATGAAATATCTTTTCCAAACCTTTCACTTTCAACCTCTGTTTATCTTTGGGTCTAAGATGTGTTTCCTGTAGACAGCATATAGAAGGATCCTGTTTTTTAATCCATTCTGCCCGTCTATGTCTTTTGATTGGGGAATTCAGTCCATTAACATTTAGTGTTATTACTGTTTGGGTAATACTTTCCTCTACCATTTTGCCTTTTGTATTATATATATCATATCTGATTTTCCTTCTTTCTACACTCTTCTCCATACCTCTCTCTTCTGTCTTTTCGTATCTGACTCTAGTGCTCCCTTTAGTATTTCTTGCAGAGCTGGTCTCTTGGTCACAAATTCTCTCAGTGACTTTTTGTCTGAAAATGTTTTAATTTCTCCCTCATTTTTGAAGGACAATTTTGCTGGATATAGACTTCTTGGTTGGCAGTTTTTCTCTTTTAGTAATTTAAATGTATCATCCCAGTGTCTTCTAGCTTCCGTGGTTTCTGCTGAGAAATCTACACATAGTCTTATTGGGTTTCCTTTGTATGTGATGGATTGTTTTTCTCTTGCTGCTTTCAAGATCCTCTCTTTCTCTTTGACCTCTGACATTCTAACTAGTAAGTGTCTTGGATAACGCCTATTTGGATCTATTTACTTTGGGGTGCGCTGCACTTCTTGGATCTGTAATTTTACGTCTTTCATAAGAGTTGGGAAATTTTCAGTGATAATTTCTTCCATTAGTTTTTCTCCTCCTTTTCCCTTCTCTTCTCCTTCTGGGACACCCACAACACGTATATTTGTGCGCTTCATTTTATCATTCAATTCCCTGGGCCCCTGCTCAAATTTTTCCATTCTTTTCCCTATGGTTTCTGTTTCTTTTTGGATTTCAGATGTTCCATTCTCCAGTTCACTAATTCTACCTTCTGTCTCTTTAAATCTACCATTGTAGGTTTCCATTGTTTTTTTCATCTCTTCTACTGTGTCTTTCATTCCCATAAGTTCTGTGATTTGTTTTTTCAGACTTTCCATTTCTTCTTTTTGTTCATCCCATGCCTTCTTCATGTCCTCCCTCAATTTATTGATTTGGTTTTTGAAGAGGTTTTCCATTTCTGTTCGTATATTCAGCATTAGTTGTCTCAGCTCCTGTATCTTGTTTGAGCTATTGGTTTGTTCCTTTGACTGGGCCATATCTTCAATTTTCCTGGTGTGATTTGTTATTTTTTGCTGGCGCCTGGGCATTTAGCCAAATTTCCCTGAGTGTGGGACCCAGCAGGTTGAAAGACTTTCCTGGGAAGTCTCTGGGCTCTGTTTTTCTTATCCTGCCCAGTATGTGGTGCTTGTCTGTCTGCAGGTCCCATCAGCAAAAGATGTTGTGACTCCTTTAACTTTGGAAGACTGTTGCTGCTGGGTGTGTGGTGGAGACAGAGGAAAGGTTGTAGGTTGGTTTTAATGGCTTCAAATTGTGAAGTCCTGGGATCTGAATTCCTTGAGAGAGGGATTCCACCTGAGTTGCGTTTCACCCCTCCCGCGGGGAAGGTTCAGGTGGTAGAGAGCCCTGAAAGCAGCCTGTTTCTGCGTTCGGGGCAGTTGCAATCTGTGTAATCCCAGCGCTGAGCCCAGAGGCGACAAAACCTCCGTAGAAACAGCTGCAGAAGGCTCTGTTTCTCCCCCTTTCCTCTTTTTCAGTTAGCCCAATCGGCGACTTCCGCCTTGATCAGTTTCGCCTGAGCTGAGGGCCTATTTTTAGTAGTCAGAAGTTGTTCATTAATGCCACTATTGGTGTTAGGTTGGACTCAGTCTCTACTACTGTTGGAGACTCTTTCCTTTCCCTCTGGGAAGTCGTCTGTGGGGGAGGGGCACCGGCCGCCGCGGCTTGGGGGACCGCTGATCCGAGGCTCCCACCTGGCCCGGGAAGTCGCGTATGTGGAAGGGGCTCCAATCACTGGCCGCCTTGGCTTGGGGGACCGCTGTTCCGAGGCTCCCAGCCGGCTCGGGAAGCCACGTGTGTGGGAGGGGCTGTGGTCGCCGGGGCTTGGGGAACCATCATCCGAAGCTCCCAGCTGGCCTGGGAAGCCACGCTTGGGGGGAGGGGCTCCGGTCGCCGCGGCTTGGGGATCCGCTGTTCTGAGGGTCCCAGCCGGTCCGGGAAGCCGTGTGTGGGGGAGGGGCTCCGGCCGCCAGCCGCCGTGGCCCAGGGAAGCATGCGCCTCTCGGGGACCTCACCGCAGCGGAGTCTCTTAGCTGGTCCAGCCGTTCCAGAATAGGGTACACTGTGTGGCTTGTCTCTGTCGTGGCTCCAGGATCTGTTCTGTACTGTTTCTAGTTCTTCATTAGTTGTTCTGGAGGAGGAACTAAGACCCGCGCACCTTACTAAGCCGCCATCTTCTCCGGAAGTCGTGGCCCATCAATTTTATTGATTTTCTCAAAGAACCAACTTTTGGTTTTATTGATTCTTTGTATTGTTCATTTGTTCTCCCATTCATTTATCTCTACTTTAATCTTTGTTATTTCTCTTCTTCTATTTGCTTGGGGGTTAGTTTAATATTCTTTCTCAAATTCCTCCAGGTGTGCTGTTAAGTCCTCGATTTTTGCTCTTTCTTGTTTTTTAATACAGGTATTTAGGGCAATACATTTCCTTTTCAGCATGTCCTTGGCCACATCCTGTAAGTTCTGATAAGTTGTATTGTCATTTTCATTCATCTCCAGACAGCTCCCGATTTCTCTAGCAATGTCTTCTTTGACCCACTGGTTGTTTAAGAGTGTGTTATTTAATCTCCATATATTTGTGAATGTTCTCGTTCTTTGGTGGTTTTTAAGATCCAGCTTCATCCAATTGTGATCAGAGAATGTGCCTTGAATAATTTCAATGTTTTTAAATCTATAAAGACCTATTTTGTACTCCAACATATGATCTATCCTGGAGAATGTTCCATGAGCACTAGAGATCAATGTATATCCTTGTGCTTTGGGGTACAATGACCTATATATGCCTGTTAGGTCTAATTCATTTATCAAATTATTTAACTTCTCTATTTCCTTGTTGATCTTCTCTCTGGTTGTTCTATCTATAGAGGAGAGTGGTGTATTGAAGTCTCCTACTATTATTATTGAATCGTGTGTCACTCCCTACAGTTTTTCCAATGTCTGCTTCCTGTACTTTGGAGCTCCTTAACTGGGAGCATAAACATTTATGATTGTTATATCTTCTTGGTGAATTGACCCTTTAATTAGTATATAGTGTCCTTCTTTGTCTCTTATGATGTCTTTACATTTAAAGTCTATCTTGTCTGATATTAGTGTTGCTACTCCTACTTCCTTTTGGTTACAATTTGCGTGGAAAAGCTTTTTCCATCCTTTCACTTTCAGTCTATTTGTATCTTTGTGTCTAAGATGAGTCTCTTGTAAGCAACATATAGCTGGGTTATGTTTCTTTATCCATTCTGCCAATCTTTGTCTTTTAATTGGCAAGTTTAGTCCTTAACATTTGAAGTTATTACTGAAAAGGCATTTCTTGAATTCACTATCTTATCATTTTTATTTCATTTGTCAGATCTATATGTTCTTTTCCCTCTTTCTCTTTGTATTCTTTAAATTACCCTTAGTGGTACTCTTCAATTCTGTGCCCTCCTCCAGACATCCCTTCCTGTCTTTTGTTTTCAGGGTGCAAAACTCCTTTTTGTATTTCTTGTAGTGTCGATCTCTTGTTGACAAATTCTTTCAGGACTTCTTCATCTGAAAACTTTAATCTCTCCCTCAGTTTTGAAGGACAGTTTGGCTGAGTACAGAATTTTTGGCTGGAAGTCTTTCTTTCAGGGTCTTGAATTATCATACCACAGCCTTCTCACCTCCATGGTGCTAGTTGAGTAGTCTGAACTCAGTCTTATTTGGTTTCCCTTGTATGTAGTAGATTTTTTTTCTCTTGCCACTTTCAGGATTTTCTGTTTCTCTTCAACATTTGACAGACTGATTAGTATGTGTCTTGGGGAAAAACTGTTTGACAGACTGATTAGTATGTGTCTTGGGGAAAACCTGTTTGGATTTATTGTTATTTTTGAGTTCGTTGGACTTCTTTGACTTGTACATTTATGTCCTTAATGGGGGTTTGGAAGTTTTCCCCCATTATATCCTCAACTTCTCTTCTAAGCCCTTTACTCCTCTCTTCTCCCTTTGGGACACCAATGATTCTTATATTTGTGCACTGTGTTCTGTCTATCATTTCCTTGAGATCCAATTCAGTTTTTTCCATCTTTTTTGCTATTGCTGTTTTGAGCCTTTGAAGTCAGTTATCCTGTCCTCTATATCACTTATTCTTTCTTCTGTCTCTTCAAATCTGGCATTGTGTGCCTCTAGTATGTTTTTTATTTGGTCAACAGAATCTTTAATCTCTGTGATATCTGCTATTCTTCTATTTATTCTTTCAAATTCCTCTTTATGCTCTTCTACTGTCTTCTTGATGTCCTTTATGTCATTTGCTATCCCACTTATTTTATCAAGTAGATTTGTATGAACAGCTTTGATTAGTTGTTCCAACATTTACGTCTCCTCTGATGTTTAATTTGGTTATTAAGCAGGTCTATATCTGTCTGCATTGTAATATGCTAAGTGATCTTCTGCTGTCTTTGTGGCATGCAAATATCTTGATTGATTTACTTTGGGAGTTGATTTTTGTTAGTAGTCTAAGGCCTTGTGTTTGTGGGATGGTTGTGAAGCAGGGAGCAGGGTATGGGGTGGGACACTCAGTACGGTGATTTATTTCAGGGCAGATATAGGTCCATTTATTCCAAGGCAGATATAGGTTGGAGATATTATGCTGATGCTTGTGAACCTGGGTACCCAGTGGCCAAGGAGCTGGGAAATGCGGCTGAGGGCCGTGTGCTTATATGGTTCTAGCACTGCTGTAAAGTGCGGTTCCCAGAGCTGAAGGATGTGATTGGGGGCCTGTGTGCATGCATGGGGCTAGGAGCGCTGTAAATGGATGCACTGAGCTCAGGAGGTCAGGGTGAGGCTATGTGACACCATGGGTGGGGGTGGGGTATCCTGGGTATAGAGGTTAGTGCCCACAGCCTTTATGTGTTGGCAAGAGCCTGCAGGGAGCAGGGAGGGGGGTTAGTGCTCGGGAGGGGTGCAGGAGAGGTGGTTTGGGCTGCACTTGGGAAGGAGGTGTGGGGAAGTATGTGCACTGGAGGCTGGTGGGGTGGGGTTGCCTAGAGCATGGGGAGTGGGAGAGGGTGATTGGGTTCAGGTGTGTGGGGGGTGGAGTGAGTCTCTGGTCAAGGAGCTGCACAGTTTTAAGCACTACCTTCCTTTTCCCTGATTCCCTTGCCTTGACTCTATTATCCCTGTGCTGCCAAATTTTGATTCTGCTTCCATAAAGCTCCTCTCAGTGTGGAACCCCTTAGCTTGCCTGCTTGTTTGGAGAGTTCGTTTGGTTTAGGCATGTCCAGCACTTTGAGAGGTCATGCAGGTCCTTGCACCTGCCTGTCATTTGCGTGGACAAAGCTTCTTCCAATTTTAGTTGCTCTTCTTCTACCTGACCAGCTTGCTCTCCCCGGATATCTGTTGGCTGGTTTGGTGTCTTCCTGTTCTCAGGTCTGTAATGATCTTTTGCTTAGGCCATTTTGTGGCTATTGCTGGGTTATCCCTACACATTTATATTTTAGTGTTCATGAGGATAACTTGTCTTCAGAATTTATTGTAAGTGAATGTTTGGTTTATCATCTAGTCCTTTTGACTGTTTTTATGTGGAGATTCTGAGAGACAAAAACTATGCTGTCCCTCTGCTTCATTCTTCTCAAGGTACCTACTCTATGAATTCTAATGATGTGTTTTATATATATATATATATATTTAATACATAAATATATATGTATTGAATACATATATATATTTATATGTGGATCTTTATGTATTATAACCTGTACAATGACAAACTTTCTATGCTATGAATTATATATATATTTAAATATTGAGGTCATGAGCTCTTCTCTCCCTCCCTCCCACCTTCCCTCCTTATCTTCCTCCAGTCCTTCCTTCTTCCTTCCACCTCTCTCTTTCCTTTTCATTTTTCAGGTTTGCTTTTGCTACTTGATATCCCTCCATTTTAGAGGTAGGACTTGTATAGCACCTATAGGTGGGTTTTGTTTTGTCATCTGAGATATGAGTATATTTTTATTATATGAGATTGTTCCATTTCCAATTATTAATGACTGATTTAATATGTTGTTAAATGTTAAAGAATTTTTTTGTTGATTTGTTTCTCTGGTCTGCTCTTCTTTGGTATATAAGCTCATAATTTGGAGTGTTTGTATTCTATTTTTGTATGTCAGGGTTAGCCTATTGCTACTGTCTTACATAATATACTTAATCCTCACTAATATGCGTCATGGAAAATTAATATAACAGCAATTTTTTCTACTCCCTTTTTATCCTTGATTATATTATCTTTTTCTGCTTTCTTGGGGTTTACTTAAAATCTTTAAATACATTATTATTGGATACGACAGAATTAAATGATATGTTTTACTTCCTGCCAGTGTAAACACAATACAGTCCTTTTTCTCAGCCATTATCGATAACTTTTGTTATTACCTGGAATCAGAAGAAATTGTCATTCTTTATAGGTTAAAAATAATATAATATTTTCAGAGTCATATGGTTCAATCTAATAGTTTCATTATTTCAACATTGCTGAAGTTTATAGCATTTTGCTCTTTCTTGTAAACAGAATGCCCACACGTTTTCTTGGAACCAAGCCCACATGTAAAGTGGCAGATCCAAATCCTGGGAGCCTGTACATGTGACCCTGTTTGGAAAAAGGGTCTTTGCAGATGGAGTTAGGTTAAGGATTTTGAGATGGGGAGAACATCCTGGATGATGTGAGTGGGCTCTTCTAAGGGAGAGCGAGGGGGACAGTCAACACCCAGTAGAGGAGAAGCTGATGTGACGATAGAGGCGGAGACTGGAGTGATGGGGTGGAGTGATTCTGCCCCTAGAAGCAGGAAGGGGCACAGAGCCGTCTTCCTGGCGTCTCCAGAGGAAGCACACCCTACTGACACCTTAAGTTTAGCCCGGTGAAACCAATTTCATACTTCTAACCTCCAGAACTGTTAGGGAATACATTTCTGGTTTTTTTTTTTTTTTAAGCTATCTGGTTCCGGTTACTCTAGTCATAAGAAACTGATGCAACACCAATCCTTTTGCCATAGGTGCTCCATTCATTTACTGGCAGCCTGAATTTTGTCTTCTTTTGGATTCTTAAGGAAAAAGTTATGGGAGCTATCTATATTTCCTGAATTCTTGTATGTGATGGTTGGGTTCAGGTGTCAACTTCGCCACGTGATGGTTCCCAGTTGTCTGGTCAAGAAAGCACTGACCTAAACTTACTGTAAGGATATTTCATGACTGGTTAATAAACCAGAAGGCTGGTTTATTAAATCATCAATTCATTGCATCTGGTCTATTAAATCATCAATTCATTGCATCTGTGGCTAATTACATCTTCATCAACTAAAGGGGGATTCTTCCACAATGAGAAAGTCCAATCAGTTGGATGTAATCCATTCACTTGAAGACTTTTAAGGGAGAAGAGAGAATTTTCACCCCTTGCTCAGCCAACCAGCATCTCCTGTGGAGTTTGTCAAGGACCTGCATTGGAGTTGCCAGTCTCATAGGCCTTATGCATTTTGGACTCCTGCATCCCTATGGTTGTATGAAACACTTTTGTAAATCTCATATTTACAAATACCTCTTATTGGTTTTGTTTCTCTAGAGAACCCTGACTAATGCATTGTATATTCAATGTTTGTCTGTTCTTTTTATAGTTAAGTTATAGTTTTTCCACGTATAACATTCTTGACTTATTCTTCTTTTCCCTGTGGTCACTGCAAGTCTTGTTCCACTGTGTTCTAGTATTGCTATGGAAAAGTCTAGATAAGATTTATCTTTAGTTGATATTATTGGATGGATATTCAAAGAACTATTTTTTTAAACTTTGAATTTAGTTACTTTGTCAAAGTATGTCTGGATATTTATCTCTCTGATTCATTATTTCTTGAGGTGTGGTATAACCTTTCAATATCTAGTTAACATCTGCTTTTATTTTAGGGGAACTATTTTGAAAGAAATCATTGAATACTTTTTTCTTCTCCTCAATTCATTCTCTTTATCAGGAACAAAAATTATTTGAAGGTAGGATCTCCTCTATCTATTTCTCTTTAATCCTGTAAAACTCTATGTTGTCTGCAGTGTCTGGTCTCCTTTTTGATTGTTTCAAATGAGTCTTAGTTTCTGTGATGGTTTAATTTTTCTCTTCTATTTCTTTTTTTGAGAACTGGAGACCTCATATTTGATCTCCTAATATCTCATCATTTTTTTCTTCGATGTTTGTATCTTTTATTTGTGTTCTTATTTTAGAGAGACACTTAGTTGGTTTAATTCTCTGAGATCCTGTATATATATTTGATATTTCCTCTGCTTCATGGTAATATTTTTTCTACCAAGTGTTATTATTTTGCCATTGTTGTTCTGCTTTTCTTTTATATTTTACTATGGTATCTTTGACTGGATCATTTGCTAATCCCTTCACATTATTCTTCATCTTTAAAGGATGAACCAGATATTTTAGGTGTCTTATGCTGGCAGTATTCTGGGTAGCTGGAAGCCTTTAGAGTTCATAATGAAACTCCTTATAATTTAGGATTGTTAGTGTCAGCTAGTTGACTTTTACATCTTTGAATCCGATTGAGTCTTTAGCAGTTCCTCTAGCTTCAGAATCCCTCCTCTCTCCTGTCTCAACAACATGCTGTATTAGGAATGATATCAAATCTGTGTGTTTTGATCTCTGTCCTGGCCTATTCTGTTATTCCTTGCTGCTGAAAAGGATCTAGTGAAGCTCCCACCATCACTGCACAGTCTTACTTTGTTGCTGCAAATAAGGGATTATTGCTTCTGTCTTTAAGAAGAACTTTGAGCTCAATGCCCTCCACTTGCAGCACTTGCAGTTGACTCGTCTCAGCATTGTTCTGTACTCTAGCCTAATATTTATTAAATTTGGGAATTCTTTATCATCTTTCTCAGTTACAGGTTTCACCTGAGTTGAGGTTTGCTTTTATGCCTCTCAAATGTCTTTTTGTTTTCAGGTAATTTCAGAGGAATATAATTAAAAAATTGGACGTCTTTGCATCATTCTTTTTATTTTGGGTGCATGGTCCAGGAATTGAACCCAGGTCTCCCGCATGAAAGGCAGGCATTCTAACCACTGGACTACCCATGTACCTGCATCATTCATTTTTGAAATCAGTTATGTGAGTTTAAAATAGTATGGAGAGGATAGTTCAGAGTCATTCTTGTGAATTATTTCAGACAGATTTTAACCACTCAGGATTAGAAGACACACAGTAAAATAGGTCAAACAATTTTTAATCTAAATATGACCTGCTGTCTAATTCCGAGATAGACTAGTGCACTTGAATTAATGAAGGGTTTGAAGAAATCATAGATTTTTTTCTCTCAGAATACTCTCATTTGGGGAAATCAAGTGGTTTGTTTGAGTTAAATTTAAAAGACTTTCAAAAGATTTTAATCTCTTAAAACTATATCATATTCTGATACATAATACATTTGGGAAGTGAAGTGCTTGGACCGGGAATTGAACCCGGGTCTCCACCATGGCAGGCAAGAATTCTACCACTGAACTACTCTTGCACCCCCCTCCATGTAATTTTTATGCACATTAAAATTTGAGAACCATGGCATTACTGTCATTTGAAACCCAGCATCATCTGCTATCAATAGAAAGGAACTATACAAAAATGAAAATGGATAACAACATTATATTTTAGCTAGATACTATTGCCTGGAGAGGTTCCCAGTCTGAGGTCTGCTTGCCTTGTTAAAAAGGGAAATTTGCAAATGTTATAGAGGTGTTAAATGCATTCTAGCACCAAATGGAGGCTTCTTCTTTGGAGTATTTAAACAGACTTAAAAAAAAATAGCTTTTTTACCATGCCCTATACCATGTAAAATAGCTTCTCTCACCATCAGTTTACATATTCTACATTTTGGTAAACATTGGTACAGACCCCAGACTTTTGGTAATCTTTGATTTGCAGTACCATGCTGTTTCCTCCATATCAAGCTCCCTGAGGATCTCTTGTAGTCTGTATATAAAGCACTGGCATATTGTATATGAATATCAGTATTAGATCTCATTATTTTGATCATCATGCCTTGAGATCTTAATTTGAGTTGACTGATCAGTTTAGATCAGGAGATCAAGACTTAGGGGAAAAGGACAGGGGACCAATCATTCATATTTTTATGCTTTTATTGATCATTTAAACAATAGAATATTATCCACTTATACATACATGAGCACATTTACATATATACATGCACACACACATACCTTGACCTTAATGATGCTACCCTGCTCATAACAACTGAAACCAGTGGTCAGGAGTACTGTGCTTTGGTGGAGTGGGTTAGGGGGTCAGGAAGGGTCTGGAAGAGGGAAAACTCAGACATCTCAGGGAAGGTAAGGTTTTAACCCAATTAAATAGAGAGGGGTACGTGACATGAAAAGAAGAATGAGAATGGGTTACTAAAGGTAATAGTAAAGTATATAAATGCTTACATTTGCAGAGGAGTTTATAATTTCCCTAGAACTTTATCTCTTTAAATCTTTAAAAAAAAATATTTTTATTGTGAAATTTTCACACACTTACAGTCCATACATGATAGACAGTCAATGGCTCTCAAACGTTTTGAATCTTGCAATAACTCTGGAAGTAGGAAGGAGGAGGAAAAGGAAAATAGGGAAGGGGATGTGCATGAAAGGAAAAAACTCCTATCCTTCACCATTGTGTTTCACAGACTGCTGGATATTGCTTCTTAGTACAACCAAGGAGTTCTATATTTGAGCTTTCTTTAAATATTAGGCTAAAGGAATTAGACCATTCTTTTGAAACACTAATTGGGGCTGCAAGGAAAGAAAATATAAGCATCCCTTAAGGTTTTCATATTTGGCTTCCTATGGATGCTCATCGCTTAGGTATTTTAAGAAAGCAAGTCGCTTTCTTTGTATTTCTATATAAAGGGTATCATATGAGCATCACAGATTCTTCATTTGTGTGAATAGGTTAAAGTCATCATGGCTCACTGCCTGTCCTATTGTTAGCTTGTCCAAAGGTACATCGCAGCATATGTGAGAAGTTCAAATCTTTAGGGAAAATTGAGGTTGCATCTGATGCACAATTGTGTTGCCAACCCTAACTTCACCTTGATCATTTCAGCTCAGGGTCATTGTAGGCTTATGGTATGAAATGGTACACTCTGGCCCAATTAAAACATTCTCTGGATCCTAAGCCTCACCGAGGGGGTTCACCTGAACAAGGAGAGCATGATTGAACTTGCTCTTTTAAAATCAAGCAACCTTAAAAATATTTTAATAAAATATTAGATCTGCCTTGGTGTCCAAAAACCCCATAGCAGGTGGTCATTTCACCTGCCCCTCTGCCTCTCCCTAACCCTCTTCTTTCGAATGTGCATTCTCTTGGTACTTCAGAAACATGCTAGAATAAGTCTCACAAAGAAAATGTGAACACGCTTTGCATCAGGCCCATAAAATTCAAACCTAAAAAAAATTATGGGCCTGGGTCAAAAGAAGCTATTTCCAAGATAACAGTTGGACTCTATGCAAAAGATTTTCAACACAGTACATAGTCTTCTTTTATGACTATCAGTGGGAAGCTATCTGGTCCCCAGCCATGCATAAATCTGTCCACATACCACTGGTAGCAGTTGCTAATTGGGGAGCGGGAGGCTGGAAATGGACTGGGGTAGAACAAGCTGAGGCTGGTAGACAGGGCAGAGAAAGGAGAGAGAGGATCAGCAGACACCACAGTCTTTTCTGAAACCCTCCACCCACAAGCGTAAATCACTACCTTTTTTTTTTTGGGAGCTCAAGAAAATAAAACCATAAATAATGACTAGATGCACTTGAGTGGATTTTGGAATGGCTGGATGTTGAGAGAAGGACAGGATGTGTGCCCAGGCCAGGAGAAGGGCAAAGGAGACTGGCATTTGCTGAATATGGCAAAAAGCTGAGCAGCCCAATTAATTTTTATGAAAACTCTTTCCTCCATCCTGGCTATCCAGCACTCTCCAATGGGGGAAAAAAAATCAATACCCTTGACTCCTGATAGGTAATAAATTGTAAGTAGCCTTGGATGGGAGAATTCATAGATGTCTGGAAGGCTGCTTCCAGCAGGCTGGGATCACTCTCCAGACTTCTCCCTCGGAACTTTCTTGCTCTGGATTTGAATATTTAGTGCCACAATTGGAAAGTCTCTTTTGTAAATTTTTACTCCATTATGTTGCAATTTTAACATCTCATGCATTTGGCACTTAAAACATTTTTATAATGGTCTTTGGTTTATTTTTGGCTCAGTTTTACGGCTTTCTGCCAGCCTCAAACTTCTGCTATGTAGCTGACCCAAAATAGTTTCAAAGGCTCAGATGCAATTTGATATTAAAATTTCCTTCACACATAGTCATGCTAGCCCTTTAAATCCTGAAGCCCCCCACAAAAGTTTTTCTGGTTAGTTATTAGACTATTAGGGCATGTTCTTTCTACCTTTACTTCATTAGGTGAAAAAGATAGGATACCCATGTTGTCTGTTGCAAGTAAATTCAAATAAAAGATGCGTCTGCAGTGGGGTGCTTCCTATAAGTCAGGAAAAGTTCCAGATGCATGGAAATTGTGCTGTCATTTAAAGGGTTCTAAATATGCTATGTAACCTCAGACGTGACTGGGGAGAGTCCTTGTGAATCTTTGACCTTATACAACTATATATTATTATTTCCACCACCACCACCAATTGCCAATGATAACTATCATTCTCTGCTGACTTATGCCAAGTCCTTTACCAGCTATGATTTCATTAAAGCATCTCATGACCCTTTATCCCTAGAACTCTTTTCACCACTGTTTCAGAGATGAGGTAATTTGTGGTCTTGAGCAGTGATTTTTAAACTTAACTGTAGAAATCCCCAGGTGGAGGCATTGAAAAACCCCCATGCCTTGGCCACACCCCATACCTATTATATCAGAATATCTGAGGGAAGAGACCAGGTATTATATATATATATTGAAAAATACTAATAAAAAATACAGGTGATTCCAGGGTGTGTTCATGTTTGAGAACCTCTGACTTGGAAATATTTAAGAGATTAGCTGATGATCACCCAGCTATCAAATGGAAAAATGAAGGGACCATCTGAGTCCAAAGCTTGTACTTTTGCTGATATACTAGGCTGCCTTCCATTCTTTCCCTGGGAGAATTGTAAAATGTATGTGAAACAGCGTTTGGTTTTCTGCTCTCAAGAAGCTTGCTATCTGAGGAGAAAAAGTTAGCATTGATGATGAAAGCAAAGACCAAATTAGTGTTAAACTATGTGTTGCTGGTTATGAATTCAATCAGAGGAGCCACTCAGATAGTCAAGAGCATGAGTCTACTTGGATATGGCTGCAGTGTTTAAAAGAATCATGGAATAAATAACCCAGAAAAGCTGTACAGATGGGTTAAAAGCAGAGGGAATGATTGAAGAGCACTGAGATTATCTTAGCATCAGGATAAAGGGATCCTTTGGGAAATTACAACATCTATTCATTTATCAAACAACTTAAGCATTGTTATGTGTGGGACACTTTATATTTATCTCTTTTAATTCTCACAGTAGCCCCAAGAGGTGTTATGACCCCTACTTTATAGATTAAAACGTGGGTCTCAGTGAAGCTAGTAATGTGCTCACAGTAAGTGTCAGACTTTGAATTTGTATCCAGATCTAGCTGACTCATTAATAAAGCCTCTACGATGTGCTGGGGAGAGAGATAGGTGTGAAAAGGAGTCCTTGACCTTGACCTTCAAATCTAGTAGGAAAGACAGACATTAATCAGTTATCATACAAAAAATGTAAAAATGCAAATGTGTCACAGTGAATAAGATACGGTGCATAACAGAAGTTAAATAGGCATTAAGAGAAGGAAACAAAAGGAAGAGCATATGAGATTTTCTTATGGTGTGGGAAGGCATGAACATCAGAAAGAGCTGAAAGTAGGCCTGCGAAGGTGGAGCACAGAAAAAGAGGACAAATGTGTCCTGATGGGATTGGGGCTGAAGGGGTAGGTGTCAGTGGGACAGTGGCCAGCTGTGGTTATTGGTGTTAGTGACATCAGATCTTGTACTGAAAGAATCTCTCTGGTTGCCTTATGAAAATCTTTTGCAGGAAAGCAGAATGAGCTGCCTCAGTGACTGACAAAACATTTGTTATAGGTTATCCCTTGTAAGAAATACATTTTACGTTGTGACCCAGTATATACCACACACCCCAGAAATTAAAGTGTCAAGAGAATACTTTCTCATGAGTATCATGATCCACTCCCTTATTTTCTTTTCTATTTTGTCTTGACTTTTCTATTTCATTAAAAAGGTGCTGGTTGGCAGCCACTTAATTTATATCACAGCCTATTAATTGTAGTTTGAAAAAAAATACTGATTAGGGTATAATAGTGAATAGCTTATAACAATAGGCTTAGTGAGAGGTTTGTGGCTTTAGAGAGATCAAGAAATAAGAGTTGCAGTAGGCTGAGTGGTGGGCCCTCAAAAGATATATCCACATCCTAATCCTTGGAAAATGTGAATATTACTTTGGATGGCAAAAGAGAGTGACTATTATCTTTTATGTTAAGAGAATCCTGAAAGGTGGAGCTTATCCTTGATTATCCTAAATGCAATTTCATATATTCTTATCAGAGAGAGGCAGAGGGAACTTTGAGACAGAAGAGGAGGACACAACATGACCATGGAGAGTGATTGAAGTGATGTAGCCACAGACCAAGAAAGCTTGGAGTGACCAGAAGCTGGTAGAGGCAAGGAATGGATTTTCCTCCAGAGCCTTCTGAGGGAGTGTGGCCCTGCTGGCATCTTAATTTGGGCTTCGGGCCTCCAGAACTGGAAAATAATACATCCAGTTTATGTTAATTTGTTACTGCAACCCTAGAACACTAATACAGAAAGGAAAATGATAGGGTAGGGAAGTCAGTTTGGGATCTATCATCTGTATCTCAAGGATGACTCAACTTAATTATATCAGTTTCTGACTTGAGGAGCTGTAGAGATGGTGGTTTCGTAGGCAGAGAAATGATAGCCTGGAAGAATACTGTGCTTGGTGAGGGAAGATCATGGATTCAACTTTGGACATACTGAGTTAAAGTACTTTTGAGACATCTAAGAGAAGTTGTCCTACAGACTGATCTGGACTGGAGATGTAAAATTTTTTTGAGCTAACTTTCCGTCAGCAGGCTATTGAAGGAGGGTCATGGATGAGCTTGCCAGGAGACAGAGTATAGAGTGAGAAAGGAACGCCAAGAACCAAGTTTTGAGGAACACTCAAATTTCATTGTCAGGTAAAAGAGGATGAACCTGTGAAGAGAATGAGATGGAGCAGCTGGCAGGAAGAAAACCAGAAATGTTTAGTATCACTTGATACTTTCCACTTGACCGAGGAAAGACCATTTCAAAATGGATCAAGGGTCAACAGTGCCAAGTGTTGCTGTGTAGAGTCACAGAGGAAAACAGCAGTGTCCATTGTCTTTGTGGACCTGGTGGTCATTGGTGACCCTTGGGAGCCCTGCTATATGGATGATGGGTTACAAGTCACTCTGGAGTTATTTGAGGAAATGGAGAGGGAGAAATGGACATCAGCTTCTTCAGAGATCATCCTACCACCTTGGTGAATGAGGCAGGAAACCAAATGTGCCATTCAGGAGCAGCTCATAATAGTACTAAGAGAGCTACTGACAGTGAGGACCCTTGCTGCTCCTTCTCTTCTGCATGCTCAAGATTTTCAAGTCACCCCCAGGCTAAGTGAGTTAATTCTTCAATCTCAAACATAAGTTACATCTGCTATCAATATGAATGTCCTTGTTGGTACAGGATATAGATCAGTTGATACAGACTAATATAGATCAGTCTCACCACAATTGTGGCCTGTTCCATGATAATGAATTGATATTAGATTAATCTGAGCTGAAAACAACAGTAACAAATGAGTAGGAAACAACAGGGTAGTGTCATTTGTAATAAATTATATCTTGTATGTATAAGTTGAGATTCTTGGAAAATTTTATTCTCTCATCCCTTTCATATCAGGAAGACCAAGATCTGGTCTTTGAGTTTAAGATATTCTCTTGTTCACACAAACTCATTCAGTAATAAGGGCTATCATTTTAGAATGCCAACTATATGCCAACTATTTTACACTCATCTTATCTAATCTTCAGAAAAGTCATATGAAATAGGGGTTGTTGCCCTTATTTGAAAAATGAGGAACCTGAGTTGGTGGTATATTAAAAATGGCTGCAAATTCTTTGCCCCCTTCCTATCACCAAGTGGGGTATTTTCTCCCTTCCTTGGGTGAGCCGTTGTGACCAACTGGCTCTACCAATAACTTGTCAAGTGACATTGTATTTCCTGGATCTAACCTTTCAGAGACCTGAGAGCTTTTGCTTTTACTCTGGGGAAAGTCAGCTGCCATATAAGAAGTTTGAGCACCCTGAGACTGCCATGCAGTGAGGAAGCCCCTAGTTAGCCATATGGAGAGGCCACTTGAGGAGAGGGACAAACAGAGAGGAAAAGACAGAGACATGGTCTTCTAGTCCACTCAGCCCAGAAGACGTCTCGGATGTTCCAGTTTTCATCGATACTGTTTTACTGTTTGGACATGATCCAAGAAACCAAAACTATCACCAGAACTAGGCTCCAGACAGATGTTCAGAGTTGAATTTTCCCAGCCATTCCCAGCTCTCTGAGGCGAGCGACATTGTGGAGTAGGGGCGCTCTGTCCCTGCTTGCCCGGCACAAATCCTGGACCCACAAAACTGTTACAATTATAAGGTAGCAGTTGTTTTAAGTCACTAGGTTTCGAGGTGATTTGTTAACACAGCAGTAAGTGACAAACAGCATTTCTTTAAGAAATGTTGCCTGACATGACAGAGGAAACCGGCATCTGCCTGCCTACAGGGCTGGGGTGCTTTCTGCTGCATTGTGTGCTTTCTCTTGGGACTAAGGTGTTTTAGTTGCCATCAAGTCTCCTGCTACATTTTTCTTAATTTAAGTCCTGAGCATGCAGGAAGGGGAAAGAAATGTTTGCTCTCCTTCAACATAACGGCCCAAAGTGAAATAACAGGTAAACAAGTTCTGAAGTTAATTTTGGGCCAGGCTGATGTGAATTCTTATTCTTAGACTTTAAGATATAACTTGGCAGGAAAAGCAGAAGAAGAACCAGGAGATCAAGTCTATCCAGGGCCTGACCCCCTTGACCATTCAGTCGGTAAAATGAGAGCAGAGTTTCCTTACCTCCTGATTTCCTTTCTTTTTTTTTTTCAAGTTTAAAAATAAAACACGACAAAAGTAATTCTGCCTGAGAAAGGATACACAAGTTCTGTGCAAAACAAATACATTACCCGCTATTCCAAATGAAGTAGAAACCCATGAAGTCATTTTGTGGGATCTCTGGGAAGCAGCAGGAATGCAGCTTATGGGATGAAGGAGGGATGTTTCCTGTGGAAAAGGTTCTGGGTTAGCAAATGTATCATGTGGTAATTGCCCTGTGAATAATCATGTTTATCCCATTTCAAAGCAAATACTCAAGTGAAACTCCACATAAAAGGCCAGACCACAAGCTGGAGGATTCCCCCAGCACTGGCGAGTTTACAAAAATGTCTGTGGTCTGTGAGTATGTGAGTGTTTAAACTACACATCCTTTATACATGCATTTATTTTGAGTGATGGCTACATGCAACCAGCAGAAAGACTTACTTCATACCTCTTACCTAATGCTGAATGGGCATGGTGGATAGATCTCATGCAGGTTTTGGGGACATGGGGACAAGGAAGATGTTAATGTTGGGGTATAGAGAATTGTTGAGTATGTAAGCAATGAATAGCTGGGCATGTACATAGGTGTCGTAGATTAGAACATAGTCAGCAATTATTCACCCTCAATCCCTCTCCCTCCATGAGAAGAGTATACTGCTCCACCCTATTGATGCAGACTCGGCATTGTGAATTCCTTTGGCTAATGGAATATAGCAGGACTGAGACTGTGTGAGTTCTGATCCTAGGCCTTAAAATGCTTTGTGCATGTCCACACAAATCTGTGGGAACTCCTGGCTTCTTCCCACGATAAGAGCTGCTGCTTCCTCAGCCAAAGGCCCACAAGGAATACAAATGGAACAGGGCTTAAACTATGGGGAAACCATCAAAATTAAAATAAAAGAACCCGCGAGGGACTCACCAGAGGAAGAGTGGTCTGGACAGATAGTCAACTGTCATGACAATGCTGCCTTTTCTCTTCTGATCCTACATTCTGGAGAGAAACTGGCAAAACCTTTGCCTATTAGTGTGGATATATGAACATCCTATGAAGCACATCCAGGATTCGTTCATCAACCAGAAATGCATCTTCATGATCCTACTGCCTGCCAATGGTCTCTTTGCCCAAGCTGAGGACCAACGACAGAATGCCAAGCAGGTTCCGTAGTACTTCTTGGTGAGGCTGAATTAAAATATGGAAAATAAAAAGATCAAGCAATATTTACAGACTGACTATCATGTCCTGGAGGAGTCTCCTGGAAGAGACTGTATAGTGGTTTACCTCACTTGCTCCTTGTAAAAAAACCCCATGAGGTAAGTACTATTACAACCATTTTACAGATGAGGAAACTGAAGCATGCAGAGTTAATTAACTTACTTCTGATCACACCACTAATGGTGGGACTCTTGATAATCAAGATCTTTGGCTTTTAATCCAGTTCTCTTTTCCATTAAGATGGAAAATTTCCATGAAACTTAATTTCTGGCTTTGAAGATAGAACTTGGTGGAAAGATAATGGCTTACTCTTTTAGAAGTAGGTTTGGGGAATGCAAGGGAAGGCAGTTCAGACAGTCTCATGGGATGGGAAGAAGATAGTTCTCAAGTCCTTGCCAGACTGATAGATAAGAAAGAACTTGGGGATCTCTCACTTGGCTTCAGGCTTTTTTTACTTCTTGAAATAGAATTAGAATAGATATGTGCATCAGGCAGAAAGAGGGCAAAGGTGTGCCTTGGCCTGCAAGCCTTCATCCACCATCTGGTTTTAATCCACTGGGAAGACTCCTGATATCTGGCCCGTAGAGGCTTCTGTCTGATGCCGAGAACCTGTAAAACCACCATCAATCCAGCTCTGAGTGCACATTTATTTTTTGAGGGTATCTTTGCTGTCAGTCGAGAAGGAAGAAGGATGGACTGGGAATCAGAACTAGCTTCTGTTGCCAGCTCTGCCATGTGATTGCAGGAAAGTTACTGAGCATTTTTCAACTCTGCCTTTCTGTAACATAAGGAAAGTAGATGAGATCAATGTTTTTTAAAAACTCTTTTGAAAACATAAGATCTAGGACATAGAATGCTAATATGTAGTATAGATTAAAAATAGAACTCTTCTTCATGAAGCAAGAATAAGGTGTCCAAATCCGTACCCCTTCTAGAAGCTCCCGAGCCCCCTCGAGAAACCAAGGGTTTTGTGGAATAGCTTGAAAACTGTTAAGTGATCTCTGGGGCCTTAATAGAATTAATTGTATAGGATAAGAACTTGGTGGTCTAAGGTGACTTCTCAAGGCACTCTAAGTGTTAGCTTGAATATTTCCAAATCTTCTAGCCTTATGAAATCATCTTTTATTGTGTATTTATCTTTTTTTTTTTAAAAAACTTTACTTTTTATATTTTTATTGAGAAATCTTCACACACATACAGTCCAACCACAGTACACAATCAGTGGCCCACAATGTCATCACAAAGTTGTATATTTATCACCATCGGCATTTTGAGAACATTTTTGTATTACTTCAGAAGAAGAAATAAAAAGAAAAAAGAAATAACTCATATATACAATACTCCTTACCCCTCCCTCTCACAACCACCAATATTTCAATCTACCCAATTTATTGCCCTTGATTCCCCCCTATTATTTATTTATTTTTATTTATATGTTTTTTACTCATCTGTCCATACCTGGATAAAAGGAGCACCAGACATAAGGTTTTCACAGTCACACAGTCACACTGTAAAAGCTGTATAGGCATATAGTTGTCTTCAAGAATCAAGGCTTCTGGAACACAACTCAACAGTTTCAGGTACTTCCCTCTAACCACTCTAATATACCATAACTAAAAGGGGATATCTATATAATGCATAAGAATAACCCCTCAACTCTGTTTGAAATCTCTCTGTCATGGAAACTTTTTTTGGGGTCTGATTTCTCTCTTCTCCCTTTTGGTCAGGAGGCCTTTCTCAGTCCCATGATGCCAGGTCCCATCTCATCCTCAGGAGTCAGGTCCCGTACAAGAGGGAAGGCAGTGAGTTCACCTGCCGAGTTGGCTTAGAGAGAGAGGCCATATCTAAGCACAAATGGAGTTCTCTGGGGGTGACTCTTAGGCATGATTATCAGTAGGCTTAGCTTATTCTTAGCAGGAATAAGCTTCATAGGCGTGGACCCCAAGATCAAGGGCTCAGCCTATTAAATTGATTGCCCCACTGCTTGTGAGAATATTAGAAATTTCCTAGCTAGGGAAGTTGAATATTTCTACTTTTCTCCCCAGCCCCTCAGGGGACTTTGCAAATACTTATTTATTCTCTAACTAAAATTACTGTGGGATTTATCAGGGCATCACACTAACCTGTACAAACCAACAAGATCTCACACCCTATTTAAGATTCCATGTAATTATGGTGTTTAAGTAAACTGACCATCGTTACATATGTATCTTTTAATAAAATGAACTGGCTCAAGTCTCTGTCCATAAATTTCTCCTTCACCCTTCTCCACTCATGTCTGAAGATTACTGAGAGTTGTACTTGTCTCTTGGTCACATGTCGCTCTTTCTCTGCTTCCTCTTAATATATCTCTCCCCCTCTGTGGCTTGTCTCTTCCTTCTGCCCACATTAACTCAACATAAAGAGAAGTTGCCTTGCCTTTGGTTCTCTAGCAAGAATGACTCACATTTGGTTATGTGGGCAGTTAGTGCTCTTATTGATGGATGGCAGTAATGGAGGCTCAGGGTCACATCACCTTACGGCACAGCAGATACTTCATAATTGAATTTTAGACTCCTCTGTTCTCAAAAGACCCACAGCAGAGCTAGCACTGGGTACTTCTTTATGGATAGTCTTTACTCCTTGAAACCACTTTCCTCCAGGGTGATGAGTCCCCTCACTACCTACTTTCTTACTTCTTTTCTCTTCTTCTGATGCTGGGTCTGTGTCTCCTCTTCTGAGACATTCTATTCTCTGTGTACCCCACAGTCTTCTCTCTCTTATTATTTTTTTTGGTTATTACATAAAAAGGCATTTATCCCTCTCTTTGCTCTTCTCTCTTCTTCTAGACCATGACCATTATACTACCTAAGTAGCTCATTAATGTATTTTGCTTAACAAAAAGCAAGTCTGTTCCTCTGAGAAATTCTGCCAAGATCCTTTAAAATAATATTGTTTCCCTTTCCCACCCTTGGTTAGGAAATTCCATAAGGTATTTATAGTAAGAGGTAGAAAGTGTTACAACACTACCCTAGGTTGGTTAGAAAATTAATGTTGAAACTCATTCTGGTGAACCAACCTTTTAATGACCTAGATTGAAAGTTCTGATGACATGCCTGTCATAGCCAAGTGTATTAGCTTTTTTTTTTTTAAAAGCTGCCAGAATGCACTATGCCAGAAATGAAATGGCTTTTAAAAAGGGAATTTGTTAAATTGCAAGTTTATAGTTCTAAGGCTATAGGAATGTCCGAACTAAGACATCCAGAGACAGATAGATACCTTGGCTCAAGGAAAGCCGATGGGTCTGGAACACCTCTGTTAGCTGGAAAGGCACATGGGCTGGTACCTGCTGGGGCCTTTGGCTTCTCGTTTCAAACAACTTCTCTGGGGGCAGTTTCTTTTTTCATTTCCAAAAGTCTGGGTCTCATGTAAGCTCTGAAGCCTTTTCCAAAATGGCTCCCTCTTAAAGGATACCAGTAAGCACCCCCACCTTGAATGGGTGGGCACACATCTCCATGGAAACTGCCTAATCAAAAGGTCCCACCCATGTTTGAGTGGGTCACATTTCCATGGTAACAACTTAACCGAAAGATCCCACCCAGCAAAACTGAATCAGGATTAAAGAATATGGCTTCTCTGGGACAGAACAGTTTCAGACCAGCACACGAACCTTAAGTTGGCCAGCATGTTCCCCTAACCCTGTACTCTTTCTGTATTCAGCTACAAAATTGTCAGATGTTTCTCCAGGCCTTAATATTCACCCAGAGAAAGAAGATGTTTTTAAGTTTTTGGGGACTACTGTGGGGATATTTGTCAGTGTTCTGGAATTATTATTATCTCTACACCAAAGGAGAAAAAAAAATAGTGCAATGAATACCCATATTCTCATCACTTGTCTTGAATAATTTTCAGTTCATGATAAATTCTATTTTATCTAACTTTTGTTTCATCTTACTTCCTGCAAATAGATTGTTTTGAATCATTCAATTCTTAGTATTTCTGTATGTTTCTCTAAAGGTACATGATCATGTTACTATTATCATACCTAAATATCAATAATAATCCCTTAATATCATCACTTATCTGATCAGTGGTCAAACTTCCTGGTTTGTCTCATTTTTTTTCACAGTTGTTCAACCCAGGATTCATATATCTCTTAATTTTCTCATAATTTATAGGCAGTCCCCTCACAATTTTTTTGCCTTGCAGTCTATTTATTGAAGAAACTGGACTTTTTCTGGAGAGTTTTCCACATTCTTCATTTTGCAGATTATGCCCTCAAACTGTCATTTAATGAGCACCTCTTCCCACTCTCCCTATTATAATTGAACGTTAGATCTAGAGGATCTTCAGATTTAGATTTAGTTTTTGGACAGGACTTCTGTTTATAGATGGTGGTGGTGGTTACTTCCAGGAGGATGTACAAATTTGGTTATTCCTCTTTTATGATAAGAGCCATCAACGATCATTACCTGCATTCATTATTTTATCAGAGCCTGCAAAATGGTATTTTAATTCTATAATCCCTTCTTAATTTATAAATTAGAGTATTTCTTTAAAGAAATATTTTCCCTCCTCAACCATTTGGTTATCATGAAGTATAGTATAGGAAAGGCAAAGTAAATGCTTAATTCTTTCTTCTGCCTACTAGTTTTCAAATGATTGTATAGGTTCCTTAGAAATATATTTTTAGTATCATAGCAAACTCGGGGATTTAAATATATATGATTCATTTCAATCCATTGCAGTTATTACACATATATCAGCATGTCCCCTCTTTGGCAGTGGAATTCTCTCCAATTGGCTCTTGAGCCCTTTGACAATCACAATTGTCCTTGATAACTCCTTTTGTTCGCAAATATGACAAAATGCTCCAGGTTTCACACCACAAATGCAGAATGAGCCATTTTTCCAAGTACACCTGGTTTCTTTTGGTGGGAGTGGGTATTTAGAGACTGCGATCTGAGTGTTAGGGTGTTCATTGCCCATGGAGTGGTGATTATTTCTAGGCCTTTTCAATGGATACAGCCAGGACATATATTTGTATATTTTTAATTTTTCATGAGAAAACACATCATGTGTTTATACTGGTATTTATAGTTCATATTTAGAAATGCAAAATTTTAATCTAAAAATACTTTCTTTCTCTCATGATCCTAACGACATTAGCATAATTATTTCTTAGTTTTATCTTATACCATAAATACTATTTTCAGGATGTTAGTATCATTAACTAACAATATGATTGCTGAAAACAGTTTAAGACTTATTTTCAGTTTTTTTTCCTTAGGTTATATCCCTCCAGGGATGTACAGTTTAATTATTAGGCTTTAAAACCACTTGAAATAATTTTTCCCTATGTGGTTATGCTTCTATCTCAGTACATAATTAGGTCCATTTGTTTTATTTTGCTTTAGATGTTTAGGAATTACTTTTTAACTTTAAAATGTGTTTTGTGCTCTTGTAAAATATTTGCATTTCCAAACTCAAGAAGTCCAGCTCCTATCCCTATCCCCTGACTCTGTCCAGGTCCTACACATGACATTTCTTTCTTTTTTAAAAACATAAGCAGGTACATGCTGTGCTGGTTTGAAAGGATGTATGCCCCCTAGAAAAAGCCATGTTTTAATCAAAATCCCATTGCATAAAGGTAGAATAATCCCTATTCAATACTGTATGTTTGAAACTGTAATCAGATCATCTCCCTGGATGATGTGATTTAGTCATGAGTGGTTGTTAAACTGGATTAGGTGATGACATGTCTCCACCCATTTGGGTGGGTCTTGATTGGTTTATTGGAGTCCTATAAAAGAGGAAACATTTTGGAGAATGGGAGATTTGGAGAGAACAGAGAATGCTATAGCACCATGAAGCACGGTCCACCAGCCAGCAACCTTTGGAGATGAAGAAGGAAAATGCCTCCCAGGGAGCTTCATGAAACCGGAAGCCAGGAGAGAAGAAGCTAGCAGATAACGCTGTGTTCGCCATGTGTCCTTCCAGATGAGAGAGGAACCCTGACTGTGCTCACCATGTGTCCTTCCAGATGAGGGAGGAACCCTGACTGTGCTCGCCATGTGCCCTTCCGCTTGAGAGAGAAACCCTGAACTTCATCAGCCTTCTGGAACCAAGGTATCTTTCCCTGGATGCCTGTGATTGGACATTTCTATAGACTTGTTGTAATTGGGACATTCTTTTGGCCTTAGAACTGTAAACTAACAACTCATTAAATTCCCTCTTTTAAAAGCCATTCTGTTTCTGGTATATTGCATTCCGGCAGCTAGCAAACTAGAATACATGTATAAGTGTGTGTGTACCTGTACCCCCTTTTTGTTCTAAGATAAATGGCAGAATACCATATGTGCTTTTCTCTGTTTCTCTGTTTCTCATTTAACAATATTTACTAAAGACCTCTCTAAGCTGAAAAAACTCTGGTAACCATTGCGGTAGATTGAATTATGTACCCAAACATAGACTTGTACTTAATCTTTTAAACAAACAACAACTTTATATTGCAATAACTGATACAGAACACAAAATTTCTCATTGTAACCATATTTAGGTGTGCAATTCTGTAATATTGTGCTACCATCATCAATATCCACATCCTCTCCCTTCTCAAATACTCAAACAGAAACTTCTAACCCATTCAGTATAATTCGCTCTTCCTGCCCGGTTCCTCTCTGCCCCTGGTAGCCACAAACTACCATCTGTCTCAATGAAATTTGGTTCTTATAGGTATTTTATATAAGTGAGATCATATAGTATTTGACCTTTTGTGCCTGGCTTATTTTGCTCAACATGATGTCTTTAGGGTCCACCCATGTTGAAGAATGCCTTAGGACTTCATTCCTTTTTATGGCCGAATAATATTCCATTGTGTATCTAGGCTGTATTTTGTCCATTGATGGACACTTGGGTTGTGTCCATCATTTGGCTATTTTGAAAAATGTTGCTATAAACTTTGGTGTACAAACATCTGTTTGAGTCCCTGCTTTCAATTCTTTTGGTTATATGCCAAGAAGTGGGATTTCCAGGCCATATGGTAGGTCTATTTTCAATTTTCTTAGGAACCACCAAACTGTATTCCATAGCGGCTTCACCATTCTATAGAAGAAAACATGGGGGGGTTTCATACCTTAGATCGAGTTATGATTTTTTAGATATGACAACAAAAGCATGAGCAACAATGAAAAAATAGATAAAATGGACTTCATCAAAATTAAATCACTTGTATGTTAAAGAATGCTCTCAAGAAAATGGAAAGACAACCTACAGAATGGGAGAAAATAACCATGAACCATATATCTGATAAGGTTAAATATATAGAATATATAAGGAGCTGCTACAAATTAGCAACCAAAAGACATGTTCTTAATCTGCACTCTTGGGGGTTGAGATTGTAAATAAGACCTTTTCGAAGATGCTATTTTCATTTAAGATGTGGGCAACTAAATCAGGGTGGGTCTTAATCCCTATTAGTGGAAGACATACAGAGAAGAAACTGGAAGCCTCAGTCAGAGAAGGCCACAGGGAGAGGCAGGAAATGAGTGGAAACTGGAAGAGCAGATGCGAGGAGAGAGAAATCAAGTAGAGATGCAAGCTCAGGAACCCTGATGACTGCCAATCCCAGAACACTCCAGGTCTGAAGCACGCAAGCCTTTGGACTTCTTGTAGCCTCAAAAACATGAGCCAACAAGCTCTTGTTGCTTAAGCCAATCAACTGTGTGATATTTGTCATAGCAGACAGGCAAACTAAGGCAGCTATCAAAGATATGAAGTGGAAAAGATGAGGAAAGTTAAGATAGCACCACAGAGGACCAAGAGCCAGAAAGATAGACGCCAACTGGAAATAAATAAAAGTCATGAGGAAACAATGGTAAAAATAGTCATTTGAGCTTTCATGTACACATACATATATACCTACTACAGAACATTTAGAAAATAAAGGAGCACATAAGGAAAGGAAAGGAAAAATAGCCACATATCACCAATATCCTGTTACCGTAAAAGGATCTTTGTAAACATTTTGTTGAATGAGCTTCCATTCAAATACTCTCTTAAAACACATTTACAGTAACTGAGTTCTAATTATCATTTTTTCTAAGTTTTCTTTTGCATATGCCCAAGCACATATGTCCTTAAGCTGTGCATTGTATTTATCTAAGTTATCTAAATTGAGCAAAGAGGTGATGAACTGTGATGAGCGTTGAGTTGAAGACCTGGCTACTATAAACCCATGGAGAGCAGCCTCGGTAATGAAATGAGGGACTATCTGTATGTATAATCAGAAGACTTTCCTTTCAAGAAAAATATTTTTTTCCACTGTTGAAGTCTCATAGCTGAATACTTTAGAGGCCAGTAATTAGAGAATGGAAGAATTCTCTGGATTCCCCAGAAAATAGCTTCAGCCTTTCACATTTCTGCATTGAACAAGCAGTGTAAGACAGAGCAAGGAAGCATAAAAGAGAAAGGGGAACTTCTGTTTCCTTCTGACCCTGTAAGGACATAGACAGTGCCTGCTCAGAGGGAAATTTTCTTTGGCATTTCTTCTGTCTGATGCTGCTGCTTTGGAATCCTCCTTTCTGTTGGGATGGGCTTAGATTGCAGGGTGCAGGCTGCAGTCATTGCCTGCCAATCATTGCAGTTTCCAAAGTGGGTGGGAGGTTTGTTTAGCAAAGCCTGGTGACACTTAGAGAACCCACGCTGTTCAAGCATACTTATCACTTTCCTCTGCTCACCTCCTCATCTAGGGCACAGGGTAACCCGAGAAGCTGAGTTTGACCAGTCTTTCTTGTTCATGCTCCACTCGGTACGCAATCTGTGCATTCAACACAGAAGGGAAAGAATGGACTACAGAAGAGCCGACAGGCCAATTTGGAGCTCATCGGTGAGTGCATTTCTTCAGTGTTCCTTACGAAAGGGCAAACTTTGAATAAAACCATATATCCATAAGCAACTTTTTTATTATGGTAAAATGCACATCACATAAAATTTAACATTTTAACCATTTAAAAATGTACAATTCAGTGGCATTACATCAACGATTTCGTGTGACCATCAGCACTATTTTGTTCCAAACCTTTTTCATCACCCCCAAAAAGAAACTCTGTACCATTAGTAGCCACTCCCCACCTCCCCGTCTCCCTCAGGCCCTGGCAAGAACTAATCTGCTTTCTGTCTCTGTGGATTTGCCTATTCTGGATATTTTCTATAAAAGGAATCACGTAATGTGTGATCTTTAGTTACTGGTTCCTTTTACCTAGCATAATGTTTTCAAGGTTCACCCATGTTGTCACATGTATCAGAACTTCATTCCATTTTATGCCCGAGTAATATTCTACTGTACGTACCTACCACATTTTGTTTTTCTAGTCACCTGTCGATGGACGCTTGGATTGTTTCCACCTTTTGACTGTTGTGAGTAGTCCTGCTATGAGCAAGTACTTGTTTCAGTTCCTGCTGTCTAGTCTTTTGGATATATACCCTTGAGTGGCATGCTGGGTTATGAGGTGATTCTATGTTTAACTTACTGAAGATCTGCCAAACGGTTTTCCACAGGTCTAATATACTTTTTAAAAAAATTCATAAAAAATTTTAATCTATCTATATATATATGGATGAAATATATATATTACTTTTTTTTTTTTTTTTTTTAGAGAGGGAGGAAGGGAAGGAAAGACAGAGAAGGAAGGAAGGATGGAAGGAAGGGAAACATTTTTAAACATTTTCTTGTTTTATTATATTTTGTTTGTTTGTTTGTTTTTTACATGGGCTGGGGCCGGGAATCGAACCGGGGTCCTCCGGCACGGCAGGCAAGCACTCTTGCCCGCTGAGCCACCGCGGCCCGCCCTATATATTACTTTTTAAATCAACTTCATCCAGCTATAATTTACATGTAATAAATACTTTAAGTTCAGTGAGTTTGGACAAATATATACACTCGTCTATCATACTTTTTAAGATTGTAAATTTTCCATATGGGAGGCCAGTTCAGGAAAATTTAGGATGTACTTTTAACATTTCTCTTTCCTTTCCTCTATTCGTATGTCCCTTGCTTCTCCAAGTGTCCAGGTTTTTCATGTTGTCCTTGAATTCCCAGTTTTTCCTGACATAAACCATACTGGCCAACTGTTTTCTTTCCTAACTGCCATCTCACCATCAGATCTTACCTATTCCCTGTCCCATTCTTTCATAGCACTTAGGAAAGGACAAATCCATTCTATTGCATTTGGATGTACAATGAAGGATCCAGTATATCTGAATTTTGGATGAACATTGCAATGATGTGGGGTTTTTCAAAATGTATACTTTCTGCCCTCAACTAATGAACCATATGTTCTGGAGGGTTAGTTCGGGATGTGTATATTGAAAAGCTCCACCAGAGGATTCTGTTTAATAATCAATGGATTAATATATTGCCTTGATAGTTTACAAGTTGATACAGGTTGTTCAAAGTGTAATATTTCATCCCGAAGACCATGACTGACGATGATGTTTCTGGTACTGAGGCAGGTATATGGAGGAGACATTTTATAATAGGAGGGGGCTCTGGATGCTTTTAATTCACTCTGAGTAGGGAGCTGCTTGATTATAGGGCTGAAGCATCAGGATTCTAGGAGGCTATTTTGGTTATGGTTGAAAATAAGCAGCCCCGTTAGAAAAGCAGACTCCTGAATCTTGCAGAGACTTGGTATAAAGGCGCAGAATGAGTTGATTGGAAACTGCTGGGCTGGAATAAAAATCTTTTACTATAAAATTTACGGATCCAAAAATAACAATTACTTCAGTGTGCTCCAGGAAAAGAGAATAGACCTGTGTGGAAATCAGCTGATTTGAGAAACAAGAGTTAATATGGTATTCAAGATTTCAAGCACAGTTAACATGGCCTAAGTATGGGAATTGGCTGGAAGACTGTGAGGGCATTATTAGCTGTTCAAAGATGAGATAGAAACTTAAAAGTTTTTAGTTTAGAAATTTGTGATTTTTTGGGCATTACTTGATTCTATACTTATGCTGAGTTTATTTAATATATGTACTTTTTCAATTTTAAACATTTGTATCCTAACATCTTCCACTGATTTTCCATACCCTAAAACTGATCTTTCTTGAATTGTCACACGTGTTCCACCACTTGCTACAAGCATTTACTATGAGGGTTCGTTCACAAGGAGGAAACTTTAAGAATGTGCTACATATGCTGCATCATCTTATGTTTAAGACATCACAACCTGAAACCCACTCCCAGTGTGTCTCAGTTTCCAAATCTATACAATGGAGATGATGGGGCCAGTGAACTCATGTGGGTAGTTTAAAGATGATTTAGCTAATATTTTGGGAAGCTCATATGAAATTACTATCTCTTTATTAAGATATTAGCAATGAAGAAAAAATATCTCAGCACTGTTTCCTTTAAACACTTGTCAGAAATACTATCAAACATAGTTTATATAATTCAGGAGATAGTTTTTGCTTAGTTGATACCCTGGGCTGGGAAAACAGGTGTGTTAAGCTGACAATGCTGCCAAATTCAAACATGGGCTGAGATATGAATAGTGGTGCTAATTGCGCAGAGTAGAACTGGTAGCCAAGTAGTGTAATTGAGAAACCCACTAAACGTAACTTCACACTGGCCATGCTAAAAATAATATCCAAGTGGTGACTGATATGCTGACTTTATTTGCCTGTTTCGCTCCCGTAGGAATACATTATATTATTCTGTGTTCTCTGATTTGACTTGCTATTGAAATCTGAATATAATAGGAAAAAAAGGAAAAATATGAAGAATTTCAGCATGTAATACACATTCTCAAAATCTAGGTTCTGTTGCTGTGTTTTAGAAAGCTGTAAAGGAGGGGCTACCTGGCTAAATAATACAGTAAATAAACTAGTTCAATGTCACACACAAACAGATACTGAACAACACTTTTTTTAATTACATATATTAATTTGATAGTTTGTAGCGTGGCAAAATGAGCAATTGAACTCTTAAAATGTGAAATATATGCGTGGCGATTTGCCTTGACCATTTAAGCAAATAGTCCATAATTCCACCATAAAAGCAAGCCACAAGCCAAATACATGTTTAGGGCTACGTTGAAATGTGATTGTTGTGTGGGCCCACTTTAAAGAAAAAAAAAATGCCCTCATTCCATTGACTGTACTTTAAGATAATGGTACTTGTATTTGAGCAAATGTAACTAAGTATATATTCATTATGCTTATAGCTAGTAAACAATTATAAAACTGAAATATATGTACAGAGTAAATACCAAGAAAATTACTACACCAATGAAATCCAAATTCTACACTGATTTAAGAAGACTTAGTTGTGGATCACATTGTGACTTTGAGTCTTTAGTTCTGCATTTCTACAGTTAGACCATAGAGTGGTCATTCATTAGTTCACCGTGATTTCCTTTGGCCTTGTATTAGCACAAATGCATCATTTCTATTTTAATTCTCCCTCTTCTTTCTCCTCATTCGCCCATGTAAATTAAAATAGGACCACGTGGTACCACTGCAATAGAAAAATGCAAGCACAGGCATCAAAATTGAGTGGAAGTGCTAATTTATAATGTGATTATCTGCATGATTTATGCTTTCATAAATCTCTTAGATTATCATCACAAAGAAAACACAATTTAAACATTTTGTTCTAGGCAAGCCAGCAGGACTCTCTTCCCACCCGCAGTTTGTTCCCGATGGACTTAATTTGTGTTTGTCCTTGATTTCCTGGTTCTAAAAGTTTTGCTTTGCCACTTGACCTCAATACCCACCTCTGGCCTCTTCAGATTTAGTAGTTCCCTAGAATGTACATCTAGCATTTTGGACTGCTGAACCTTTCCATGGATTTTGTTTTTTCTGACTCCTGTAGTTAGAATGGGAACAGAAAATAGGCTGAGCAAGGAACGGCATACAGAAAAAACCCTACAGCCTTCCAGACTCCCCTTCTGGCCACTGCAGTCTGTTGGGAAGCCAAGGAATCAGTTCATATATGGAATATACCCCACATCATTCCCCTGCCTTCTTCCTCTCCCCCTCTATCCCACTTTGCATACCACAGTCTGATCAGTTGTCCTAAAATGCATTTGGATAAAGATGTTGACTTTTTCTCATTTGCCCACTGAATAGTTTATACTGCTTCACTATGCATTCAACCCCCCCTTATATTTTATCCTCATTTTACCTTTATCTCCCAAGCTCCACCACCCCTTACAGTACACCATGGTCTCGCCAAATTGGATTGCTGTTTGTTCCCTGTGCTTTCTACTTCTGTCCTTGCTCATGCCATTCTGTCTGCCTGGAATGCCTCGTCCTCCCATCTGTGCCTGCTGAAATCTGACTCGTGGCTTAATGCCCAACTCAGATGCCTCCTACTCTGTGGTGACAGCATTCCCTCATCCTCCCGCTGGACAGAGACTCCTTTTGATTTCCTGGGGATCCTTGCTCTTTCTCTCTCTGACTCCAAGTTCATCCTGCCTCATATGATCGCTTTTGTGGACACACCTTACCTCTCTCCTAGCACAGTGTCAGATTCCTGGAGGCTCAATTCACTTCTGTTTTCCCCACTGTCTAGCACAGTGCTTTTGGCATAGGAGAAACTAACTACTATTTTTTGCATACATTGGAAAAAAAGAAAACTGAAATCCAGAAAGGGTTTAACACAGCTCTAAGTAATAGATGCTATTTTATCTTCAAAAAAGAGCAAATCAACTAGTAAAGCCTGATAAATTTTTCCAGGTTTCAGCCCAGATAGTTATTTTCATGCATGATCAGTGACAAATTTGACCATTTGTTCAAAGGTAGAAATGATCATTACAAAGAATAGGCAGCCAATTCCTACCCACTAAAATGAAAAGAGACGTTTAATGCATGTTTAGGAGATCTAATGGGAAAGCAGAGCAATGGCCCAAAACTGGTCCAAGGACATGTTATTAACCCAAGAGAAACTATGTTTACAGAAGAAGCTGACTCTGGGGATCTATGAGCCCCTGTACTTTTTGGCAATTTTTTTTAACTGTCAACTTGTAAAACATGAATAACAAATTCACATTGACTTCACTGACTTAGTTTTTACTTATTTATTTTCTTTCCATGTAGCCTATATTAATGGGAAAATGAAAATACATAGAGATGCATTCTTTTACTAAACTCTGACACGAAACTAAGGTCAAACATATCATTCGGAGAAATGTTTTGGGGTTTAAATAAATAAATTTCTCCCACTTGGCCCTATTAGGATAAACACCTTTATGAATGGGCATATTTTTCCCCGATGGAATTTATTTTTCTTTGAGTCTAAATACATTGCTTTCTCCTTATTGCATCACTCCTGGTTGCCAGAGTTATAATACATTTATCAAAAGGAGGTGCCTGTCTCACAGACAGTCTTCGTTATGTGGAGGATGGCCTAGTAGGAAAATCTTAACGATGAGAAAGCACCTTCTCGGGAGCCTGCCCCAGGGCACGATGGAGCCACCACGGTGGACCATGGCGTCTATAGGAGAGTAGGTGGCGGCCTGGCGTCTGGGAACCTGACCCCTGGCAGTCAAAGGTTGTCGCAATCCTGGAGGCATCGGGAACAACACGTTGGTTTTTGTACTTAGGGTCATGGTGCGGTATCCTGAAGAAGTTGCAAAAATACTGGAAAATTCTTTGCTCTGAAAGTTAAACTTTAAGCTCAAGGAACAGTCGTAGTGATATGCAGGGTCCTGGGAGGGACAGCCCTGCCTCCAGGGCTGATGGAAGCCTGGCTTAGTGCTGTAACGTACCTAAAGGAAAAATACATTTGCCTATTAGAAAGAGGGAATGTTTTTACTACCCAGGGTTGTACAAAGAATCAGTGAGAGACACGCTGCCTGTACCGTTCTGTGCTGGTTTGAAAGGATTTATGTACCCTAGAAAAGCCCTCTTTTAATCCCAATCAATCTTGCGAGAGCAACGGTTTCTTCTAATCCCTGTGCAGTACTATAGGTTGGAAACTTAATTAGGTTATCTCCACAGAGATGTGGCTCAATCAATTGTGGGTATTAAACGTGATTAGAAGGAGGTGTGTCTCCACCCATTCTAGTGAGTCTTGATTAGTTTACTGGGATCCTGTTAAAGAGGGGACATATTTGAAGAAAATGCCTTTTAAGAATGATGAGAAAGCCACAGCAGAGCCGATCAGAACCATGAGGCTGAGAGAATCACAGAGTCCACCAGCCAGTGACCTTTGGAGATTCTGAGAGAGCAGAGAAGGATGACAGAATGACATACCAGAAGAAGCAGAGTCCACAAGCCAGCAACCATTGGAGCTGAAGAAAGAGAATGCCTCCTGGGGGGCTTCATGAGCAAGAGGCTAGGAGAGAAAGCCAGCAGGTGCTGCCGTGTTCGCCATGTGCCCTTCCAGCCGAGAGAGAAACGCTGAACATCATCAGCCTTCTTGCACCAAAGTATCTTTTCCAGGATGCTTTGGGTTTGTTTTAATCTGGGCAATTTCACAGCCTTAGAACTGTAAGCTAGCAATTTATTAAATTCCCCTTTTTCAAAGCCATTCTGTTTCTGTAATATAGTATTCCGGCAGCTAGCAAACTAGAACACCTTCTAAGCATGTGTGGGAAGAGAATATCTGGCCAAGGGCTCTTTGGCTTGGTGTGTGGTTATATTGCAAAGCCCACGGTGAGACCACTCCTAATGTGGGGATGGAACCAAGAAGCTGTAGCCAGAGTACTTTAGCTCCTATTGGTAAAACCCTTCCCTCCTGCAGACATCTGGCCATCTTTACCTGATGCCATTTAGAATTTGATTCCTTTGATGTATGCCTCCTTTCTGATTATGACTTGGCTTCCCATATAATTTTGCTTGTGATGGAGAGTTATGCCCACTTTACTTGCACAGAGAATTCTTGTTTCTGTGACAGTTATATTTCTGGAGGCAAAATAATGTATTCCATAACCTTGTGACTGAGGACAAAGTGAATGGATTTGTCTCTGGTGTTGACAAAATCTCCTTTCTGAGGCTGGGAAGCTGAGGGCCAGCCTCTGGACTCAGATCAAGCAAATTCACAAAGGAGCTGCCATCTTTTGAGGCCACTGGGGTCTCTGTCCTGAAGTTTAGCTGGATGGAGCAGGCAGAGCCCACACATTTGGACATTTGTGTGCTTTTCTCATCATTCAATCTGGCCTCTGTTCAGTTCTCAAAACTGTAGGTTCACCTGGAAGAAGAGGCTCCATTTTCAAATTTATGGAAAGGCAGTCTGTCCTTGAACTACAACCTTTGTGTTGGTTGCTGTAATGCTAATGAAAAATGTTTTAGGGCAAGCCACTTTATAAACGTTTAAAACATCACTGGCCATATCCTGAGACCCGGGGCAAAGATATTAAAATATGTGGATCATTTATCAGTATCAGGAAAATTAGAAGCTTCTAAATTAATACCTGTGCAACTATTCTGGTATACTATGCTCACCACCAAATGTATACCAAAAATAAATGCGAAGCGATCTTGCATCATTCACTCTGGAGAGCACTAATGTGGGGGAAGATGGTCAAAGTAGGTCTCTGAGAAAAACTGTACATCTGAGAAAACCTGTGGCACTCTGCCACGGAAAGAGTCTTTTTCTCTACCCCCATCCCGTCACACTGCCCTAAGTTTGGAAGCCTTCTAGTTCTCTGTCTCAAATTTCAGTCACATCAGCCTAACATTTTCTAAGATACCCTGGAAATTCTTCAAGATATTGAATTCTAGCATTGCTGTTTAGGTAGGACCTTATACTTGAGCATTTTTACATAAGCAATGAATCAAACACCACAATTTAAAACACCAAAATTTTAAAAAGCTTAATCTGATCAATCAAAACATTTTGTTTGTAATATTTCAATTTCTGCATTTTCGAGAGGTGTCTTCAGAGCCTACTGCAAAGGTTAGGAAGCCCAGTACGTTTCTGAAAATGTTGTTATTGTGACCAACAACAGCTGCAGTAATATATTTTGTCCCTTAGCCCATTTTAAAAAGGAGCCCAGTTGACCAAGAATATTGCAGAAACTGACCATTGAGATAAGCATTTCCAGCTGCCATGACAGGTTTCCAGAAGTTTCACTTCATTATCTTTGATCCTTTTATCTGGTTGTCAGTTTAGGGTATTTGGTAATGAAACTCCAGTACCCTTCTTGTCTGTGTCTGTATTTTTACAACACTGGCACCAGACTCTGTCTGCCAGAGCAATCCCACGGAGAGGATCAATTAGCCTGGTTGACTCCAGAAGGTCTGTTCAAAAAGGCAGAGCCCTGTATAAATAGGGTTAACTCTTCAGAACTTACTGGAACTTCAGCACTTACTTTGCATCTTACTGGAAGGTGTTTTTCAGAAGCCAAGGGAGTGTTTTTTATATATACACATGATCTTTTAACAGGAAAATACTTCTTATTTGCACTTGGAAAAGATTATTTTGTGGCTCAGTATGATAAGGAAAGTGAAGTCCAGAGAAGAGTATCTTTCTATAGACTCTTGTTATCTGTTGAAGGAAGCCCTATCCTTTGAGTATTTCCTATTTACTGATACCTGACATATGCTGGTGAACTTTGGCAATTATTTCTGTTACTGTGTTTCTTTCAATGTTTAGCACTCCTCTTACACTAACCTTTTGAATCTCCTCAGAAACACCAAGTATCTAGTGGGAACAGACACAGACACATCACAGTCTAGAGCCGATTACACATCATAAGCTGAAAAGGATGCATTCTCACTGATTTAACACTTAGGGTGGTGCAATTAGTATGAACTAATGTATGGGTATAGCTGGGAGGGACTCAAGTGTAAATAGGGTTTTCTGTTTCCCCATGGAATGTTTGATTATGAATCATATGTGCATATTCATACATTTAATCTGTGTTTGCAATGTCCTCATTCATGTATTATTTCATTTTGACTCCGTGAATTAAGAAGTAGATATTTTTATGAAGAAATTGAGTCTCTAAGAGGGTAAGTGCCTTGCCGGGTAGTAATGGTAAAAATAACACTAATAATACTAATGATAAGTGGATGAAATCTTTCCACTGATTGTTAGACCTATATAACTAGATTTGCTTATTTGGCATATCTAGTTTCATGTCTCTTAAGCAATTAAATTAATCCAAAATGAATTCTTGACTCTATTCCTAACTTGTTTCCTTCACTTTCACCAGTCTATACAAGTAAATAGCATCACTGTTGTCTATGTTTAAAACTGAAGCATTGTTCTTTTTTTTAAAAAAAATTATTAGACAGGTCATATGTTTACAGAAAAATGCAGAAAATACAGAGTTCCCATATCCCCCCTCTCTATTATTAACATCTTGTGTTGGTGTGGTACATTTGTTGCAATGAATGAGGAAATATTATTAATGCTGTACTGTTTGCAATAATCCATGGTTTAAATTAGGGTTCTCTGTACAGACCTATGGCTTTTTTTAAAAAAATTATCCTAGTAACATATATACAACCTAAAATTTCCCCTTTTAACCACATTCACATATATAATTCTGTGCTGTAAATTAGATTCAGAATATTGTGCTACCCTTGCCACTGTTCATTTCTAAAACGTTTCCATCATCCCAAACAGAAATTCTATACTAGTTAAGAACTAATTCCTATTCTCTCCCCCGACCTGAGCCCCTGGTAACCTATATTCTAGTTTCTGACTCCATGAATTTGCTCATTCTACGTATTTTGTAATAGTGAGATTGTACAATATTCGTCCTGTTGTGTCTGGTTCATTTCACTCAACAAGATGTCTTCAAGGCCCATCCTTTTTATGGCTGAATAATATTCCATTGTCCCTATTTACCATGCTTTGTTTACCCATTCATTAATTAATGAACACTTGGGTTGCTTACATCTTTTGACAATTGTGAATAATGCCACTATGAACAATCGCATGCACATATCAGCTCAAGTTTCTGCCAAGCATCATTCTTGATTCTTATTTCTTTTTTCACAATCCCCTACATTTAAGCCATAATCAGTATATGTCATCACTTCCAAAATATATCTTCTTTCCACTCCTTTCGATTACTACAGCCAGCACATAAAAGTGGAGTACTACCATCTCTTGCTGGGTTATAATAGTGTCCTTCTACAGGTTTCCTATATTTTACTCATCCTCACCTCCAGCCAGCTCACCATATAGTAGCTAATATGATCCAATATGTACATTGGATAATGTCCTGCTTCTGTTGGAAATCCTTTGATGGCTTCTCTTTGCTCTTGGGGTAAAATCTGTCTTCTTTTAGCCTCACTTACAAGATCTAGTTCTGTCCAGTCTTGTTTTGTGCCCCTGTGCCCCTGGCTCATCATACCCCATTGATCCTAATCCTATTTCTCACTTTACATGTTACGTTCACTCCCATTTCAGGATCTTTGTGTGATCTGTTCCTTCTTTCTGGAGTGTTCTTTACATGGTGGCTCAGATATGAGCTTCAATATTACTTGTATACAGAGTTCTTCCATGGTAATATTATCTTAAGTAGCTCTTTCCCGTTATTTCCTATTTCCTATTGTCTACTTCCTCCCTAGTATTTATCACAGTCAACACTTTTTGAACTTGTTTGTGCTGTCTGTCTACCTTACTGGATGGGGAGCTCCATGAGGCCAGTGACTGTCTTTCTTGCTTGCCATTGTATCCCTGGCTTAGCACAGTGTCTTGCACATAATAGGCACTTAATAGATAGTTGTGAACAAAAGAGTAAATGAACCACTTAGTTAAAATCTCTCATGTTAGGCATGGAACTTTAAGGAACTTTGCCTAGAGTTACACGGGGAACCCAGCCCTTTCTGTTCCTGGCCTTGGATTCAGTTGGACAATGATGTTAAGGTATTGGAAACTGTTTCTGAGGCATCATGTACTGGGTGACTAGCTCCATTTGAAGCTAAAATTTAATTTAGGAAGTAAAATATTATGACTCTGAGTTGGAATTTAAACAAGGTCTTTTAGCATATTTTTTGAATGTTATAACTCTGACAAATCTACAATCACACATTTCTGATATTTTGATCAATAAGAATAATATAAATTAAGAAGGAACTTTGCTATTAAAAGTCACAATTTTTTTAAAGGATCATTCAGTGTGGTCAATTTGTGCAATAATAATTCTTGAAAAATGACTGAGTGGGCCCCGTTTTTTCTTTTTTTTTTTTTGTCTATTTTCCCACCTGGCGCTTCCTCCTTTAGGGCTTTAGAAACACCTGCAAAGATCCTACCTGACAGGAGCATAGGATGTTTGCAAGGCACATCGTATAAGAGAAGCAAACACTTCTGACTAGCTGGGGATAAAAATGGGGATATAGGAGGTGCTGAGGCAATGTTTTCTGTGATCCAGACTTACATTGAAATCACCTTCCTGCACGGCACCTTTCACATGGATTTGCTTGGTGTAGTAGACACTTTGGCCCTCCTCCCCAATTCCATTTACAGGCTGGTGTGCCTATCTGCCAGCTGCCGTGAGGGTTGGCTGCGAAGCAGCTCAGAGCTGTATGTGTCTTGCAAGCATTTAGCTTAGGAGATCTGCCTCCTCTAGAAATGCTTGGGAGTTATGCTTCCTGCCCACCCCCACCCACCCCAACAAAAGGCAGCCTACAGCCAATGACTTTCTTATTGGTATGAGAGGCTGGGTCCTTTGATACAACACGGGATGATGCTGTGTTTCTATTCATGCTCCGAGGTTCCGTGTGTGATCAGGTTGCAGGTGAACTTCAGCTGAATGCATATCTTCACCAGACCTAGCCTTCCATCACTCCTTTGCAGGTTTTACCTGCATGCATGTCTAAATAAACTGCTTGCTTGCTAATCCCTATCCCAAACTCTGCTTCTAAGGAACCTGACCTAAAACACTTAGACTTTGGGAGCAGTTGTAAATGAGGGAATCAAGGCATTCTCTTGGTGGCTTAGAATGCTGGCATCTCTGTTATCCACAGTCCCCAGGAATGGGATATACCCCAAGAGGTCAGCCTGACCTTTCCCAGTGGTTAAGGGGCTCCTTCTATATACTTCACAACCCTCAGTCTCCAGGTCTTAAGTAGAAACAGAGTGGTTTTCTAAATACTAAGCCATCCTCCTATGTCTACCTGCCATTAATCTCAGGTTAAGCACCTCTGACCTTCATCTGTCTCAAAAGAAGTCTGTCATGTAAGAAAATAAAATGTTTGGTGCTCATTTGCACACTATTTCTTCAATTCCTCTTGTCTCCCTACCCTGTTCTATGAAACTACGCCCATCCTTCCCATCTTTTGATAAACTAGTCTGGGCAAATTTAGTACTAGAAATGCTGATTTAACTCAGAAAAGGCTGAGGAGAAAGGTTTGCTCCTTGACCCAGAGAATTCCTAGGAAGTAGAGTGATTAAGTTTAGTCATAGGCTGAGTTGCCTGGGAAGCAGACCCTGAGTGAGAAATTACTATGCACAAGGCTTTTAGGGAGTGCTTTGGGGATCCTCAGCCATGGAAGGGAGGAGGGGGAAGCAGTGGTGGGCAGAGGGAGAAGGGTGAGCTGCAATGCAGTCTCCATGGAAGCCTCAGCCAGCCCTTGGGGAGTTCTGAGGCTGGGATGATCCTGCAGAGTCACCCTTATTTAAGCAACTGAGCAAGACAATCATATCACCACATCGATGGCTCATTTGATGCAGGGTGCCCCAAGAAGACATGCGATCTTGACCATGGAGGCTCTCTTCAAGGAACACAATCTTCAAAGGGAGCTGAGAACTGAGAACTGCCTGTCTACAGCACTCCCAGCAGCTGGGGAATAGGCCCTTCCTTCCCAAATAGGAAATCTGGCTGGTGCAAATACACATACCACCACTTCTGGGTTTAGCTGCTCCTGGGACGGATGGATACATGGTCTGCTGTTCTAAAATTTACTTAAAGTGGTTTTTTCCTCTCAGGACACACTTGACTCAAAAGCTTGCTTTCGAAATATGTAACTGGGAGACTTCCAACGGAGGGAGGCTCTGTCTACCTCTAGGATATTGTAGTTGGGTAGAGCTAAGTTTGAGAATAGGCTTCTTTTTATGATGCCTTCTGGCTGCTGATCCAAGAAGGAAATAGAGATTTTGAAGTGCTGGGAGCTCTATTAGAGGGTGATGTTTTTGTCATATAAGATTATGAATTCTGTTCCTAGTATCATATGGCTTAAATTTAGCTAGGAGCTGGAATGGCTTTGTGTCTTTGATCACATACCTATTAAAAGAAAGCCCTGGGCTATAAGAGAAAGGCTTATCAGAGTTTCTCTTGGTATTCTGGAAATCTTGGAAGAAGAAAGACTATTTGAGAAGTGAGGAATTTGATAGAAAATCAAGTAGACGTGGGAGAACTAGGCTCAGGAGAGTATCAATGAAATTAAAAATGTCAGTGCATTGCCTTGATCAAATGCAAGACATCCAAATACTTTGTATTTTTATTTCCATTTTTAAAAAACCTGCATTTTCCCTCATAGTCTTTGCATTTCTTCTGATTAAAAATATGCCTAGAGGTAGAACCCCTTTCTGTAAAATGGAAATGATAGATCAACCAGCTACAATGTTTTAAAATTATGGGTTGTAAAGCATTTTGCAAATTACTACCCTTGCAGAGCACTTGAATATACTGTATGTGTTTTGAGTAGCCCATCAAATTGCTGCAGGATTTAATCTAATCTCAAAACCTTCTTTACCCCTCTAACTAAATGCCTGTTAGACCTGCACAGATTTGAAAATGAGCTAGGATGTTGCCAAAAACCTGTAAGGGGATTCTGTTTGGTGTAATTAGGTAGCACATTTGGCATTAGGAGTTTCCCAATCTTGTCAATGATCTGTTCAGAAGAAATGAAGCCTCTTCACTTTAATTTAGGCAGTGCCTCTATTGGTCAGCCACCCGGATAGGACTCATAGCTTATCATGGTTTACTGCCCTGCTACTGAAATAATTGGTAACAAGCCTCAACCACATGAGTGTAGTTCCAAAAGGGACCTGGGAAATTCCACATAGTTTCAGGTTGTCCAGGAGACAGTAGACCCTGCTCGTGGGGGTGATCTTGTCTAAAATCTCTAGACGGGGTTAATTTCCATCTTCGTTGTTTTATCGACTGGAAAATAGAGTATAGAAAAGATAGTTTTATCCTTTCACATATCCGTATTGGAGAACCAAGTAAAATACTGAAGACCTAATAAGATTTAGCTTTGCAGCAATATAAATAATTTAATCAGATTAATGACATTGTTCTACCTGAGGGGTTCCATAATTAGTGGATTATTGAAGCCACGTGAAAGTTATCTGCCATTAGCACCTGGAGGAATTCCTGTTGTCTTAGACTGTGGAATCCAGCGATATGAATATTCCTGTCACGCAAACTGTAAAGATAATAAGCCCCTGGCATTTTGTAAGCTATATAAATCCACAGATTTCACATTAAATATTTAAGGCACAGGAGGTGTTATTTGTTAGAGTATAGATAAAGGGAGTTCAATGGCTTCAGCCCTTATTTTCCCTTACAGAAGGTCTCTTTCTTTGTTGAAGATATTTTCAAGCCGTTTTTATTGCGGGTCTGTTCCTCCTCCCCCTTTTTAGTTTGTATATATATTTTTTGTTCTCTAGAGGTTTTCATTGGAATTTGTATGAGAGACATTCAAAATATTTTTTACAAAAGGTTTGACCTTACAAAAAAAGAAATTCATGCCAGGGGTGCAAGTGGATATGATCCCAAGTAACATCTCAATATATATATATATAGTGAATGCTAGAAATCAGTGAAACGACCATCCCTAAAATATTTGATAAGCAAGATTTTTCAGCCATTTGCATTTTGTTCCTTTCACTTAGCTCCTATTTAACTGTGGAAAAAAAGACCCACCTTTAAATGTGAACCTAGTATTTAGTTTTTATAGCTTTGAAAGACTTTTTGCATTAATATAACATATAAATCAGAAATTAAAAGTACTGTGTGAGACCATTTGTCTAAATTATTGGGTAGGAATCAGTGTAGTTTATGTAGAAAGACACCATAGCTGCTTTGATTTTGGCAGGACCTGCTGCTGGGATGTGAAGTGTTTCCTCATTGGGTGAAGAGGCTGCCTACTTAAAAGAATGGCTCCATTCTTTTGTTCATTCATTCACATGTTGGGTTTTGTTAGGAGAGGGATGGCATGTTCAAGTGGGTAAATTGAAGAGAAATGTATGAAGAGACCGTATGGAGACATATGGGCTAGGCTAAGCAACAGTGAAGCACTCCAGGTCTAGCAAAAGTGGAGAGCCTTTATCACACTAGGGGTGAAGGGGGAAGGAAAGGAGGTGGTTACTGGTTTTGCACAGGTATAGAAAAGCAGAGTCCAATATAAATCAACATGAATTGTCATCATCACAAAGGAATTGGTTGTCAACCCAAGGCCTGGCAGGGAGGTTGAGCTAGTGGAATAAATACCTTCAGACCTCTTCTTCCCACCCTCTGTGCCATTGAATGAACTCAGTTGAAAGCTGGAGGGCAAGAGAATCTGGGTTGCTATCAATGGAAGTCAGGGTCCCAGACTTCCTGGGCCACAGAGCAGTGTGGGATGGGTAAAGAATGGGTCAGATTGGCAAATGTAAAATATCTGGCACAATAGTAATAATGTCTGAAAATATTTGGTGGAGTTCTTCTGATAGAGGCTTTATAGAAACAACTAAAGCATTCATAAAGAGAACAACAGAATTTAAATAATGATCTGTGCTATATAAACTGGCAATACTGTTAACTGTGAATATAATATATATTTGCATATATCACAAAACACCACTCCTGCTTCTCTAGAGAATTTACAAACTCAGTAGCCAAATAGGGGTAAAGGAATGTCATAATCACATTCAGATTCTTCTTTATTTAGGCTGGCTCAGTGTTACCTTTCTCTATATTGTTACAATTCCATTACAGCCTGTATTGTATGACCTTGTACCAGGGTTTTTATATGGATTGTAAAAAACTCACTGCCTGTATTTCTGAAATGGTCCAAAGTTCATAGATCAGATATAGAGTTTTCATAAATATTCTACAGCCCTGGCTATCTTTGTTCCCAATGTGTTACTGCACAGATTCGTGCAATGTTAAAATTTAGTGAAAATTGCTCTTCAACATATTCCTAGTTTTCAATTATTTGGTTAGAGTTTCCCTTTCTCTATTCTCCACGGAGGCAGCAGAAGCACTGGCTTTTTCCAAAGAGAGAATTAAAAAAAAAATTCTCTTAGGTGAAGTACCCCCATAAAAATTTTCCCTACTTTGCTGTAACAATAGCCTCTATACTTCCTTCTGCACATCTCCTTATATTCCCCTCTGTGCTCCCTGTATGCTTCTCCATAATCTTGTCCCAGGTATATTATCTTTGCATCTTTTAGTTTGCCCTTTGTCTATTTTAATACCCTCTTTCACATGGATTGTGCATTGTGAACAGATTTCTTTCTTTCTTTTTTTTTTCAAAAAGGAGCAAGAAGATACATTTTTTGCAGAGCAATAAAGAATCACCCTTAACATTTTACATCAACATCTCCAGATTTTATTTTATGGGAGAGGTATGAAGATATAAAGTTGAGGGTAGCATTTGGGCTGTGGTTTCTTCACCACCTTTGCTATTATTTGCAAATTGTTCCATGGAGTGTGCCAGCACAGGCAACGTGGAGAAGTAAAACACCCATGGAAGATTAGTGAACTCTATATAATTCATGGGAACAGCAGGAGACCTTTTTTAACTTCTAAACATAGTAAGATGTTTTAACTGAAGCACTTTAAGATTGCCATATTATGTTAAAGCTTTAGTAGAGATAACCAATGACCTTGATGTACTTAAGATGAATTGTGGTTTGTGTACTCAAGAGGACAGTGCAATTAAAAATATTTATGTAATTGCTCTTCAGAGAGCCCTGGACATTAGCACAAGGATATAAATTACCCAAACTTTCAAAAATAAGCAGGGAAAGCAGGATATTCTCAGTGGGGTGGTCCTGGAATTTATCTATGTGATGGTTGTGTTTTTGTCATATATGAAGGTACCATGAGGACATTTTAGGCAACTGGGAAGTTACTAGTGGATTGAAAAAGCAATTGAGTTTTAATGTGGATCTAATTCTTCCCTTAGTGCAAGTTTAAGGCATATGTCATGTATTTCTACCTCCTTTTTAGAGCACTCTTCAACTAAATAACCAGTCAATGCTGTCTTCAATCTCCCTAAGTATGCTTTAGAAACTTTTGCCCCAGAATGAAAAGCTTCACTTAGTAAGTCCTTATCAATTATAGTGGTGCCTTTTGCTTCATCACTGTCTCCATTGGACACCCCTATTTTTAGAGATTTGTAATTCCAATTTTCTTGAGGGACAAATCTTGGCACTCAAGCTAGTGAGAAAGTGATAGTTATTCACTGTTTTTTCACTTGTTTCTGTTTTTTTTTTAAGTGACTTACTTCCAAACTGAATTATGGGAAAGCAAATAAAAAAGCCTGAAGTTCATGGCAGGTGTTTTTCCACTAGATTTATTTATATAACTGAAGGATCAGAATTATATACTGTCGAAAGAATGTACCCAGTTGGTACTGGACATGGGAGTATTTTCTGACCCCTTCTTGTAATCAACTAAATTTCTCTTTCTTCCTCTTTAACAAAACCTGAAGTTGTTAGAATTATGCTCAACTTCAATCCTTCTCCAATTTCCCTGTTATTTATATTTCTAGATTCTTTTGTTATTCTTTATTATCATGTAGATAAAAATAATTTTTCCACTGGAAACATCTCAGATAATTTGTAGCAATAGCAATTTTGAGTTAAACATTGAATTGTTTTAACATGAAATAATTTGGAAACTGTACTTAAATGTTTACCTCTTTCTCCTTAAGTGCATTGGGTGGGAGGCAGGGCTGATGGACTCAGCCAGGTTATCTATTGGAGCCAAGGTGGATTTTTACACAAAGGGTGCTTGTCATCCATGGTTATGGAGGTGGGACAGAGAGGAAATACTAGAGGTTGTACTCTAGGAAAGGTGCTGATATGAAGTGGGGGCAAGGAGAGTGATGGGTCAAGGCAGGTGCTGGAGAAACTGGAGCTGAGGAACAGATGCAGATGTGTGAGGTTAAGGGTAGAGATAGTATGATTAAAAAAAGGAACAGTGAGGGATTGGATATATGTTGGTTGTCAGGATAAATTTTGGAGATGTGGAGCCAATACCTCGAGCTTCTTTTTATATGTTCCAGTGTGTATTCACATGTGAATGAGTTAGATTCATTTAGGCACACTAGCAAGGGATGGACACTTTTAAATTTATTAAATATACAAAATTTCTGACTTTATTGGTGCCACCCTTTTTTAGATGATGAGTTCATATGTTATATTTTATCTTGTCAGGATGTGTACGTGTGTCTGTGTGAGCTTTATGGACTTTTAGGGGAAAAAAAGAACTTATGATATATCATAAGTTTCTGGCTGAAATCTTTCAGGAAGTATCAAAGACTTGTGGAAGCATCAGTGACATCAAAAGAGTGATTTGGGAAGGAAGCACAAGTTCAAGAATTAGAACAAGGATGAATTATGAATCAGAGAGGATATTTTGGTTTTGAGGAAGGTAATCTGGTACAATTCTTCCAATCAGGACAACTGGAATATTGAAAAAACATCTGTTTGAAGGCAAGGGAGAGCAAAAATTAATGAAGAATAATAAGGCTAAGATTTGGAAGGAGATCCAAGATCTGGGGATGAGTTTTGGCCTCCTTTCCTTCTAGCATCATTTGCCTCTTTTGAAGATGTGGCAAAGAGGGTGAACAATGCCTTGAAGGGCTGGGAGGAGGAACTGGAGTCCAGGGTCACCAAGGGGTGATTTTAAAATAACTATGTTTGTTATGTTTAAGGAGATAAAATACAAGATTAATAATTGCTGCAGAGCAGGAAACTGTAACAAAAGAATGAAATGGGAATTTAAGAACTGAAAAGTACAATAACCAAATTTATACATTCAGTGGATGCTGTACTAAACATATTAGACTCAGATGCAAAGAGAATTCACAAACTGGAAAGTAGGTCAGAAGAAAATATCTAGAATTAAATACCAAGTGATAAAAGGATGAAACATAAAGAAAATGAATAAAAGGCATAGAGGATATGACACAAGTCTAATATACTTATAACTGGAGGCTTGGAAGGAAGCAGAGATTGGAAAAAGCAATACGTGAAGAGGTAATGGTTGAAAATTTCCCAAAGTAGTAAAGGACATTGAGGTGCAGATCCAAGAAGTGCTATTCCAGCAGGATACATAAAAAGAAATTCATCTATGGGCACAAAAAGAAAATCTTAAAAGCGAACAGTAAACAAAATATTATAGTCAAGGGAGTAAAGATTATACTGACAGCTGACTGTCTGTACAAAATCAGATAGGAAATAAGGAAACAAATACAAGATCAGGTTTAAAGTCCAGGGTACTGGAACAAATGGAAACAGATAGAAAACAATTGTGGGGAGACAACAGAAATCTTGAAGTGACATAACTCAGTGGTATAAGATGGGGAGTTCTGTAAGTGCATGTGACTGCATTTGTGAACTCTTCCTTACATTTTCAGCAGTTGGGTATGTGTCATAGATTTCAGGAAATTACATTTTAGCTTAGTTTCCAGTATCTTTTGTTATTCATGTAAAAGAGAAGAAATTACATAGCGTTTGTTCCTGACCCTCTCACAGGTTATATTGGCTTACATGGGTCTCTTAATGTTATTGATAGAGAAGATAGCATGAACCAGTCCTTGTCTTGCTTAATGCAAAAGAACATGGTCAGGCACTATTTGATTTAAAGCTGGTCCAATGCAGTCACTCTCATGCTATTCAGAACTGTAAGAAAGAAAAATACAATTATGAAAAAGTACTTTAGAAAGCAGAAAGGAAACTCATCCCCCAAAGACCTGGGCCAAAAATATGTAGTTTGAACAAATACATTAAAAATACTTTGATTTGAGTGGGCCAGGGTGGCTTAGCAGGCAGAGTTCTTGCCTGTGATGCAGGAGACCTGGGTTTGATTCCCAGAGCCTGCCCATGTAAAAAAAAAACAAAAACAAAAACAAAAAAAAATTTTGATTTGTTCATCATCACCAAGAGGCATAGACTTCAAGGATTGGTCCTGTGTTAAGATTTGATTGTATAAATGGAAATTGTAATAAATCAATGACTTGCAACCATAGTTAAAGTCTTTCGCAGCTGTCAAATGCTAAAAACAATCTTTCAATATTTCCAAGATGTCATTATAAGAACCAATATGTTATATTTCTAAAATATATCTCAAATCATTTCATACCTATTTCAAACCCTTTAACAATTTCCAGATGCATCTATATGCATTTTATTGCCTAAAAAATCTACATAATTTGGCCTTGTGTACTTGATATCAGGAGGAAGAAAGCAAGCCAATGAAAGGATTATGGCAGATGAAAGGCCATAATTAATGAACATGTTTATTTTGAAATTTTGGACAGCATGATTGCCAGAAGTTGTATCTGAAATTTGAGGTCCTCTAAAATAAAGATAGACCCTATGAGCATTTTCCAAATAGATCCAGTTCAGACAGGGGCAAATGAGTAATGCCTGAATCAGTTGCAGAAAAAAGATCAGGAATTAGTGTGACTGTGTGGTCCTGACTCAGGGCCCTGATGAGGAAATGTTTGTGGTAATGGAGATTCAGGATCCAATGCCTTTCTTTGGACTTTGCTTCCTAAGACCTAAATGACATGAGAGGAAGGCTTTTCTACTTCTGTGAAAAGTGCTACAGCTTTGCTTGAAAATACTTGGCCAGAAACAAAGATGGATATGTATTTGTCTCTTAATTATATCAAGAAGTTGGTTAATCGATTAAGAAAAAAATGAGAACTTATTCAAACAGAGGACCATTTAATATAGCATCACTGTGAACAATGTTTTCTCTTTATAAACCTTAATGCTCAAAGGATCAATGTTCGAAATCGTTCTATTTTGACCATTAAACTAAGTGATAATCTCTATACTCTTTGAATATAAATTATTTGAGATACAGGGTGATGGGAAGTAGAAAGGAAAAGATATTCAAATACTCTTTGAAGACCTTGGCTTTTTACCATCTGCTTGTTGATTCATTGGTCCCATTTCTTCCTCTTGTATTTATTTGCATAGTCGTACCAGCTGCCCCCTCAAATTTGAATTGCCTAACTTAATCAGACGGGCCCTGACTGCGAACTGAGTTATAAACTGTCAGATGAATACCAAATTGTTTTTAATAAGACACAGAGTTCTGGGTGCTCTGTGCCCATGCTATAACTGTGTGTTGGCAGCTATAATAACCAGCAGTGCTCCTTTCATCTTAAGAGAGAGGCAAAAGGCATTCAAAAGAAGCCTTTGAATTTTATACTCAGAAATTCCACTCATCTGCCTAATGTTTTTTTTTTTTTAATTAGAAGGATACACGTATAACTTAATTAATCAAGCCTGTCTTAGGGAATTATGCCTTTATTAATGGTTTCTGCACTCAAGCACCTTATTGCAGGATTTGTGCTAAGCACCTGACATAAAGCAGACTAATTTTGCTTGCTTTGCTTAATGTATTGAGAAACAGAAAGTTGATCAGATTTCAAAGCATTCAAGCTATGAACTAATAATGTCCTATTTAGAAGGTTTAAAAATCCAGTGCTTTGGCAATGTAGACTTATAGTGCTTTCTTTCCAAGGCACTCCATGACAAGAAAGGGAAAATAGCTTGATAGGGGTGGGGGTAGGTGGGAGATACTTAAAAAGTGAAAAGGAAAGGAGTGGTATACTGGTGGCTGCAGTGGCAGAATTCTTGCTTGCTGTGCTGGAGACCCAGGTTCGATTTCAGGAGTCTGCCCATGCCGATAAAAAAAAAAAGAGGGAAGAGTAGAGAGGAAAAGCTCCTGAGGGAAGGGTGGGGTATGCCTTTTGAAAATTGAATTTGTTTCTTTCCATAGTTTTTGGTGACAGCATCTGAACTGATCTTGCAAAGATCCTCCATTGGACGTTTGAATGGTTGAAATGACTGGGTTGTGTCTACCATATCATAAAGACCTTGTCAGAAGTTTGAGTATGCAAATCCAGATTCAGATAGCTGATTTAATTGTATTCTGAGCTCCTTAGATTACTGGTCATCTTGATCACTTTTATTCATGACAGTGATTAAAAAACACATTATCTGGGTTGGTCAATAACATTATTAAAAGACATCATACATTGAGTCAAGCATTCCTCCACAAAGACTGGCCCCCAAATTTAATGAATCAACATTCTCATTCTCATGGCTTCAATAACATAAAACTAACAAGACAAATACATTACAGAACACACTGTGCATATTTCAGTGAAAGGGAACCTGGTTGGAACAAATGGAAAATGAACTTCATGAATTCAGGGAAACTTTCAAGTGTTACATTTGCACCAAATCATGGATGGAGGATTTCATGGAAGAGTGGTTCCCCATGAGCTGCAAAATACAAAAATTCTGCTAGTCCTCACTGCCCTAGGGAAACAGAGAAGGCAGAGGATCTGAATTCAGCAAACCATGGTGGTTAAGAGAAAGGGCTCTTGAACAAAATGGCTGGCCTGGATTGGAATCCTGACTTAGCAGTTTAGCAACTGTGCACAGCTCCTACTGACTCTTAACCTCAACCTAAAGTGAGGGTAATATTATTATCTGCTATCTACTTTTGTGATGATTGAATGAGATGATGTGAGTAAGCAGTCAATACACGTTAACTTTTTTTATTACTAATCAGTCATCAACCATATACTAGGAGAAATATTTCTTGGTGTGCTTTTATTTGACGCAAATGCGTCAATAACATTGGCTATGTTTTTTTCCAGGTGTTGGTGGTAGAAACTTCAGTTTAGACTTTGTGGCTCACCTCTGACAATTTTACAGGACTTTGATGCATATATTTTCTGTACCAATTACAAAGCTGGCTTCAGCTTCATTCTCTTATCTTGCCTACACTTTCATTCTAATTTTCTTTCTTCTTAATGAAAAAAAAAACAAGCTAAATATATAGTTTCCTTTCTCTGGAATGTTCCCCATCTCTGCTATTGCTGGTTAAGTTCTATTTATTCTTCAGATATCATCCCAAGGAATCCTCTTCTGACCGTTTAGACTAGGTCACCTCCCTTGTTTTACATTCTCCTGGTACTCTACTTTTCCTTCCTATTTCTTGTCACCATTAAAGTGCATATCCATGTCACAAGGTGGTAAAAAGCTTGTAATTTTTCCAGGTAGCAGTAGAATTACCCTTAGGGAGGGAACTGTACTTGTTGGGAAAATACTTTAATTTGATTTTGGGGTTGAAGTTGGTCTGTGCTCTGTGTTCAGAAGAGAGGTGAAATTGTCCTATGAGGTAGAGGGAGGAGAATTTAGAACTCTTGTTAAATTATTAATAACTTCAATTCTGTAATCCTTAAGTTCTCCATAAGGGAATTAAAATAGGAGGAAAATAACAGACAATGGAGGAGGTAGTGATATTGAGAAAGGTTGTAAGCTGTGCAAGGGACCCTTTTTAAGGATTCAACAGAAACCTTTGGTAATTATCATCAATCTTACAAATGCTTGGGTTAGGAGACTTTGTTTTTATGGAAACTGAATAAGGGGAACCTCTTTTTATGTAGGGATCAAAGTGATGCTTAACCAAGGCATATATCAGGAAGCCAGTGTCCAAGAAGTAAAGAGATTGTAAGGTCCTTCTCCTTCCCACATGGAATAGGCAGAAATCTTGGGGAAGGCTTCAGTTGTGGTCATGGCATTGGGGTGCAGAGGGGCACTTCAAGGCAATTCAGCAGATTCTCAAAGGGATGGAAAGTTCCAGCTGCCACATGGATTTTATCTGTTCGTGAGATTGTTTAATAGTTGTCTTTTTCCCAGGAAGGCAGAGAGCGTATCTATTTTGCTCATTTTGGTTTCCCAGCAACTAACTTAGTTCCATGTACATGATAAGTTTCAATAAATATTTGTGGAATGGATGGTGTGTTTTTTTTTTTTTTGGGTGGTTGTGGTGAGGACACAGTTTAGAAGAAGGAAAGCAGGAAGGAAGGAATGAAGGGAGGAAGGGCACAATTAAATTGTCCAAAGTCATATAGCAGGCAAGTGTGGAGGCAGGATTTGAACCTAGGTAGACTGTCCCTCCAACCTGTTCTCTTATTCATTTTATATTATAAATATAAATATTATAAATATTTAAATAATAATAATAAATGTCATATTATTTCATTTTACATTACCTATAAACCTATTAGTCCTGTGTTTATAGAAAAGGAGTTGGAGAGTCAAAGAATTTCAGAAATAGAGCTACTCAAGGATATACACCTAGAAGTTCAGGGAGGTAAGATATCAATCCCACTTAGTCTGTCTTCAAATTCTATTCTTTTTCCATTCCATTATTTTATTAGGAAAATTTCAGTTGTAAGTGACAGAAACCTAAGTTAAATGAGCTTAAACACATTAGGAAGTAAATTGGGAGGGAGTCAGGTATGGTTGGATCTAAGAGTTCTAATATTTCAACAGGTCTCCCTTTATCTGAGACAGGCTTTCTCCACTTGACTGACAGCTCAAGGCTCAAATACTACCATTTTGGCAGCCTCAAGGGAAAAAAATATTTTCCTTAATAACTCTGGCTCAGTGTTCTCTTAGAGTTGTCCAACTGGTTCATCTTGAGTGAGGCTCCACCCTGGTTAGAGGAAAGGGGTGCGTGATTGGCCAGCTTAAGTCCTATACCCAGTGCTTTGGAATATGAATCAAATGAAAAAGTGACAAATGTTCAATTCCATTTGTTTCTGATGCTATGCAAAAAATGCCAATGAATGTAGGTTTTTGGGCTATACACTTTCAACTGATTCCCAGCTACTTCATTTTCCACGTGTCTCTTGATTGGATTACTTATCCCTATGAACCTCGATTATTTTCTTCAAAAAATGGGGATGGTGATCATCTCCAGTAAGGTATTGTGATGAATAAATGAGACAATGCATACAAACTGCTCAGCACAGTCTCTAGTTTGTAGAATTACCATTGTATTTTTATTACTATTAGAATGATGAGTGGAGAAATTAAGGTGTATTTTCAAATCTATGATGGTTTTGAATGGTTGTGCATATTGTGGGATAAAAATTTTGAGATGACCATAAATTAGATAAGGAATCTGCTTACTAAACCCTTTTTATTAGCTTCACTTACTCATAATTTGGTAACTTCTTTCTTCCCATCATAAATATAGCATAGGCTTATAACCTTACACCTCTTTGAGAACTTGCTTAATCAACTGTTTGGTCCATCATATTTTGAGTCTCTAAGATCATTTTGGTTCTTTCTCTTCATCTATAATAATTTACCTTAAACTATTCACTTTTTTTTGTATGCTGTATGGCGGAGTCACATTTCATTCTTTTTCCACGTGTGTGTTTTGTTATTGCAGCACCATTTGTTGACTATTCACTTTTTTTACAAACAAAAATGACCACAGCAACCCCTGCTTTTACCCTACTTTTTAAGATGTCACTCCTTATTACCAAAAGACTTCTTGAAAGAGTAATCTACTTTTGCTGTCACACTTTCTCACTTCTTAGTTATTCCTCAAAAACTCAGTATAGCTTCTTCAGAAGTCACTTCATTTAAACTGCTCTCAGCAGAGTCATTGATACCTGGTCTGGTTGTCAGGGGACATTTTTTAGAACTTGTTTTACTTGATTTCCAAATCTGTATCTCTGAACAGACAGCCTTCTTCCCTCAACTCCAGATTGGTATATGTGAGTACCTAATGCACGTATCATGAGAGGGGCATTGCAGAGAGATGGAATAGACAACTTGGCATGGAATTTGTGCTCCAGCGTCTTACTTAAGGTGAATTCAAGGGTGGTAGGCAACAACTATTTTGTCTTGCTGAAAATCTTTTCTAGCCTGCCTCAATGCCTTAAATTCCCACCAGTAGTCATTATGTTGAACTCTGCAAGAAAAGATGCCCTCTGAAAGAAATAGATTTATGGCATTATGAGTTATTTTTAAGTATTAAGAACTAAGTTGTAGCCCTTAGAAAATGGGATATAGAAAAGATATATTTCATGTGTTTGAGATAAAGGAGCATAGGAATGATCGAAGAATGTTTCAGGTAGCATGATGTCAATATGAATTACGGCTACTGGAAAGCCCAATGAGAGAAGTAAATGCTTTCATGGATTTCACCTGCCATCCAACATCAGCAAGAAAAATAGAAACCATCACATTATCACCATTGCTTATTGAGAACTTTCTATATATCAGGTACTTATCAAATGTATTATATGCACAACCTAATTTAATCCTTATAATAACTTTGCAAAATAAATAAAAATAACCCCCTTACAGAAGACACTGAAGGTATAAGAGATTAAGCATTGGCCAGAGTTTATGGAACAGGTAAGTGGCTAGGCTTAGACTGGACTCATTCATGCATTCATTCATTTATTTGACAAAGACTTACTGAATCGACAAATACTTATTATTATATGACAGGCATGGTTTTAGTTTCATGAAAGAACAGTGATTAAAACCTATTGTTCTCATGGGGCTTATGTTCTAGCAGGTGAGAATTTTAAAAAGTTTTCACAGACTGATTGTTCATAATACCAGAACCAATTTAATTCCAGAACCAGTTTTAAACCCGTTCAGTTGATCAGCAACCTGCCTCAGTAAACATACTTTTGCAAGGCAACCTGTTGCAGCTTCTCACTTCTGTAAATCAGCCAGTGATACACGACTTACCCTAATTAAACACACACCCTGAGTGACAATTAAACACCAGTCTCACTGGTGTGACCATGTGTTTACAGACGATGTCAACTCCTTTAATCATCTGAAAATTTGCCAGTCCCTAAACTCCACGCTTCCCTCAATCCTGTCTAAAATCAGCAGTCTGATTTGCTTAGGGAGATTGTGTTTGGCCAGTGTAGCTCTCTTGCTTTTAGGAAAAGAATAATCACATTGCTGGACGAGAAGGTTCAAAAATAGAAGTTGAACTTAAACCGTGGTTTAGAGCTGAATTAAGAGCTATAATGAAAGATATCAGGAAGGCAGATAAGTAAATATTTATTGCAGAATTCAGGAATGTTTTTAGATACTTACTCTCTCAGAATCACAGATTTGTATCAACTAACTTATTTATTGTTAGCTTCCCAATTGGGAGGAAAATGGTTTAAAAGCAGCAAGAAGGAAAAGGCCAGTAGCGAATTTAAATAACTAAACTGTGATAATTAAAACGTTAACCTTGGGAAGGTAATAAAAATAGAAAATGTACCATTTAGAAGCCTTTCCCTTAAGTAATGATTGGACAAAAAATTTAAATAATTAATAGAATAAAGACATTTTAAAATTGTCTGATTTAAAAATAGATTTCAGGAAATTTCAAATGAGATTCTGGAGTAGATGCTACAGCTGAAGTGAAAGGAGCCTTGTCCTCTCTTTTTTGTAAATAGGCTTAGATTGAAATAGGGGACTTATCAGAAAAAAATAAATTGGAATGGGAAATTGCCAATTTAAACATCTCCAACATGTGGTGGGAATTTAAAAGAATTTCAGTGAAGTAAACAAGCTAGAAATAAAAACAAACTTCTGGGTCTCCAGATAAAACCACTAACCCCTGAAATAAAAGTAAGAACAAAAAGTTATCTATTCTCCAAGAATCAAGAGCCCACAAATAAGGATATCTGTAGATACTGCAAGCAAAAGGGGGTTTGGAAGAGTCAGTGCCGCGAATTTATCTCAGAAACAAAAATTCTGTCCAAAGTATGTCCGGTGAGGACCACTTCAAGGAAAACAATGGGGCCTAGCATTTCCCTGTCTGTTTGCTGAATGCGGAAGTGAAAGTAAAAACAAACAACTCGACAGCTTTCTTGTTGATTTGGGTGTCACTTTAGTTACCACTAATCCAACCACTGAGGGAATACAAATTCCCTCAGAGTACTAAAACAACTACAGAGTACTAAAACAATCTGTAACAATCCTAAATTCTTCTTGAGGGCCTAACTGGTAATTGTTTCTTTGGGACCATTATCAGAAGAGCCCTCCTTCTTCTCGGTGATCCAGCCTCTGCAGATATAATAAAGATTTACTTTACAAATGGAACTGCCAGATACAATGTACAACTGAAGGATATATATTTTTTTGCACCGGGAATCGAACCCGGGTCTCCATCATTGCAGGTGAGAACTCTGCCTGCTGAGCCACCATGGCCCGCCCCTGAAGGGTATTTTTAGAAGTCCCACAATCAAATTATACCTGATCTAGATATTAGTGGATTTACATTATATATAATTCCAGAAATAGCTAGAGATTTAGCTATAGCTCTAGAATCACCATAAGCAAAAGACTCTATGGATACTGGGGAAATAGCTGGAGCAGACTCCCTGAGAGTTCAGCTGATTCTTCTAAACCCATTCTTAAAATTCTTCAGTATTTCTTTAAAGTTGAAGCCAAGGAAGCATTTAGACCAATTGAGAGAGGCTTAATAGAAAAAGGACTAATTATTACTGGTGGTGATCTTATCACCCTTAACTCTGTGGAAAAGTGGAAAGGTCAAATGGAATATTAAACCTGAAATTATCTAAATTCTCAAATAGCCTTGAATTCCTGTGACTTAAAGTAATATCCTGAGCTCTCAGCCCTGTGCTCTCCCCTCACAGGAATTCATAAATTGTTTTTCATTGAACTGGTCACTGGCAGGTTCACATGACTAGGAGCAGCTCCATACATACATGATAGCAATCTTTTACCAGCTGATCTAGCTAAGTATTGGAAGAAGACTGACCCAATATACTCAGATTACCATCGACAGGTACAGGCTGCCTTGCCTCATCAACCACCTAGGCAGCCCTCTATGAATTTTTTTTTTTGTATGCTGTATGGTGGGAGTCACATTTCTTTCTTTTTCTTTTTTTACATGGGCAGGCACCAGGAATCGAACCCGGCTCTCTAGTATGGCAGGCAAGAACTCTTCCTGCTGAGCCACTGGGGCCTGCCCCATTTCATTCTTTTTCCATGTGAGTATCCCATTACTGCAGCACCATTTTGTTCAATGTTTTGTTTGTTTTTTCTTTCTTTTGTTTGCTTGTTTGCGGGAATTGCATGGGCTGGGAATCCAACCTCTGTCTTCTGCACAGCAGGCAAGAATTCTACCACTGAACTACCCTTGCACCTCCTTCTCTCTATGATTTTGAACTGGATGATTTAGAATACTGGGAAAGACATCAGAGAAATGCTGCTTTTTGTATCTTGCTGGAAGGCTCCTTATCAAGTATTCCTTACTGCCAATATAGCAATTAAATTACTAGGAAGGAATCCTTGGGTATGTTTCCCAACTAAAACTATCACCAGCCCAACAAGAATTGGTAAGTTATACCTGTTAAAGATCTAAAATGGGGTTCATTAGAGAATTTTTGGAAGCAGGCAGTCCCAGAAATTGGCTATTAACCTAAGAGTATCTGAACACCGTCTTTAACATACTCTTGCTTACCAAATTCTTTGTTGTTTTCCATTTTTCTGGCATAGGCTACATTTCTAACTTTTCTATCCTGTTCTCCCTACTAATGTTATGACTTGCTTAATTCTACCTTTTCAATCATCACTGCATCTCTGTCATAAGTACTTTAAAGAATTTGCTAGTGTTGCTAATTTGAAAAACTGTTGAATATATCACGTTTTGTCAACTCTTAGAAAAGAACAAATTATATTCATCTCTCAGTAATACTATTAAAGTCAATATTTGTTAATATAGATCCAGTCAACAAATAGCTTTGAGAGGTATTACTATAAGACATGGAGAACAATTTTGCTAAAACTATACATAGAAAAAGACCATGACTCAATTTGGTCATATGAATTATTGCAAACCCTCAAACATATTTTTCCTCTGATGGTTGTTCGTGGTGTTTCCTTTGTAGTAATACTGAAGATCAAATCCCTAAAATACTCAAATATCAAAAACCATGCGTTTTTCTTATAAAGAAACATCAGTTATTCTATAAAGTGACTAAGCTTTCAAAATATTCAGGCAAAGAAATAATAGAGGATGATATATAGGCATTAAAGTAACTTTATGAATAATGATACCCTTTGTAGAAAAAGTATAAATAAAAATTTTCATGTGGGAAGAAGTTAAGGGATCTATACATATAAAGAAATATATATATATATATATATATTTTGGAGGGGCAGATAGAGCAGTAACTCTCATAACCAAAGTCATGGACTGTCTACCTACAGCTGCACTAAAATTGATCACATCCCCTGGGAAGTTCCTGGATTCATATTATTATTGGGAATCAGGCTCTTAGATGTCAACCAAAGATGATGGTTTATTGTACTGTTGCACTATGAATACAGCATTTCAAAGCTATAAATCTTGAGTATTCTCAGTTGGTGATATCTCCTTACAAACTGTAAAGATAATGCTCTTCCTAAGAGTATGAACAATGACTAGTGGAATAGATTCCTAAAGTATCAATTCTATCAAGAGGAGTTGGAGAATTTGAGGTGGTCATCAAAAATTTGAAACACTTTGATACAATAGGAATGGAGCCCAAACCCAGGAGGCACATAGTTTAAATTCCTGAGACCAAGTGGACATTGGTGATAGAATAGCATGCATTATCTTCTGGTTAGCCAAAAAAGAGGAGGGTGGAATTATGTGCTATTGTAAAAATTTCGTGTTGTGCCTGGATTAGCAATAAGGGTCAAATGGAGCTATATTTAACTAAGTTAAAAGTAAAGGCAAGGGCAGGCAATGGTGGCTCAGTGGCAGAGTTCTTTCCTACCATGCCAGAGACTTGGGTTCGTTTCCTGGTGTCTGCCCATGTTAAAAAAAAAACAAGAAGAGAGTACTTCTGGAATGATAGAATAAGGGTCTCTGAAAATCTACTCCTTCATAAAAACAATAACAATGGCAAAAAAATGGTCAAAATCACCTTTTTCAGAACTCTTAAAATTAATTAAAGGCTTGGAACAATTCAAAGACCAACAACTGAATGTTAGTATGAACAGTGAGTTTTCGATGTGTTAACTTACTGTATTTCCACTTCCCTATCTATGAATTCTCTGTAGTCTTGAAAACCAAAAGCCTTATAACGATGGTAGCGGTGAAAGCCAGAAATGTGGCATTCACTGAAGGGGGTAGAACAGGATTAGAGCTTCCTCCAAAGCTCCATTCTCAGAAAATTGTCATTACTTGACCTATCGGGAAGTTCCTTGGAAATCCCCACTTGCAAGGTTCATTTTTATTTGAACCAAGATCTCACTCACTCTGAACAGCCTTTCCCTTGGATTGTTTGTCTGAAGTAATCAGCAATTGTTTAACAATGCAGCTGACAGAGGCAGGCATAGCAGTGGCGACAAACAAGGGGCTAACCAAAAAAAACCTAAGAGGAAAAGCTGTGAAGTGAGATGTCTATAGGTGGCTTTGGAAGACTTTGCCATATTTTCAGGAATCAAGCAGGCCATACACATGATCAGGGATGTGCGCATGCACAGGAAAGACCTGAGAAAGCTATCATCTGTCACCTCTGTCTGACTTTGAGGCTCGGTACAAGCAGAAAGTGACAGTAAAGGCCAAGTTATAAGTGGCCAGAGCATTGAGGGCACACCCCAACATGCCCACAGAGCCCTCCTGCAAAGGCTGGGAAACTTATTCATTCCAGGCATTTAAGGGAATCTCTGCCTAATAATTAGCTGATCATTAAGATAACATGACAAAGAATACAGACTTTACAGAATTAATTCAGGAAAGTCACTTCCAAACAAACAGCAGCAACAACAATAAGGAGCAAGAACAACTAGCTGTGAAGGGAAATCTGATTTGAAGATTTGCCATGCTCTATTATTTAAAATGTCCAGTTTTCAACAAAAATTATGAGCAATGCAAAGGAACAGGAAAATATGGCACATATATAGGGAAAAAAATCAGTCAATAAAAACTGTCCCTTGGGAAGCCCAGACATTGGTCTTACTACACAAAGATTTTAAATTAGCTACTATATTTATGTTCAAAAAACTAAACTAAACCATACCTAAAGAATAAGAAAGAGAAATCATGAGAATGATGTTTCACCAAATAGAAAATTTTAAAAGGAAAGTAATTATATATATATAATTATAAATATATATATATAAAGAGCCAAGTAGAAACTCTGGAGTTGGAAAATATAATAACTGAAATGAATAATCCACAAGAGAAGTTCAACAGCAGATTTGAGCGGAAGAAAGAGACAGTGAATTTAAAGATAAGTCAGTTGAAATTATCCAGTTTGCGGAACAAAAAGAGAATGCAGAAAACTCAGAGACTTGTGGGACGCCACTAAGCATACCAACATATGTATAATGGGGGCCATGAATAAAGAAGAGAGAGAAAGGGACAGAAAGAATCTTTGTGGAAATAATGCCCAAACTCCCCAAATGTAATAGAAACATTAATATACATTTCCAAGAAGTGCAATGATCTCCAAATAGAATAAATGAAAAGAAATCCAAACCTTCACACATCACCATCAATTTGTTGAAAGCCAATGACAAAAAGAGAATTAAGCAACTTATCACATAAAAAAGCCTCAATAAGAGTAGCAGCTGATTTCTCATCAAACAAAACCTGCGAAAATTTGTTGAAAGCAGGCTCACTCTACAAGAAACCCTAAAGGGAGTCTTTCAGGCTGAAACGAAAAGACACCAGACATAAAGAAATAAAAAGGTAATTAGTTAAGTAAATGTAAAGATAATATAAATATATTTTTTGTTTGTAACTCTTTTCTTTTCCTATCAGATATGAAAATACAACTATATAAAGCAATAATTATAAAATTGTGGTGAGCTTAAAATGTATAAAGTTGTAGTTTGACAAAAAAAAGCACAAAGAAGGGTGAGGCAACAGAGCTATCTAGATGCAAAGTTTTTGTATTCTGTGAAATTAAGTTATTAATATTAACTAGATTGTTATAATTAAGATGTTAATTTTAACCCCTAGGACAACGATTAAGAAAATAACACAAAAATATAGTAATGGTAATTGTAAGGGAATTAAAATGGCACTTAATACATTGTCTATTTAGTATAAGGAAGGCAGTAATGGAACAGAGAAACAAAAAAGACATAAATAACAAAATGGAAGAAATAAACCCTTCCTTGTCAGCAAGTACCTTAATAAAAATGGATTAAATGCTCCAATCAAAGGCAGAAATTGGCAGGATGTATTATAAAAATGTGGTCAATCCCCTATAAACTTAAAATTATTAAAATCATACAAATATATTCTCTGACCACAATAGAATTAAATTAGAAATTGAAAACAGAAGGAAATTTGGGAAATTCACAAATATGTGGAAACTAAGCAATACACTGCCAAATGACCAATGGACCAAAAAAAAAAAAAGAGAAATTAGAAAATATTTTGAGATGAATAAAAAGGAAGATACAACATACCAAAACTTATGGGATACAATTAAAGAAGTGCTCAGAGGAAAATGTATAGCTATGAAAACAAAAAAAGAAAAACCTTAAGTCAATAACCTCAACTTTCATTTGAAGAGCCTAAAAATGAAGAACAAACTAATCCAAAACAAACAGAAGAAAGGATACAGTAAATATTAGAGTGGAAATAAATGAAATGGAGAATAGGAAAATGAGAAAAAATCAACCAAGTCAAAAGCTGATTCTTTGAAAAGACAAACTAAATTAGCTAGACTTAGAAAAAAAAGAGAGAAGACTCAAATAACTTAAATGAAGAATGAAAGAGGGGACATTACCACTTACCTTACAGAAATAAAAAGGATTATAAGAGAATATTAGGCATAATTTTATGTCAAGGCATTAGATAACCTAGAAGAAAGGGAGGCATTCCCACAAAGATACAAGCTATTGAAACTGACTCAAAAAGAAATAAAACATCGGAATAAACCTATAACAAGTAAAGAGATTGATTTTAGAGAATAGCCACTGCAGTTAGGGGGAACTGCACAATTAAAAGTGGAAGGGTACTTAGTGTGTGTAGAATGGGATTGTGATAGGAGACAAAGTCAGAACAGTAATGTGGTGAATTATAGGCAAGGTTGAGTTTTGGTAGCACCTTTACTTTACATCTCAGTGGATTAACAAAACAAAAGTTCATTTCATACTACATGCCCATCTTGGGTTGGTAGAGGCTCTGCTTCACGTAATCACTTGGAGATTCAAGTTGATGGAAACTCTGCCATCTTATGTTTGTATTATTTGGAACTCAGGGACTCCTCGATTGTTACATAAGAGCATAAGTAGGTTAGTAGATGGAGTGTTGCATACCAGTTCTTCTATTCCTTAGCCCTACCTAACTCCAAAGAGTCTGGGCAATGTGGAGGAATAGACTTTTTGGTGAGTTCCATTTTATTTGACATAGGTTAGGGAGTAAGGTCTTCGAAGGTCATTGGAAGGCGTGAAAGGGATAGGCAGCCATTGGAGGATTTTGACTTACAGGTGTTAACAGACTCACTCTCTGCCTTCTGTGTTGTTTAGATAATGGCAGAAGGAAACGAAGGGTAGAAGCCAAGAGATAAAGCCAGCGGTGCATGAGATGATATTCACTGGAATCGGCATGGTAGTGTCCAGACAGAAGTGTTCAGATTCTGCTGTGTTTGGGAGCAAGGCCAATGCATTCTGCTAATTTATTAAATGTGGTATAGAAAAGAGAAGAGTTAAGGATAATTTTGTTGCTTGTTATGGTTTTTGTCTTGAACATATAGAAGGGTAGAGTTGCCGTTTACTGAGATGGGAAGATTGTAGGAAGAGCGGACTTAGTTGGGGCGGGGTGGGGAGACAGGAGTTTGGGTTTGGACATGTAAGCACGACACACCTGCCAGTTTCCAAGTGACGATATGAAGTAGACAGATGATATATGAATCTGGAGTTTGGAGGAGCTCTTAGTTCAAGATAAAATATTGGTGTCACTAACGTAATAGAATTTGAATCTAGGTCCTTTTAGTGCTAAAGCCCATTCTCTCTCTCTCTCTCTTTTTTTTTTTTGCATGGGCAGGCACCAGGAATCGAACACGGGTCTCCAGCATGGCCGGCGAGAACTCTGCCTGCTGAGCTACCGCAGCCCACCCTAAAGCCCATTCTCTTAACCACCTTTGTAACTGCTTGGAAAATTAAGGTTGTAAAAGTTTCCTAAATCTTGCGTTTGGAAAATTAAGGTTGTAAACGTTTCCTAAATCTTGCGTTTAATAAAAATGTCATTCATGTAATTCTGTAGCTTGCCTCAATGCACACTTACTTCATCTAAGATGATATCACAGTATCAGCTAACCAACATTAAGCTCCATTTTGCGATGTTTTGGTTTGGCAGTGATGCCTCACATATGACAGCCTGCAATATTTTATTTTTCTAATCTGGAGATTAGGAAGTTGAGCAAAGTATGTTTGTCCTATTTCTCCTGAAGGCACAAAATGATTTCTGAGGCATTAAATAGAAATTATTGGTCAATTACTTATAAAATATAAATCTTCTCTATCAGATTATATAATCACATTTTTTTCTTTTGAAATAATCTTTCTGTATAAAGAAACAATTTCTCCTTAATATCTAATATCAGGACTCCTTTTAGATACTAAATCAAATCCTACATGGCTGGAAAGAATTATTTAAATACCTGCTATTTGTTTTCTAATTAAAAACACATAATCTTAATGAAGAAAAGCAAAAAATAATCCTTTGAAGAGAGTGAATGTTGGACATTGTTCTACCTGTCAGAAGAAAATGATTATGCTCAGTTGGAAGTCATTCAAGAGCTGCCTGTCATTCAGTGACTGTCAAACATTTCAGGGACAGGAGACATAGAACTTAAATTTTCATAGCAGCAGAATTATTATGTCATGACTAACCAAAAATAGGGCTAGAGGAACTCTAGTTTGTTTTATTACAAATCTTTTCCAAGACATATGTTCAGAAGACACTTGAAATTTTAAATCATGACACAAAATTAATGATTCATAAATTTAAAATGTCTGAATTATTAAGAAAATGTGTATTTAATGTATTCTAGGTGTCCATAACATACATTACAGTTTCAAAAAGAAGCCATGCATACCCTATCCTAATAGAGAGATTGTATACATCCATTATGTCTGCAATAAAGGAGTTGATGACAAATGAAAGTGAACAGATGAAGAAAACTGAGGTTCTCTTATTTCTTTCAGGCCCATATCCAGGTAGGGGTTTGCCATAGTAGCAAAAATTGAATTCAGTGGTACTGAACACTCCCAAATTTAGGATTGGAAAGGAATTTAGAAAGATGTCTGCTTTCAAGAAAATCTCATTCTTAGACCATCCTGAACAACTGAATTTTTTTTTTTTTTTTTGGGCTGGCACGTTCACCAAATCCTTCTTTTGGGAACATTCTTTACCCTTTCCTCATGTCTGGAGAAGGAGAGTGGGTCACTAATCTTTAATCACTTTAATGTTCCTAACCATTTTGAGAATCTGCTGAAATCGGTGGCCACATCCTTAAGTAGGTATACATAAGATATTCATGGTTTATTTTCCATAAAATTTCAGAGCATTCACATCTATGGATAACAAGTTTCAACCTCACTTAAAGACCTTATTTGTTGACTTCAGCTAGATGGATAATATGGCTGTCTGTAGACATGTAACAATGGAGTCGATGAATAGCAAACATCTTCCCCCAAATAAAGATAGCATTTTGTAATCTGATGTCTCTATATGGTGTGATGAAATGTAGACTTAAGAATGCTTTTTTTTAATCAGTGGAAAAATACTGAAGATTTTAATGTGTTTTTGAAGTCTGGGTATGTTAGGTGCATTGGAAACATTTGGATGACATATATAAAAGAGTGCTTTATAATTTAACAGGTGGATGTTGCAGAGAGAGGGGTATTTTGTATTCCCTGAACTTCTATAAGATGACACATTTACAAATACTTTAATTTTTTTACTAAAATGAAAAAGGTTTCATATTCCTTTCCTCTGAGTTTTAACTCTAAAAAAGAAAATTTGAATGAAGAGTGAAGGGAATTTAGAAATTCATAAACAAATATTGATTGAGCATCTATATTGTACCAAGCTTTATTTTTTTTTTATTTTTTTTTATTTTTTTTTTTTAAAGGAAAGACAGAGAGAAGGAAGGAAGGATAGAAGGAAGGAAGGAAGGAAGAAAGGGAAACATTTTTAAACATTTTCTTGTTTTATTGTATTCTGTTTCTCCGTTTTTGTTACATGGGCTGGGGCCGGGAATCGAACCGAGGTCCTCCGGCATAGCAGGCAAGCACTTTGCCCGCTGAGCCACCGCGGCCCGCCCCCAAGCTTTATTTTAAAACCTGGATATGGAAGTAAACAAACAAACAAAAAAAAACAAGGTCTTTGTCATTTTAAAGCTTACAGGTTAGAGGGAGAAATGGATAATAAAATAAATGAATAGGTCAAAAAATAAAAATAAGTTAATTACCAATGATGCTAAGGACAAAGAGGAAAACATAGGATTAATAAGATGGAGATGGACCTACTTCAGAGAGGAAAGTTTGCACTGATATCTCTGAAGAAGTTTTAAAACTTTAACTTGTGTTGGGTGGAAAGTGGCCTGGAGAAGGGCAAGAGTGGAAGGGATCTCAGTTAAAAGGCTTAAAGCTTTAAAAAAATCTCAGTTTAAAGGTTAAACAAGAAAAATAATGGAGATTTGAACTTGTACTGAAGCAGTAGAGATTGATTTGTAGCTTCAAGATGTGTACTGGATAGTATAGATAGTAGTTTTAAGGTGTGTACTGAAGGTAGAAACGACAGGATTTCCTTTAAGAGATGAATCAAAGATGCCCTGTGGATCTTTAGCTTTTGCTTGATGGTGGTACCATCAAGGGGTATGGGTAAAACTGTGTCCATGCACAATAGGTTTCACTGAGCTCAAAGTGGGTGATGTAGAAGTACTGATCGTGGTGGAATCATTGTGAAGGTGGCAATGACAAGGTCTAGAATTTGTTCAAGATATGAGCGGCTGAAGAGGAATGGAGGAAAATACTTTTGAAGGTGAGAGTCAAGAAACTGGGAGTCATAGTATTTTCTGGTTCATTCAGGTGGATGTTGAAACATCTGAGAGTGATAATACGTGCAGTGGTTGAGAGCTAGGAGAGCGATGAGATTTTGGATGGTGACAGAATCAAAGTGGGGTGGTAGGTTGTATGGCCAGATGCTACAGTATTCAAGGAGTTGTTTTTGCCATTGTGGTTTAATTGGGAAAAATGTAGAAAGTGTTTGGAAGTGGCAATGGGGAGCAGAAAGAAGATCTACTAAAATTTTGTGACAAAGGTATACAGATTATGAAAAAATTCTACTTGTGAGCAGTGTTTTTAGGGAATAGTAAAGTTTCAGCAAAGATACCATGACAGCAATAATGACAGCAACTAACATTTATTGAGTATCTAAGATGTGTCAAGCATTGTTCTAAATGTGTCATAAGGAGATTAAAGGGATGTTCAGTGAGGGCTCAGAATAAAGAGAATTTGTAGATCTCATATAAAGAGGTTCAAATGGCT